>NC_090936.1:785339343-785642374 GCF_040938575.1 Ambystoma mexicanum
GATGATTCAAATTCGATTAAATAATGAAGGTCTTCTTTCCTCCAATATCAATACATTTAATGGATTAAGGCAGGGCTGCATTTTTCTCCCACACTGTACAATCTGTATACATCTGATATAGGCCCATGCTTACTGAATGCTTCTTGTATTCAACCTATGGTGGAGAGAAAAAAAATGTGTTGCTGTTCGAATGCGGATGATTTTCTAATATTTGCTAGGACACCCTTGGGACTACAGCGCCTTTTAACGGCCTTTGCAGCCTACATGACCACAAATGTTCTAGTTGTCAATGCTCAAAAGTCACATGTCCTGCACTTTAGTCTAAACCACAAGCTGCCTCAAAAAAATTGGTTCCTAGATAAGACCATACTGGGAATTAAACACACTATGATATACTTGGGTTTCTTTGTAAGTGATAATCCAACTGGTACTTTAGTTCATAATCATTATATGATGAAAGCTAAAGCATGTATTACTCAAATGTGCATAGTGGATTGCAGATTTGGTGCATTCTCTTGTCTCCCTTTTTTAAGATGCTACAAACTAAAAACCATTCCAAAAATCCTATATGGCATGGAAATTCTGTTTATAAATGACAAGATAGATCTGAATAAATTGGAAGCGAATATTCTAAGAAAAATGATATTCTGTCTCCCAAAATGCATTCCTCTAGTAGCTTTGTGTTATGAATTTGGCTTACAATCATTGCAAAGTATCATAGATTGGAAATGCTTACTATTATTCAGAAATCTTATAAGCCAAAGTGGAAGTAATGTGTTTTGTGATTTGTCTGGTATGTTCAAACAAGGCACCCCTAAATCGGTATTCCTCAACAAATTAATGGAAATGTGTAACAAATTATTGATTTGTACCGGAGCATTGGTGGCCACTCTGCTGTTTAATCCAAAAAAAGTCAAACAACTGCTTCAAAACAGTGATTGGGCAAACACAATTTACAAATTAACTCAATATAGACTGTATTGCCATATGGTGTCTTATTATAAGTGCATGGGCTCTCCGGAACCTTACTTAATATCCTTTCCAAATAGAGCTTGGAGAAATTCATTTATGTGATTCCGATTTAATGTGCTCCTAACCGGAGAAATTATTGCATCACAAGCCAAAACTTGGGTATCTACAATTTTATGTAGACACTGCAAGGATGCGGGTGCAAAAGGGACATTGAAACACTTGATGATTGATTGTCATGCCCTGTTTTTAAACAGAACACACTATTTTGACCGTTTTGTCCCAGATGCATCAAAAGTAGATCTTGACTTGCTCTGAAAAAGTATGTTATTTAATAAAATAAATTCTTTACAATTGACGGTCATACGATTTCTAAAGACAGAGTGTGATCTGGCTTAGTCTCTATATCTCTCCATAGGGCAAGTGAAATGGTGAGATGTTATGGTATGTCTGAATTTGATGTAAATAGGTCTTGTATTGTGTTTTGATTTTTTTAATGTTTGTACGTAACTTGTTGAAATTCCGTTGTTATGGGTCTCTAATATGAAATCTATCCTAATGATTATTTTTAGCTTACTGATCGTTTTAGACAGAACTTTAAAGTATAGTACAATGTTGTGTCATTTTAAATTTTGGTTTGATTATTGTTTTATCTTTTTCTTACAGTTTTGTAAAGGTTTTTTTCTTAAAACCATATACAAATAAAATAAATAAAAAATAAATGTGGCGACCACAATCCTTTTACATTTACCAACACCCCAGAGGACATTAAGCAAAATAGAATAGATATGTTTGAAAAAGGAAAGAGGTAGTGGAACTGGGATGAGCTGGAAGTAATATAGGATAATAGGGGAGAGCATCATTTTGATTGTGTCAAGCTGGCCCCACCATGAAAGATAAAGGGGAGACCACTTAGAGGTAAGGTCTCTAAGTTTGTCCAACAATATTTGTGTATTAACTTTAATAGCATCCTGTATTGTAGGGGCAAAACTAATACCAAGATATTTGATAGAGTCGTTACACCATTTTAACCCAAAAATATCTAAATCATGTTTCAAGACAAAAGGAGTTCAGCGGTAGAATTTCGGATTTGTCTTTGTTGAGTATGTAACCAGAAACAAGGCTGAATTGATGGATCGTGTTGAGCAAATGGGGAAGGTGGAGTTTGGGATTCTTGATAAGAATGCGGACGTCATGTGCATAAGCCACAATCTTGTAATGTGATATGCCTCCAGGAATTCCTGGTATATTTCTATCAGACCTACTAAGCTCTAATAAAGATTCCAAAGCGAGAATGTGCAAGATAGGGGAGAGAGGGCAACCTTGCCGCTGCCTCTTAGTAAAGGAAAGAAGGATGAGGATTGGCCATTGATATTGATAGAAGATTTAGGGCAGGAGTAAAGAAGTTTAACGAGGGAGATTAATTTTTCATCACAACTGTACTAATGGAGGGATCGAAACATGAAGTCCGAGTTGACATGGTTGAAAGCTTTTTGTGCCTCAAGTGCAATGGCTGCATAGCCTTGTTTATCTTTTTGTCTTTAGACACATATAAAGGGCATCAAGCAATAGACTTGCATTAGAGAAGATGGGAGATGTTGCATCCTTTTACATATCCAACGTGATCAGATTTAAGCTGGGAGGGAAGATTTTATTTTGTTGGCAAGAATTTTAGTGAAGATTTTACTTTCCACGTTGATGAGGGATATGGGGTGGTAGTTATTAGGGCATGTGGGGTCTTTGTCTGGTTAGGTAAACAATATGAGCAGGGCTTTGGAGAATGACCCAGATGAGGATTTATGAGAAATAGATTAGCAAAATAGTGATTTGAGTTTAGGAGTTGGGAAATGTGCTAGAGTATTAAAAATTTCAGCAGAGAGACCGTCCGGACCAGGAGCTTTGCCCCTACCCAAACCCTTGATAGCGTGTGTAATCTCAGGGTGTGTAATGTCATTATCTAAATGGGATAGGTCAACTAGAGGATAAGACGAGCTATTCATTTTGTTGACAAAAGACTCAATATTCTCATTAGGGACAAGAGTATCGGGAGTATATACATTTTCATAAAACGTTATTAAACAGTTCAGAATATCTTTTGGATGATCGTGTAAAGTACCAGAAGCATCTTTAATGTGTGGTACATAAAACCTTTCTTTTTTAGTTTTCAGATATGAGGCAAGTGACTTGCGGGCCTTATCAGAAGTTTGATTTATCTTGGTTTTATATTTAAGTATGGTGCCAGCAGACAAATGAGTGAGCTCATTGTTGATTTAGAAGCGTAGGGCCATAACCAAATGGAGATTGATAATGTTGGGGTCTTGATAATACCGTTGTTCTGCAGATGTCAACTGAGAGTATAGATCATCAAGGTGTTTTGTACGTAATTATTTTACCTTACCAGAATACCCCATAATATGACCTCTGAGTGCAGCCTTAAATGCATCCCATTTGTTCACGATGGAGGTATCTTCATCATGGTTTTCAGCATCAAATTGATGTAGGAAAGATTGGACGGATAAAACAAATAGCTGGTCTTGTAATAAGTAATTATTGAATTTCCAACGAGATGAAGGTCTACTAGTATCCTCAAAATTGAAGGAGTTACTGACAGGGGCGTGGTCAGAAATAATAATGTTGGAAATGGTAAAGTCAACAATAGTGCCTGTAAGAGTTTTGGATGAGAAGATGTAGTCTAGGTGGCATAGTGTGTTGTGTGGAGGTGAATGAAATGTGTAATCGAGTTGTGTGGTATGCAAGAGCCTCCAAGAGTCAATTAGACCAGTTTCAGAGAGACAACCAAGAAAAGATTTGTGAGATTTCGTGGTCTTGAATACACAATTAGATTTCCTATCCAAAAATGGCTCATGGATCTGATTAACATCCCCACACATAATTAGGTTAGTAAAATTATTTTTGAGAATCATTTTTTTTAACAGCTATCCAGAACTAGAGACAGCTCACCACTCAGAAAGACAGACAGACCCACTCACTATCCTGATACTGGCGCAGCACCCTGCTGCTGAACCCTGCTGCTGAACTCTACATCTTCATTTTTCCAGACTCCAGCAACTTGGCAAAGCAGAAACCCAGTGCATAGCTGAACCATTTTCAGCTAGATCTCAATTTCCACAACCAGAACCCCACAAACCTAAGGGGAAGCATCAAAATACAGCCGGGCCGTGCTGTACTGTGCTGTACTGCTTGCCTGCTGAAATAATTATCATCAGATCCAAGAAGGGCAGATCCAGTCCAGTCCTGTGACGTGCTGTGACCAGAGTGCCTTGCTGATTGCAGATCCAATCCGATGTGCCCAGCTGTCTGTCCTAGAACCAGATCCCATTCCCTGACCAGAATCTTGGTGGACCAGAATCCTGACGGTTCTGTTTAAAAAGTGAGTATCTATAGATAGAACTGTGTCACTAGTATATGTACCTTGTTTTGATAATCCATATCTTAAACCCATCCTCTCTTGTATTCAGAACATGATTGTTAGGAGTACTTTGGAATTGTCTGAACTCTCTATCCAATCCCTCCTATCTTCTGCTGTACTAGTAGTGCTAAAATCTCTGCGCTGATCTGGGCATGTCACAATTTCCTATTCCCAACATGGGAGTAGAGCTTTTGTTAGGTGTATTTGACTCTTCCTCTACAGAGCTGTCAGCCACCTATTGCCATCAAACATCCAGTGTCCCAAATCATTGGTCAGGGATTATGAGGTTAGGATGAGATGTGAAAAAAATACCTCTGGAATGTCTGTGGGCAATACGCACATGGCTTGCACTCTCCTTGCCTCCGGAGCATGTACTTCACAGCATTCCATTCTGTGCTTGTTTTTTTGTGATCCACAACATTGTATGTGGCTTGAGATATCCAACTTGGGAAATTTGGAGTATGGTGTGTAGCCCTCTTGATCTCAGTCAGCCACTTATTATGTACATGGCGACGGTACTGCTCTGTCACCAATCCGGCAAAGATACAAAGTCGATGTTTAAAGGAGATCCCAGTATTGACGGGCCTTAAGTCTGGGTAAAAGTCGGGAACAGTCTCCCAAATGTTGAGAAGCAGCACTCATGTCAGTTAACTAACAGCTTCAAAATGAACCTGGAGGCAGCGCAATTCATTCTTGGGTGAAGACCTATGCACTTTTACTATACACAATTCCTTGATGCAGGTTTTCCATGCACTGTCCACTGAAAGTGGACACATGGCAATACTTTTTTTTATAAAGGTGGGGAGCACTATGAGGGGGACATTTTCCTCAAAGTGTTAATTTCACTGAGGTGACTTGCTTTGTGTGCGCCTTTGTACACAAAGGTCCCCTCCGTGCAATGTTCCTCGTATAAAGAACACAGTGTAAAAGTTAAGAGAAAAACAAAGGCGAAATCGCCTTTACACTTCATTTTTCCACTACGTTTGTGCAAGTGTAAATGCCTCCCACAACTAACAATTTCGGCATTCATTTGCATTGGATTCGTATGGACTCCACCTTCTTTCACCAGGCAGTAATTTCAAACATATTGGTGATTGAACAGAATAGAAATACATACTGGCGGAAAATCAAGTGAATTTGACAGGCGGACATTGAACGGCAGGCAGGCTAGTTACATTTGATCTGCTCTCCAAATGCACCTGCAAAATCAGAGGAAATGCTACCGATCATTTAAATAGCCATGCGAGTATTGCTAGTTTTACCACGGTATGTACAGATCCTCAGAACTTAGAAAATGATCCCCAATGTGTTTCCTATAAATTCAAACGCTCAGTGGCCAACATAGACTACGAGGTATAGAAGCCTGTGTATTAGATGCAGAATGGCGGCACTGCTGTGAATATGCATGTATCTCGTGGAGAATGCCAATTTGGGTATTCATTGCAAAGTAAAAGAACAATCAATCAAACCGCATACAATATCAAGATCACTCGTGTGTTTCATTTGTAGTTGACAAGGTAACCTGAAGAGCAAAGATACTGACTCACAAATATGATTTTATTTGGGGAAAGATTGCAGTAGGAGCTGTGTTTATAACCACATAAAAACGTCATTGAATGCCCAGTTTGCTCAGATTATTACATCAGCTGGACTGGGTAGGTCTAAATGTGATTTAATAGTAGAGGCCTACAGTTCACAAAAACATCTGCTCCCCTGGTCTCCAGAAATGTTAGAGAGCAAAGCGGAATGGTTTTTAATGAAAATGTATCTGAAATGCATTGAAAGCATTTCTTCACAATAAAAATGGGACACAGTGTGCAAAGGCCGATTCATTGTGTTTGCCCGATGCTTTGCATTCTCGAGATTGTTGCTGCGGAGCACCGTTGGCTCTGAAGTGCCATTAAGTCATGAAAGCATCTTTTGTAAAATACAGGCAAACAATTTTTGCTCACCCAGGTCCGCAGCTGCATTTTGTTGAAACAGAGTTGTTATTGTACAGTTTCCAATCCTAGAAGTCAAACTCTGAAGGTTAAGATCTGAAGGGGCCAAATACAAACTCACGTGGCCTCGCTGAGCCCACTCTGCCTGGTTGTTTGCTCACTCATGTTCCTAAGGTTTCTGCTGAATCCTCATTAAGACATCACAGATCATGAATTTGGATTATGACTTTACAGCTCTTTAGGTATTTACGAAGCTGACATAATGCAACAGAAATCACACCACGGGGATTGTGAAATCCATTAATTTGTCCAAACCAAGGTCCTTCAGGCATCCTTGCTCTTTACTGAAATCTACTTTGCTTTCTGAGTCTACACAGAAATCGGTGCCACTGCCGTGCTACCTCCCAGAGGCGTAGACCGGGTAGGGCTTGACCGGGCAGGGGGCAGGTCTATAAATGCCCACTCAGCAGCACCAGATGGGGACTTAAGGATGCGGTGGGCCCAATTACATTAGCTGAAGTCCCCACTTGTTAGGCAATCCTGACTAGCCTCTGCGAGGTTCTGCGAGATGTGAGACTCTATCACAGTGGCGTGAGGGGAGGTGTGGACTGGGTCAATGCAGGATTTCTCTGCTATCGTCCAGATAAATGCTCCCTCAGGAACTCGGAACGTCATTTAGAAATATTGGCATCGGTGTAGTGGGAGTATTTGGGCGAGCTGGAAAACATTTGGCGGGCACCCTGAAATTAGGGGGGAAGGAGTAGAGGAACAATATAATATTTTTATTTGCTCTTAACTTTGATTTTCAATTCTTATAATTGTATACATCTGAAATATCCAAATGTCATTTTACTGTCCATTGCCAAGCCAAAGTTTCAGAAGCCCCGACGTGGCTAGTGCCATGTGACATGCTAGCTTTACTACTTGATCCAGGCAAGCCAAACTTTCCCTTAACTGGCTATTCATTCTTGAATCCAGTGTCCATACACAAAGGGTGGTAGTATCTGCCCTCGGACACTGCTTCCTTGGCGTTCACAAAACAGCAATGCCATGAACATATATGAAGACATATATGTCACATACACTTTGCGAAGGGAACATGCCTGCCTGTAGGACGCGGCACTGAATTTTTGAAGGGGGCTGCTGTTAGGTAAAACAAGAAATAAATTGGTTTCTTATATTGCACTTCATGCTTGTCTCCAGCCTTTCAACTTAGAGCCAAGACTGGGTACCGAGCCCGTGCTGCTGAGTGCAATCTTATTTACAAGAGTGTTGCCTCTGAGCTTCAGTATTCCTTAAAATTGATAAACGTTCTGCAACCAATCAGTGGAGCCTTTCAGGCCAAAGGTGACAGATGATACACGGTCTTCCCTGAACCTGAGGTACGTAGGATTTCACATACATAATATTTTCACGTTTCAAGCGAGTCCCCAGTTTAGAACCCCTCAGGAGAAACGTCTAAAATCCAGCCTGGGGATAAGAAAAAAACAAAACAGTTGCCCTATGCCATATTAACAGTGCAGGACATTCGTGTGGGTCCCAATCCCCGAATGTGAGCTGGGCAGGTTAATTTCACGTATTATACTGCTCGCAGTGAGCTCATGAAGTAGTTCAATAGTAGACACCATAGTGTGGAATGCCACTGTGTTTTGACCAGTGAAATCGGCAGGGTAAAAAGGACTCTGCACTGAAATAAACAGTCCTATATAAGAAGGTTCACTTTCAAATGTGAGACTGAATTTTCTGAGACTGCTTAAAGTCTACCTTCTGGATGGGGGTTGTAAGCCCATGACGGAACTGTTTGAAAAGACCGAAGATAATTTTTTCCGAAATAACCTTTGGTCTTTTCTCCCCTGAACATTTCCGACTTGGACCCCGCCCCCACCCACACCCTTTTTGGCTATTCAAAATTTTCGAAATGCCGAAATTCCGCCATATCTCCCAGTCAGGCTTTAATTCTCTGTCTTTTTGGATGATTCCTACCTTACTTAAGTCGACCTCCTGTTAAATTATCAGAATTTCCCAACATCTGACTCCTTAATATGACAGTGTTGATTTTTTAATTTGTTTAATGCTTATTGTTTATTATGTGTTTTATTGTGAGGTAGAAACAGAGTTACAGTTGGCGCAGGTTTTATGTTCTTCCAGATGTGGTGCATTCCAGTTTTATGTTTCTTTTCTTTCCTATAACCTTTCTTTGCTGTCCTCACATACATTTAACTCCCATGATCCTTCACCATTGACTATGCTGAATTGGGATCAAAGTATTTAAAGTCCACAACATCTGAAGGCCTACATAATGAGTAACCATGCCCTAGATATTGGAAAGGGAGTGTCTTCATTTTGTGCCCCAAGTCTTCAGAAGTGAAAAGTGGGGAGGAGGAGGAATTGAAGGTATGCATTGGAAAGAAAAGATGAATGGCGCAATGGCAGCATCAATGTTATTTGGCTTTGAGTGATGAAGCAACTTAAGTACGGCTGATCAGAAAAACCATTTAGAGTGGTTGGGAGCAAAACCAGTGGAGACAGGGAGCCTGTGATGGTATTTCCCTCCAGTTGACAGAAGTATTTTTTGGTGTGAGCAATCATGGAAATACAGAGGTTGTTGGATTAAGGTCCTAGAACTTAGAGAACCAGGGAAGTGGTGTGCTTTATGGGAGAGTACACTGTGAGCTACATGAACTCTGGGATCATTAGAACTGTAAGGATATATATATATATAAGTTGGTGTTTCCATAGGAAGAGCACTTTTTGGGTGGCTTATAACTTCGCTCCCCCTGGACGAATCCTCACCAAACTTTGCAAAAGAAGTATATGGCCCACTCTGAATTTCTTTGCAAAGTTTGGTGAGGATTCGTCCAGGAGGGGAAAAGTTATAGGGGGGGTCCCAAAACTTTTTTTTTTTCCCATAGACTGAATGGGAAAAAGTTTTGGGCTCGGGTACAGCCCGAACCGCTGGACGGATTTACACCAAATTTGTGGCCAGAGCGGCGGCCTGGTCCCGAAAGCGTGCTTTTGCAAATTTGGTGTAAATTCGTCCAGTAGTTTTTTAAAAAATGACCAAAATGTAAGGCAAAAAATTAGTGATATCTGTGTTCGCTTCGCGGACGGACTTCCCTGTTCGCTCCGCGGACAGCACCCTGATTGGCCCATGGCCTTGCATCATGTCCGCGGACATGTGACGTGTTCACTGATTGGACAGCGAGGGGCGTGGAGCGCGTCAGATTTTCTGTGGCACCCGCCATCTTGTATTCACCGTCGACCGCGTACAGCGCGGTGAAACGTGGATAAAACATTGTATTTAGTGCCCTGTGTTGGTGTGTAAGAGTGTTTGGGGAGGGTGGGGGAGTATGAGATAGGTTCAATGTTTTGTTTTTTTATGTGCTAGACGTTTTTGTTGCGTTCGATTTGTCCGCGGAGAACACGGCTGTTCTGACATTTTGTAAATAAACTAAATGGTGGGGTGTTTAGAGGACGGAGTATGTGTCATTTTTGTTCGCAAAAAAGGTAAAAATGAGCTATGAACACTCGGGGTGTACTTAATTGTTCGTAAATACACAAACTGGGGGTGTCCTCAGGACACTGTCCGTATTGTAATCTGTCTAGTTGAATGTGTTCTAAGAACACTCGCGGTGTCCCGAAATGGTTGCAATTACACAAAATGGGGGTGTTCTGAGAACGTTGTTTTTATTGTTCGCTGTCAGGGTGAAAGTGTTTTAAGACCACTCCTTTTGTCCGCTAATAGTACAATTTCCTATGGGCATCAACCGACTTTTTGTCCACTAAAGAAACGATAAATCCGGCTGGTGTGCGCCGACATTATGTGATAATCCTATGACTGGCGCTATTGACCTGGCTGACTTGCTTTTACGACACTAAATCATATCTCCCGCCCCTAAGCCTGATATTATCAAAGCATTCATATTCCCCGCCTCTCTCTGTGACGTTACAGGGTACGTCGTCAAACACGCCCAGTCCTCTCCAGTCCTAAGTGACTTTACACAGAACCCGGAAGACAACACATATTATGTCACAACACAGCACGCCACAATTCGGAATATGAAACAGTGATTTAAAAGCAAACAGCAAGATTGTACATTTTGTAAAGTACATTTATTTGACATCAAATGTTTAGAGAATATTCAGCAATTTGCATTTGTCTTTTTGTCGATCCGCAAAAGTTCATGTTGAGGCAAGCAATGTTCCTTTGCGGTACAGAGGGTGTTAGATCAGCTTACAACTCAGTGCGCCACAATTCGGAATATGAAACTGTGGTTTAAAAGTACACATCAGGATTGTACATTTGGTAAAGTACATTTATTTCACATGAAATGTTTAGTGAATATTCAGTGATTTGCTGTTGTCTCTGCTGTCGATCAGCAAAAGTTTATTTGGAGCCACGCGTTGTTCCTTTGCGGTAGATAGGCTGTTGGTTTATGATAAAAGCAGTAAATGGTCGCTCTGATAATCGGAAGGTTGCTCCAAAAACGAGCCATTAGACCACCCTATTGGTTGGTGTGTTGTTTGTAGCCGCTAGTACTGCGTAAGGGCATATTGGTCCTTGGCGATTGTCCCATAAAATGGTGAGGGTCATGAAGTTGCATATTTGGACCTGCACCTGGCAGCTGCAGACCCCATCTGCTGGAGTCTGTAAATCGTGACATAGGCAAAATGGGGCCACATACCTGTTTTAAAAAACATAAATTAGTCTCACCAGCCGATCTTCATTAAAAATCATCATTTTATTTATTAGGGTGTGAAACTATTTGCTATCGAAGATAGTGCAACGGAGTATGTTAATAATAAAATAATAATATTTTCCCATTCATATAGCGCTAAGAACCGTGAGGTATCTAAGCAGTGCTTATTATTAACCACGGTGTGTGGTGCTCATTTATCGACCACGGAAGGATTTGTGATGTCATCTTTGATGTCCTGGGTGTTAGTGTTAGCAGTGCACGGTGGCGGCGCGAGTTATGGTTGCTTATCTTACCATAACTGCCGAATTTCAGGGTTTTTTTGGTTTTACTTTGAACCATGACGTCCCTTTAACAATGTTTTTTCACTGAATTTCATAGGTTTTTAGTAGCGCAACTTAACCATAACGTCCCTTTAACAACTTTTTTTACTGAATTTCATAGCTTTTTAGTAGCGCAACTTAACCATAACGTCCCTTTAACACAGTTTTTTCACTAAATGTATATATATAATAATATAGCCTTAGTGGTAGTATGCAAAGTACAGAATTTAAAACACTGCTAAGCCCAACTTGAAACTGCAGAGAATGCAATGCGCGCATAGAAAAGCTTAGTGCTGACAGGGCAAATATTGAAGTGCACCTTTTTTTTGTTGATGCCTTATACATGGAGACTACATTAATTAAATAACTGACTAACATAATGAACATTGCTAAATACTAATTCTAACTTCCCTAACATTACAATGTAGTCTCATGTGCAAAATGAGGTGAGAATTCATGTTTTGGTGGCACTACTGAAATGCATTTTAAATGCACACTGGCATTTACTTTAGCTTGCATGGAGCAGAAAGAATGCTGCAGCAGGAAACCAAAAAGAACCAATAATTCTGTTCTGAAGCTCTCATTGTTGTGAACATGGGGGTTATTACAGAACACATCCTTGTTAACCTGATTGGGGGAGAATTATAGGCAGATATGCCACATCAAAATGGGAAGGATCCGAGCTTTCCTAATGGCAAAAATTGCCGAGAGCAGTTAGTTCAGACTGGGCTGTGAAGACAGACGGTGTTCCAAGGAGTTCGAACGCTGGCTATGAGAGATATCTCGCTGGCGCTCCCCACACAAGATTTACAGAAACATTTCGCGCTGTCAGTGGGGCTGCCTTTGCGAGTGGAGCAAGGTCGTGCTGAGAACTTCAAAGAAGTGCTAATCTTGGTAAGTGAGGATCATTTGGATGTCGTATGTTTGGTTAAGATTTATTACAGTGTAGAAAGGTTAGGAAATCACTGCATGTTTATTTTTGTCATGTTCAGAATGTGGGAACATTAATCTGTGTTTCAAATAGACCTGCTTGTTCCGTTTTGCTTTCTTTTGTATTCCAGAGGCTGCTGTAAATAACCATGGTAAGACTTGATGACATGTAAATGTAATTCAATATAATAAGTACCTATGAAAACAAATGGGAGTTGGTGTCATTCATGCACCTGTGAATTATTTTCAATGGATGATGTCTAAAGGGGAGGCTCATATTAGTGCAGTAGTGCATTTGCCAATTTACCAACTCAAGTAAAGTAACAGATAAGAGAAACTTTGTGTGCGGTATGATGAATGCCCCTTATCTTGCATGCTGATGGGAAAGGATCTGATTCATAGATTACTGGATGTAAATAAGCCAGTGATACTTTATGACACAAAGATTACTGGATGTAAATAAGCCAGTGATACTTTATGACACATAGATTACTCGATGTATATAAACCAGTGATACCAGCCACAAACTATTGGTGGCGCTCTAAATAAAATCATTGGGTTCTAATAGTGCATAAGTCTGAGGCTCTCTATAGACCACTAAGAGGTATTCTAATAGAAGGGAAGCTTTGTTTTATGATGGGCTTATAGTATAAAGAAGAAAACCATGCTCACCACCATACTACAGAAGTAATTACTGCAAAACAAAATACCACTAAAATTACCACCAATATAAGCTAATAAGGTATGGTCACTAAAATAATGTGATGCCAAATCCAATATAACTGCAAGACTAATTTACCACCAATTTGTGCCAATATTTTTACGGTAAGATAATACCGCCAAATCCCAAATTTATCCCAAAAAGACAAAATATCTTACAGAACCTATCATCACCCATTAATGGAATTCTGCAATTTCAAAAGCACTTTAAACTATGATGTTCTCCAAGTGCAGTAATTGGCAGGAAGTCCTGCTAGGAGTATTTTCAGCTTGATGAACACAGGACACACTAGAAATTGCCATCATACATTAAAGAAGGGCTGCAATTGCAAAATTGCACGGAGTAATGGGGCCTGCTAAGTCTGTGAAGGATGCAAAGTGCTTTTATCAGCAATTTGCTATGGGGTTGAAAGGATTCAGTTGCCCACTCTTAAGATCTTCAGCTGTAGCAGCTGACCACCAGATCGCGTCCTATGTCAAGCAATGGGTTCTGAATCTAATAGATCAAAGAAATGATTAGGTCCACGAGCGACCAAGGGTGATTAGGCTTGGAACCCGTTGGTCTGAAATGTGGTTTTCAAAGATGGCATCTGCCTAATAGAATTTGCCCTTCACTGTATACTGGACTGTTTCCTCTTTGGTCACAATTTGTTTCTTTACTTTACTTTTACTTTATTTCACTTATTCCGCGCACAAATAAATCCTGAGGCGTGAGGGCACATACAAAACAAATAGACATAAAAACATAAAAGCAAACATATGTAAGCATGATAATTCATAAAAAAGTTCATAAAATACGGGCGGGACATCAATCAGCATTGAATGGCGAAGGGCAAGAACAGGACCAATTTAAGCACAAGGGAGTGTATCAACCAGGGAACTATCTGCCAATATACATTACAATATCAGGTCGCAATTCGAAAATCCTCGGGGAAGATATTTACAGCGTCTTAGAAAGACAGGTAGGGTGCTATCCCCAGAGCCCACTAATACACAGTCACTATTAGGTTGAGTACACCAGTCATTAATGTCCAGTCTGCGAAGAATCAACATATCAGACCACTGGACTATGCCCGGTCCTGTTCTCTGGCGCAGCCAGGCAAGTACTTTGTTGTGTAATGCTTGTGTAGACTCTTTACTTTCCATTTTCGGGATATTGGTTATGACTAAGTTCCTTTTGTCCATAATAAAGTCAGTTTTGATCATTAATACTAGGTCATTGTGACTTTCGGGATTGCAAGTTCCAGAAGGAGTTCTTATGTTCATCAACTACCGTTAGAGGACGTTTAACTGCATGTAGACCAAACACCTGTACCACAGAGCATGAGGATATGTGCTGAGACACCCCTTTGCAACATGCATTGGAAGACTTAGCTTCCTCATTAGTAGCTAATATTAGCCCCTTGGCCTTTGTGGGCTCCATACTGAGGCATATGGGTTGTCAGGCATAATCTGTCGACTCCCTTTTCAAGGTAACTTGACAAGCAAAGCCCAGTTTGATTGGTTGAAGCAATGTGTATGGCCCAGGGAGCATGCCTGCAAGAGGGACCATGCCGACTCTAGGCAGACGTAAATCCTCCACTCACGCACTCAAAGTATCAACCAATATACCCAAATCGAAGGGACTATTGCATAGTAAAAGCTCTTTGGCAATATTAGCCATAAGAAGGGGCCATTGCTCTATTTGAGCTGAAGTGAAAGTCACTGAGAGAGTGGTTGACACCACCGCGCCAACTGTATCTAGTATGCTAGTTCCTCGTGTGCTGCAATGCAGATCTGCTGCATTCAGGTTCCCAGCCATTGGGTCATACACACCACCCTTCTCGCTCATGGCCGGTAAAACTAGCATGAACCACATGTAAGGGGCTAGGGACTAGGGGCCCTACATACGCTGGTAAAACAACACTAACCCCAACCAAAATACTGCATTCATAACGCCACTGTTGACACTGCAAAAAAATGACTGTAGTCTCAGCCACGCCCAGTTTAACAAGCTCACCGCAACGGGTTGCACTGCAGCTTACATCCGCTTGCTGGACCCCAGAGTTTATGCCTTTGCATCTCATGCCCGCATCCTTCCTTCCACAAGCCGCGAGGCAACTGGTGACCCCCGGTGATCCCCGAGGTGAAGAGGAAGCCCGGCCGCAGAAACACCAGGAGGCTGCCTGGCAGATGTCCACCAGCAGAATCCCCGACCATAATGCTGCAGTACAATTCAAATAAAATTTGAACGCCCTCTTTACATATCTTTGATATCAGCTGACCTAATTGTTCTAAGGGAAGGAAAATTATGCAGAAGACGTTTTGACATTTGCTCTATTTAGATTCACTTCAGAATCTTCGGAATCTTCGGGAATATATTTTCCACACGTATTTTCCAACCTTTGTGTCTCCTCTCTCCCGAAGCAAACGCATGATTTCCTCAATTCACATTATTTTCCTTCCGCATTTGAGCAGCTGTCATTTTTGGATTCAGATTGGATGAACATTTTTTCTGAGATACTTTTTTTGCTTCAACTTGATCTCGAAAACTTCCTTTCAGGGGTTGGTTTGGTGCACTATGTTTTAAGATGTTCTTGGAAGGAAAAAACTTTGAATTTACCACCCCTTTAGTACGCAGTTTAGGTGGCTGCGCTGACAAGGCCGGAACATGATTTGACAATTCGTCGTTTTATGATGCATTAGAGCTGTCGCTGGAATCCACAGAATATGTGGAGAGACTACATAGATCTGTGTCGCTCATAGTCGAATTTCGGAGGGTCTCTACAAATTCAGTCCTTCTCCGTTTATTTGGATTTCTTAAAAACAGACTTACCCCCTCGCTCCCAGCTGCTGAGGCGTGTGTCTGTCCTTCATTTCCTTGCAACTGGCACCTACCAGCACACTGTGGGCATACTGCATGGCATGTCCCAACCCACATTTTATTCGTACTTGGGTAGGCGCTGGAAGCACTCCAGCGCCATTCCTCCCACCACATCCACTGCCACCACCACAGCACAAATTAATGTAAAAAAGGCACGTTTCTACACAGCAGCCCACCTGCCAAATGTAATTGCCACTCAGGACTGCACCAATGTGGCGTTGGTGTGCTACATGCATTTGAAGAGGCGTACTGCAACAGCAAGCAGTATCACTCCATGAATGCCCAGGTCACCTGCGATGCTGACTTTGTGATCACACACTGCTCTGCCCGCTTCCCTGGTTCCACAAACAATGCTATGGCCCTGCAGAACAGCACACTGTCTGCATACATGGAGCCACAGATGCCAACAGGCATCGATACTGAGCGAGTGCAAATTCCATCACACAAACGGATCTTGCAGCACTATTGAAATGCTATGTGAAAGGGGGGACATTACTACAAATGAAAAATGCATGCCCTGTCAAGGCCCTGTACATGCTGGACACAGAGGACTGCAGGAACCACAATGCAAGGGAACACACATTGAATGCCACAGTTCAACACTGCACAAAGACAAAGCAACACTGGCAGAAAGAAATGCCATGTAATCTGGTAACCATGTATCTGAAGCCATAATGGAAGGAAGACACTGCACACATGCACAACAACAACTAATCATCCATCAGGGTGCATGCATGATAGCAGGTGCAATACAGGTAATATGCACTCTACAATGCCAATCAGAGATTGTGAAAGCGGCAAAAGCTGGGTGTGAGCTCTGTGCATGGTGTAACACGACTATGCATATGTTCAACCATAGTAAAGGGCTCTGCAGCCAATTACTGGTATGGAAAACCATGTTGTATGGCAATTCATGAAAAATGCATGCACAGAGTGCATCAATATTTCAATGCACTGTGACTGAGTTACATGACCTTTGCCGTTGCAGGTGACGGGAGTAGTTTCTTACCTGTACCTCCATTTCTCCAGCGTTGGTATCTTTCATGGGTTCACATGCTGTGAATATTCCCCATCGTCAGGCTGGGGAACCTCGGTCATTTTAACTTTGTGTTTTCCTATGGAAAACTTTAACACTTTTGTGTTCTATCAACGTTCTTTTTGGGTGATATGATATGATATGATATTTTATTTATATTGCGCTATTACACAGGTGAATAGGACATAGGGTAAAAATAGCCCCGCCCCCAAGGCTTCCCTTGAGATTTTAACCTCCAAAGTGGAGGCAACCCGAACAGGTTTGCATGCAGGCGCGGCCGGCGGGCGCATGTGAATCCATGAAAGATACCAATGCTGAAGAAATGGAGTTACAGGTAAGAAACTACTCCCTTCTTCAGCATTGGATCTTTCATGGATTCACACGCTGTGATTAGATTACATAGCAGTATCCATCATGCATGGCGGAGTGCAAATGCAAACCAATATAGAAACAGAATCACATAAATGAGACAAGAAACCCATACAGTAATAAAGGTTAAACAAATACCCCGAAGCTGCGGGGCTTACCTTATTGAAACAGGCGTTGCAGGACTGCCTGTCCCACCTGCACATCCTCACCATGCTGCTTCTCCAGACAGTAATACCTCCGACGCTCTGTAACGCTCACGGAGCCGTTCCAGATAGTTCTCCTCCCTGCATGCATGCAGTCTGACTGCATGCACTCCGACTTGATCATATCACTTCCTGTTGGTCAAGACTTTGTGGATGTACACCTTCACCCTTGAAGGGAGATTGGGACAGAGTGCATGATTATTGTGAGAACTGTTGAACTGCTTTATTAGGCTTAAACTGTAAGTATTCTTTCTAATGATATTGTATGAATGCATGTATTTTGTGTATTGGACTGATTGTTCTCACTTTTCCTATATGACTTTTGCTCATGTCACTTTCCAAATTATGACTTATTCTTTGTTCTCCTGAAACTATATTGGACTGGAGTACTGGCGGTATTGTCTAACTGCCTCCATAGAATCAAATGTTGGGTGTATCTTGCATGTTTTTGATCAAACAGGGTCTTCTAACTGTGTGCTATTAGCAAAGGGAGAGAGTTGAACTGTGGGCCCCGTTAGCTGATGGGCCATTCACTGCAATGCCATGAACGAAGGAAATACACATTGTTTGTTTAACACAGTGGTAAAGATTATGGGAATGAACATGCTTTTGCTCTTTTTAAGTATTGTTTTCACAGTGTTTAGTTTGGAACCAAAGATAGCTCAATATTAAGCAGTAGCCTTTCCAAGGAGCAGATAAAATGATAAGAAAAAGTCTAATGTAAGCGCTATATACCAATATTTAAAACATCGGCAGGTGAGATGGTCAGCTGGATTTGTATTCCCAAGCTCTCATTAAGGTATGCATGTTCTACCAAGATTCCCTGCCCGAGCCCCAATTCACAACCACCTTTGAGGACTTAGAGTTTAAGAATGACTCTTTTTGAGGGGCAAATGAACACAGGCCACAAGTGATCAGCAAAACAAGTGTGATAATGTGTAAACAAATAACAACTTTAGCTGGTATCGTGGTGAGATCAGTTTGAGAAAGTGCTGCGATAAGCCATACATGATGAAATTGTCACTAGAGGCAAAAATACATGAATCACTCTCACTAATTGAATACTCAGGGTGGTCTCCTAGAGTGATGGAGTCCAGAAGGATAATGGGACTGCGGACTCTAGAGTGGGCACCTTCCCATAGAAGAGGTTGTTAGGCCATGTTTGTTCTCGCAGAGGCGCCCATAACTCTTTTTCTATGTTTAAGGAACTTAAGGTTGGTCACCCTAGGTTACCTAGGGTTATCCAGACGTGGACCCCTTGCTCACTGAGCTCAGAGCGGCACAGCTCTACCTCACTGATGGGGCCCAACTAGGCCAAAACATACGTCTGGGGTTGTTGTTGGTACACGTGTTCAAAGGAGGATTGGCTAGCATTTTGGTGCTGAACTGCTCAAGTGGGTGGGACAAAGATTGATATGCAAATTCATATTCCTCCTTTGTGGAAGGTACCGTGAGCTCAAATGTGGCTGTGGACTCTCGAGTGGGCACTTTCCCATAGAACAGGTCATTAAGCCATGTTCGTTATCGCAGAGGGGCACCCTTAACTCTTTTTTTATGTTTAAGGAACTTAGGGTTGTTCACACCAAGTTACCTAGGGTTATCCAGAGGTGGACCCCTTGCTCACTGTGCTCATAAAGGCATAGATGCACCTCACTCTTGAGGCCCGACCAGGCCAAACATGTGTCTGGGGGTTGTTATTGGTACTCTTGTTCAAAGGAGTATTGCCAAGCATTTCAGTGCTGGACTGCTCAAGTGGGCAGGACAAAGACTGATATGCAAATGGATATTTCTCTTTTGTGAAAGGTACAGTGAGCTCAAATGTGGCTGTGGACTCTTGTGTGGACACCTATCCATAGAAAAGGTCATTAGGCTGTGTTTGTTCTCGCAAAGGGGCTCCCATACCTCTTTTTCTACCATTCAAGTTAATGCTACAGATTTCAAGCATTGTAGTCCAAAGGCTTATGTTGTTTTTCATTTGGCCACATCAACATGTGGGGAAAGTAAAATATTATATCAATAATTCATTTTTGTGGGAACGTTAAACTTAAGTCGAACATTCCACTATATCAGTTCATCAAATATATTTGTGAACTGTTTCAGCAGAGTACATTGCCAAGCTTGTAAAATGAAAATGAGTTGTGGAATGAGTGTGGCTATCAGACAACAATTTCTAATAGAGACACAAGGGGTCCATTAACAAGTATGCTCCTGTTGGTCGCACAATTATAGTATCTGTCTAGGAAGATGAAATGAAGATATGAATTGGAATAACAAAGTATATTATTACAAGTGTGAGCCTACGGTTGTCTAGTCTTCACCATCCTACTGATATGCTGTAAATTATCATTGTCTAGTCTTCATTTATTGTGATGGTATTCTGAAAACAATTGTGGTCTAGTTCTCTTTCACAGTACTGGTATGCTGTAAACAATCCATGTCTAGTCCTCATTCACTGTACTGTAGGCTGGAAACAAATTTCTTCTAGTGTCAGATGTATCGACCAGCGTTCAAGTTATTATGCTGCAACATTTGGTTCTGTGGGCTTAGAAAATCCTAGATGGCCGAAAAGCACACAATTGTGCCAGAATCGAGGCAAACCGCACAGTTTTTGCGCACACCAAAATGGTTGCCTGACCCACCACCCACCAGTGTAAGCGTGATGGGCCAGAAGCACCATGAGTGAAACGTGGTGCCAAAGGAAAAACAGCAGTGCTTGTTAGCTCAAAAAAAGCGCTTTGAAATCACCTTTGTTTCTCTGAAATGCAAGCTCAAAATGCCTATTTCAAACATTGCAAGATATTCAAAAATCTTACTGAACACCAGCAGACGTCTGGTAGAATGTAGTCCTGTGTGCATACCAAATCTGGAAAGATGACGAGCCTAAAATAATGTTCATAACAAAACTGGCTGAGCTGTGGATGTCAGCAGCTTAAGTGAAATGGGATTTAAAGCCACTAAAATCGAAATGTTTAAAATAAATGAGTGACCTACTTTTGAGTGTCACATAGGTTGCAACTGCTTAAATGTCATGGTTTTGAACTTAGAATCAGCGTTCTAGCTGCATGTGTCAAAATTGTAAGTTTGATTTGAATGAAGAAAAATGGGAACAAAAGTGACTTTGGCTGAAGCCTGGCTTAAAGGGACTGAATTCTGCCCGGCAACTACCCCCGACAGGAGTTGAAACTTGCCCAGCAACTGCATTCACAGGCCTGGCCTGCCTTCTACTGGCCCACCAAAAGGAGATTACACCTCTCTGATTGAATCAGGGGAGGGGTACCTGGGACTGCAGTGAAACAGAACAATGAACTTCCCTTTGCTCCAGGCAATTGCTAAATCAGTGGGTCGTAAATGGCTTCCTCCTGGAAGGAAATGGGAGGAGCACTGCCTCTGTGAGCCAGCTGAGCTTGGAGGCGGGGACGAACCAGAAATTCCCGCATGTGCTTTGGGACCTAAACACGCCCATCTGGGCCAGAGCATAATTTTAGAAATATGGATAATTCATAGTACAAAATTGTCAACATTATATCAATAATAGCATTATTCCTGTGATTTTGAAGAGGTTTTCGGACTCTGTGGTATGTTCTGGGGGGTAGTAGTGGAAAATAGGGTATTACTCCAAATGTCTGTATGTTAAAAATCTGACACTTCATCATCTGATGCCCATATTCCTTGTGCATGTTTGTGGAAATTCTGGAAAAGTTTATAGGTTGTCTTCTGGATGAAAAGGGCAGAATTCTGTCAGAACTGAACACAACATCTTACAAAGACAGGGATCGGATGGTTTGGCGCTACAGAAAATATGTTAACTGGACATATAATATTAGAAAAATTGTACATAGATAAATATGCATTTAAGTCAAGAATAGATTTGTGTGCAAAGTGACAAGGGGAGTGTTCTTTCTGTATGCCATAAAAATGATGCCTGATGACACAGGATGACTCACAATTCAGTTCCCCAGTCAGGCGACAGCGAATCCTATAGCCAATCAGGATCCTCAGAGGGTTGGGCATAGAAAGTCAGCCTTCCCACCCACTTTCAAAAGACATAAAAAGAGCCACTGAGACCCAGTTAGAGACATTCACTTTCCACTTTCTTGCGAAGCACTTTGCCAGACAAGACAATATCCAGAAGGACCATAGAAGGACCATAGACTTCAGATAGACTCCAGAACTTGAAGCAGAGAGGCCTCAACCAAAAGCTGAATCCTTCTCAGCAGTACTCAGAATCCAGCCACCTAACCAAACTATTCAACAGCCGGTCTGTGCTGTTCGCTTCTGGCTAGAACTTTTGCCAGAACCAGAGTCACATACCAGATCGTGGTGCCAGTACCAGACCCAGAAAGCAGAGCTGTATCCAAACCACAGACCAGACCCAGACCAGACCGCTGTGCAGTGGCAAGAACTTTTTGCCAGAACCAGAGATCCAGACCAGCAGAGCAGAGCTGAACCAGATAGCTGTGACATCAGAACCACCTGTTGACCAGATCTTGACGGCCTATTTCAAATTTATAGTGTGAGTATCCAGCCAGAACTGTGCAAACCAATCTCTTAGTTTAAAATAATCTAATTCAAACTATTTTAACCTGTCCAAACTGCATCATAGAAATCGTGTTTCCATTCTGTGATTTCAAACCTGTGAAAGTGTCATTTGTCATTTGAATCTTACTTTATTTCTGAGAATCTACCTCCACTAAATCATCCGTATCTTTTGAACCATACGTGCTAGGAACGACATTTAACTTTCATTTTAAAGCTAAGATCCAACAAGCCCAAAACCTTCCCCCTTTGTAATCGCGATCGACGCACTCGGAAAAAGTACCGGGAATTGCAATTTGACTCAAATTTCTCCACCTGTTAAAAATCGCTGTCTTTTGCTTGCAACTGCTGAAATTCGTTTTCAACCTGATAATCCCTCATGAATCACTGATAGTGTTGACCTGAACCAATCTTAAGTAGCTATCACCTACCCTGAATCTCCTATAGGGAATTAAAATCACTTCTAGCATATTTTCACTTCATTGCAAATCACATTAAAAGTATTTCTGCATGTTTTAAAAGCATACCGGTTGCTCTAAGCTTGCTAGGGGGGAACTAGAATTTGGGCCTCATTACGACCCTGGCGGTAAGGGGTTTACGCCAGCGTTAGCTGCGCCGACCCCTTACCGCCAATTACGAGGTCCCTTAGCGCCATGGCGCTTTTAACACCTGCTTTTAGCAGGTGTTAAAATCCATGGCGCTAAGGGACCATGGAGTTAATTACGCCACCGTAAATTACGGTGGCGTAATTAACGCCTTCCCCACTCCCATTATGCCCTATGGGGCAAAAATGGGAATGAGGAAGGGTAAATGGGGATTGGGGACTTACCGCCCCGCCGACCTCAGAATGGGGCGGTAAGTCCGCCTACCACCATGGCGTAAACGTAGTTTACGCCATGGTGGTAAAGTCACGGCCCAGGTGGTAACTTACCGCCTGGGTCGTATTGCATTTGATTATATTCCTAAAAATTGTGTGCTCTCTTTTCCATCTCTTTATATTGCATAGGGGGGAGTGAATTGTCAAAAGGAAAAGTGATAATATTATCTCTTGTTGAAACCATCTCAGTTATTTCTGTGCTGCATTCTTTTCCATCATTGCATTTCCTTGAAACCATAAAAGTATTCTCTGCTACTTTATCCTTTTTATACTAGCTCCTCACTGATTGAAAAGAGTGTGCAATTGTAACATTACCCATTGTTGATCAACATTATATTCATAAGTGTGCTATCAAATATTAATTTATTCATAAAAGTGTGATATATATATATTGTTTAATTTTTCAAATAAATCGTTTAATTTGCAAAACAAACCTACTTCTTGGCTCAGTGAGGTCAGGGGGATTCAAAGAGAGGGGCGTTATACAAGGGTTTATTATTCAGATCTATGAACTTGTCATAAAAATATATAAATAAGGGCTTCCCTTGGGCATCCCAGACTAGGCATCGACTTAGTTCGAGTGCTGAATTGAAGTCACTTAGCACTAGTTCTCATTCACTGTACTGGTATGCTGGAAACGATCAACGTATAATCCTCATTAAATGTAATGGTATGCTGGAAACAATCATTGTCTAGTCCTCATTCACTGTACCGGTAGGCCTAAAACAAGTGTTGTCTAGTGTCCATTCACTATACTGGTTTGCTAGAAATTATCATTGTCTAGTACACGTTCATGGCACTGGTATGCTGGAAACGCTCATCATCATTCCTCATTTACCAAACCGGTAGCTTGTAAATCGCCCTCATCTAGAACTCAATCACGGTACCATTATGCTGGAAATTATTATTTTTTAGTTCTAGTTCGCTATACTGGTATGCTAGAAATCATGGTTTTTTGGTTCTTGTTCCCGATACTACTATGCCGAAAACAATTGTCATCTCATCCTCATTCAACATACTGCTATTCTTATGGGTCACCCAAGCACAACGTGCATGGCACTCACTGCCAACAATCATTTGTGAAGTTGCAATCATTGTTTTTTGCACCAAGATTTGGACCACAATGCACAAACATTTAGGGCCCAACAATTCGACGTGAGCAAGAGCCTATTTGAAACCTACACTCTTTTCCCAAATATGAGGTTGTAGCTTTTCATTGCAAAATCTTTTACACCATCAGATAACTTGTTCTATGGCTAATAGGACACAATCCTGCAAAGAAAGTTGTCCAAACCTGATGTAATGCATCCTCTTAAATGTCGGTTTATACATAAAATGGTGGCATGAATGAAACACCAATCTTGGATCCTGAAAAACATATTTCTGCCAAATCCTAATCTGCTCCATATAAAAGGCTTTCTTCTCTTTACATAGCATCAGGCTTCATAACATGGGTGCTCCTGGGCACTGGATATGCAGCAGGCTGAACATGCAGGCTGTTATGAACTATAACTAAGTGAAAAGTAAAAGCTATTACAGCCAATCATTTAATTTAAAGTCATATTTATTCTTTCAAACAATGGGATATAAATGTCTTTATAGTATTCTGTATGTATTGGTGACTAGCAGAAGTACCCATTCTCTGAATGGCTTCTGTAGACAGACATGATCCTATAGGTCGCTGTTCCAATTTACTTATCACTTGATATGCTTTGCACGCTGAAGTAAACTGCACTGAGAACGTGCACCTGTGGCTAGCTGAAATACCCCATAGCAGATGTTGGGAGGAGGCAAGAGTTAGTGTGCTGATGCATATTGGGACCTTCTGTGCTCTCTCCCCACCTGTTACCTCACCCTGGCATGGTGCAGTTTGTTGCAGTGAATTGAGGTGCAAATATCTTGGAAACCGTGCATCCTAGGACCTGGACATAGAGGTGTGTTCCTCATGTCGGGACCGGTTTGTCTACAAACAGCCCTCCAAGGAAGGTGCATATAAGGCCTTTTTATGCACAGAAATCCTGTCAATGCGGCCCTTTTAATTCTTCGTTGGTACCACTTACACAGGCTATTTATGGCAGAAACGCCATAAATCATGGAGCTCACTGGTGACAGCCTTGCTAGCAACAGCTTGCAAATCTGATCTTTACTTTAGTAATCGGCGCAGTTCCTTGAAAGAAGCAACTGGGATGAGTCTGGGTCTGTTTACTTTTTTTAACACTCTCCTCTGTTAATTATGGTATCAAGATAATACTTTCTGAGCAATGTAAAGGGGAATTTGTGTTTTGTTCACTTTGTTCAACTGCCTGCATTTTGTAGGTTACAGTATTATTAAAGCACCTTGAATCATGAACATGCTATTCACTTTGCTTTAGGACACAGGTAGTATTGTGTAAAATGAAAATTGTCTTTAACAAGAGCTGCATTTCTGCTTAATTGGCTTTAATAGAGGCAGCACAGTTGCAGCAGCATGAGCTTTTCATACTTTGTTTTCTTTTCATCACAGAAGCACACCATTTGCATAGCTAGGCATGTGGTCTGAACTTTAACTTCTGTTCTGACCACCCACCGCAAGCAGGTATAATGGATTCAGGTAGAAGCTGTACTGTATATATTTTCAGGGGCACAGATTGTACCTGTACCTCGCAACAGGACAGCTATATATTCAGGCAAAGTAGTCTAATTTATCAACAGAGCTGCTATGCCATGCGCATCTCATGGCACAATGCCAAATATTCACAGCATGGCTGATTGCATCATGCCCACATTTCTAAGCAGGACAGCTATGTTTTGGGCAAGTGCCTGAATTTCTTAACAGAGCTGCTGTTAAGAAAGCACGAACATGTGTTGGAATTTTCTGCAACGAGCTAAAGTACAGAGCAAGAACAGCATCTGAGCTCCTCCCACCAACCTCCGACAGTGTGAGAAGATGGCATTGCTGTCATATACTTTAATCCCATTGACTCGGTCTTGTGCTTTTCAAAACTTCTGCTTCACCCATGTCCGATTAATGAGTCCCACTGCCAACAGTCTAGCACATTTCAAAGCCTCATTATGAATCTCCTGACTAATTTAGGATAGTCCAAACAGGCATAGAGCTTTTGACAAGCCATTTATGTCTGGCAGGCCTCACATGGAACTGCCACTGACCTAACCCAATGTGCCTTTCAATGACAATAGCCTGTTGGGAAAGGCAGCACAGTGAGTCAAAAACCCTGCTGCAGAGATTATTGTGTAACCTGTTAGTTCAAATCCTGTTAATAGGTGAGTTAATGAGTCTGCATCAGAGATATGCATGTAAGATACAGGTAACATTCAATTGTAAATCATTTAACTTAACATTCGACTTATCAAAAGGACTACCAAATTTTCAGTGATTCAGAACACACACATTTCATCTGGGATGCTCTACTTGTAATGGCTCATAAGACAGCTCATCGGGGCTGCTATACCTGTGATTGCTCAGAACACAATTCCTCAGTCCTGCTATGCTTGTAATGGCTCAGAACAGAAACCTCATCAGGGCTGCTAATTCCATGATGGCGCAGAACACATAGCTCTACAGGGCTGCTATACTTGTAATGGCTCAGAACACACAAATCATTAGGGATGATATACCTGTGATTGCTCAGAACACAACTCGTCAGGGCTGCTGTGCTTGTAATGGCTCAGAACACACACCTAATCGGGGCTGCTATACCTGTGATGGCTCAGAACAGACCTCTCATTTGGGCTGCTATACATGTAATGGCTCAGAAGAAGCACATCCCATGAGGACTACTATACTTGCAATGCCTCAGAACAGACACATATCATCTGGTCTGCTATACTTGTAACGGCTCAGAACACACAACTCTTCATTGCTGCTATATTTGTAATGGCTCAGAACACACACCTAATCGGGGCTGCTATACCTGTGATGGCTCAGAACAGACCTCTCATTTGGGCTGCTATACATGTAATGGCTCAGAAGAAGCACATCCCATGAGGACTACTATACTTGCAATGCCTCAGACCAGACACACCTCATCGAGGCTGCTATACCTGTGATGGCTCAGAACACACATCTCATATGGGCTCTTGTGCTTGTAATGGCATACAGTGTTTGTAAAGCATCTGCACACAAGCAAGTGCTGCATATGGTCAGACAAACATCTAACTCTATAATTCCCAGCCTAATGGCCAAAAGAAGGTTTGCACACATCTAAAAAGGACCACCCAATGGTAAAGCTGCACTAGATTTTTAAATAGAAAATGCATTTTGAACTTTTTCGATATTTATTGGTGCCATGTTAAAAGACAAACAGAAAAACAGGAGAGGAATAGCAACTCTAAACCTAAGCAATATAGAAGAACAAACGTGTGGTGGGAGTGGGGGAGGGGGGCGAAGGGACAGAGAACATACTAGACAATCCAAAACAGGAATTCGAGCAACAGGAAGAGAACAATGAGCTACATAATAGGACAACAAAGAAAGTGAGAAGTGAAACAGAGTTAATAATTGGACAAGCACACAATAGGACTGAGGGATAAAGCCGAGCAAACCAGACACAGATCAACAGCAGGTGGGGCGAGATGGAAATAGAAAAGCAAGACTTAAGAAGGACAGGCCAATAACATAAGATACAGTAAAAGAAAGATAATGAAAAGGAATAGCAAACCACAACCGAGAAAATGAAAAAAGAGATACAGCCAGAGTAATGACATGAGACAGGAAGAGGATTTAAATGAACTGATACAGTGAGATATGGGAGGGAAAAATAAACAATAGCATCAAGAGATGGGAGAGGCAGAGTGACAGAGAAACAGACCGCAAAATGTGGCATCGGAACACTTAAGGGTCAGAGGGAGAGCGTCAGAAAGTGAAAGACAGGGGAAACAAAGTAGCACAGTAAAGGAGCGATGCAGCAAAAACATGGCTGTCAAGCAGGTAGTGCCAGGCAGCAACAGTAGGCCCGGGAGAGAGTGAAGTGATGCTGGTAGAGTGAGGGACTTGATTTATGAATCAGCGGATGTGAATAGCTGAAATCTGTAGTAACTCTTAAAAGAGTTTGTGCCCAAGTATCATGACGATGAAGCAGGGAGGTATGCATCTACAAGGTTCTTGTGTGGGGATAATGTTTTCAACAGTTGCAATACAATATTTAGAACCACTTTGAAATACAGCTGTTTTGTCACTTATGCTTTCGAACAAAGTTTTAATTTTACGCACACATTGGATTGTTGTCAGACACTTTTTACTCTCTTGCGAAGGAGGAAAATCATTTTCACTCCCTTGAAATTGGGTTTACTCTATAATTAAAAAATTAAAAAAATTGGGATTAAAATGCTCTCACTCCAAAATCCTATCTGGAGCACTGTCTAAAAACACATTGATGTTTTGCCGATTTCAGGCAACCGTCTCATGTGTGAAGGTGCTGAAATCCAGGGCAAGGGGTGGGGCATCCAAATGTCCTGTAGCTAGTAATGTCCGGAGGGTCCTGACAGGTAACTATGCAAAATGTGTTGCAGATTTGTGAAACGGTGTGAAATTGCATGAGAAACACCGTATTGCCAAGCCACAAACCCACAAACAAATGTTGACTTGTGCTGTAATCCAGGGAACGAGGTGGGGTGTCCAAATGTAATGTAGTCATTAATTTCCAGAGGGGCCTAACAGCAAACTATTCAGAACTTGATACAAATTGGTGAAACAATGTGGAATTGTATAATGTACAACACATCGCCAAGTCACAAACCCACACAAAAATATCGACTTGTGCTGAAATCTGGTGTACAGAGTGAGGTGTCCAAATGTCATGTAACCAGGAATGCCCAGAAGGTCCTAACAGGTAACTATGCAAAATGTGGTGCAGATTGGTGAAACAGTGTGGAATTGTATAAGGAACAATGCTTCGCCAAGCCACAAACCCACAAAAGAAATGTTTACTTTTGCTGAAATCTGTGCAAAGGTGTGGGGTGTCCAAATGTCATGTAGTCAGTAATGTCCGAAGGGTCCTAAAAGGCAACTATGCAATATCTGGTGTAGATTGGTGAAACATAGTGGAATTGTATAAGGAACAAAGCTTTGCCACAAACCCACAAACTTATGTTGGCCTTTGCTGAAATCCAGGAAAAACAGGTGGGGTGTCCAAATGTCATGTAGCCAGTAATGTTTGGAGAGTCCTAACAGGTGACTATGGTAAATCTGGTGCAGATTTGTGAAACAGTGTGGAATTGTATAAGGAACAAAGCTTTGCCACAAACACACAAACAAATGTTGACCGTTGCTGAAATCCAGGAAAAAGGGGTGGGGTGTCCAAATGTCAAGTAGCCAGTAATGTCCGGAGGGTCCTAACAGGCAACCATGCAAAGTCTGGTGCAGATAGGTGAAACAGAATGGGATGTATGAGGAACAAGGCTTCACCATAAATCCTGCCACAAACAAACACATTTTGACTTTTATATATATAGATTTGTACCCCCAATTCGCAATATATCCACTTACCTATTTCAGTGGCCACTTTCCTTGCCTTCATTTATATTCCATATTTCAGATGTAACCAATCTAAAACCAGCGACAACCTCATTTTTGTGGTTATCAGACATGAAGAGAGGAAGGCATGAGCCTGAATCCTGAGGGAAAGCAAAACATCGAAAGAATACTTAATCAATTTTCAAAAGAAGGTTTTATCTCCTTAACTTCACAATTATACCACACCTGTTTTTTTTAAACGTTTGTGACCAAGGTAAGCAATGGGTATGAACATTATTCCCATGTACACTCATTCTTTCTATGGTCCAGACATGATTTGCATATGTCATCTGAGTAAAATTAGGGCAAAAACCTATTTTTATCTCATCACAGGCTATTTTGCATACAAAAATAAGGGTGAAACCGGCGCGATCCTTCAACCTCAGACATCTGTTGAGTGGAATATTTGTCTGAAATTGTCATTTGTAGGCCTCCCCATCACAACCCATTATTGTCAATGTTATTGTGTACATTTGGTACGAAATGGTGTGGAGTAAAATAAAATCAGGGTGTCGATAGGAGAAATTAGAATTTCTGCAAATACAAAGGATTGTCAGGTTCCTTAAAATGCAGACTCGAGTTCTAGAGCAAAAGTTTACATATGCGAAGGCAATACTTCTACTTGTGACTAGTTGTTTGTAATGGGGCAAGACGGCCAAACAGATCACAAGAAGCAACCCATGAAATAATACATTCATGCTTTGTTTGTGGTACTTTTACTGTCAGTAGCGAATGAGCTCAAATACATGAGGGCTTTCAGTGAAAAGTTGAAAATTCGCAAGCATGCTTACTTGCCTTTTGGATGACCAAAAAATGGGCCATGATGTCAGCTAGCCTTCTGCTGCCTGAAAAGGTGGCATTACATCAAATGACCTTTTTTAAAAAAGCAAAAAAAAGACATTTAGAAAGACCGCTCTGTGACCGCACAGAGTGGTCTTTCTAAATAGAACTGTCAACCACTGTGACACACACGAGTGCGCGCAGGGGCTGCCATGCACGCCAGGACCCGGAAGCAACCACAAGGGAGAATATGTATGTTTATGCCTGCGTGTGTGTTTGTTGGGTGTGCTTGTTTGTGTGTGGTTTTGTGCGTGCAATGTTGGGGGAGTCTTGGGAGGGGAGGGAGGTGGCAGGGTTTAAAGAGGGGGTTCATATGGTGAAAGTCCCCGATTTTTAGCAAATATGGAAAAAGAGGGTGGGTTTTGGGGGGCAAGGAAATTTCTTTTTTTCTATTTTTGGAGGCTACCTAAAATCGGCTGAAAAAAAATCAGTCTTTTGGTTAGGCGACCTACAAAAATTGAAAAAATTACAAAGAACCGAAAAGCCTTATAGCATTGAAAGAGGTTTTCACAGGGTCTTTGCAAACCCCTTAAAGAACACAGCTTGAAATCCAACTTTCAGTCACTTATTATTACTAGTTGCGGAAAAATCTTTAAGATCGCTACTTTTTGGATTAGTAATTCCATTTTGTTTCTCTTTATGCATCGAAATGAAAAGGAATACATTAATTCTTAAACATAAACATCAAACATTGATTCACTGAGCCTCGCCATTCAACCTCTTGTTACTGTAGAGCATTTGGTAAAGGGCTTCATTACGAGTGTGGCAGTGTGGGAACAATTTGGCAGCAATGGAATTACCACCACTTTTCCCGCTCTGACACGCTACACCTATGACCCTGGAGTGGGGGATTAACCTCCAGCATCATACTAGAGGCAAATCCTCCCACTTTCTGCTGAAAACCTGCAAAAACAGTGGAAGTACCATGGGAGTAATTCCGCCAGAGGTAATTCTGCCAAAAATGCTGCATTAAATCCAATAGACGCTCAAAAAAAGGGAATTAATATCACCACTTGTAATCCGGCAGTAATTCCGCTGGACCAAGTGGGGGTAAAAGTAATTCCGTTTGTCGGTATTCCAGCAGATTTACCGCCAGAATACTACCCAACTCATAATAAGCCCTTTTGTGTTTCTGAATGTTTGCACGTGCCATTGTATCAATGCTGTTCTATATTCAAATTGTATCAAACAAATATATGATGGGGTGAAGGTTATCTCCTTATAGTTAAGGTGAAACCTATGAGCCATTGGATTTGCCAAAAATTGGTGGCCAATACCTTTTGATCCATTGTGCGCATCAGCATGACTTGTTCAAAACATGCTTTTCCCAGGGCCCCCAACACCGTGAAAGAATGGTGCAAATCTGTTTAAATCAGTGTTCTTTATATTTTGCATTGGCTTTCCCATATGGAAAATATATACATTTTTGACAGTTGACCATCCTAAACCGCCAGCTGGATTTTCACCAGGTTAGTTTCAAAAGAGTCATTAAGACCAAGTGTCTATTAATTTGTCGATTTGGTGGAAGTCCATCCTGTATTTTCTTTTATGTGACCCTGACACCAAAACCTTTACCACATCGCTCATACTTTTCTGGATTGAAGGCTTTTTGGTTTTGTTAATATACCATTTAAAAATCATGGTGTTTTCCTTCAATACAAGATTATAATATTTCTTTTTTTTTATTGGCTTAAAATGATATATCAGGAAGTTCCTGAAAACTATTTAAAGTGTTCATGAGTTCTATATTTACCTTCACATTTGCAGGTCAAAGAATAGGATGGGACATTGCCTGTAGAGAAGTTCAAGACTACCTGAACAATCAGCTGAGATTGACATCAAGAACCAGCTTTGGCAGAGGCATTGAATGAAGACCCTACAGAACCAGTGATGTTGCCACCCTGGTGGAACACAAGGAATTGTTCCAACTGGAAGTGTCATGTTGAAACAGTGTGATGTTCCTTCAGCACATATCAGCCTCTCCAAGGGTTGTGGGCTATAACATACTGAATAATGTGGGAATCTGGTCTGGCTGAAAAATGGAATGGGTTGAGCTGCAAAGATCTCTGCGAAATACAAGTCCCAGGAGAATCCAGTGCATCCTTGAAATGAAGGGAGACAAGTGGATAATAATTTGGAATGACTTGACGTTATGGCCGATAATCCACAACTTCAATGTATGGACGTGGTGAAATCAGCCTAAATACTGTCCGTCGAATGTCTGATTTACAACAAAGGAGTGGACAAATGTTTAATGCTATATGGAACTTGAATATTTATTGCAAGTATAGCTCTGTTCGCATGGAGGAAAAGCTAGACACGTGTCCGTTTACATTGTTCATCATGACTAAAGACATGATGTTTTTTTATCTGCAGAATTGAAGAACGAAATACATGAACTACTATGATCCCCTCTCAGATTAACAATATGTTGGAGTGTCTGCCTGAAGTGCAACATTTGTTGGACATACAAAATAACTTCATGTGTTGCATCAAATTTATAATAATGAGAAGAGAAGATAAAACACAAGACAATAATGTAATGTGAATTATGCATTTTGAAAATCAGTGTGGAAAAGTCTTAATGCATAGATTTACAATACCTCGATATTGACAGGCAATGAGGGCTCCTCATGAGGCCTGGAGTTTGATAAGTAAAGAAATGTAATCATAAATAGTGGAGCACAAGAAAAAAAATCTTCAGACAGGTTGTGCAGAAGATATATGGTCTGTAAAGTTGTGGGCAAATCACATTGTAAATATTCTGTTTCTTTGTTAAGCACCATCATCCCAACATCCTCAGCCTTGTAGTGACCCTTGTTCAAGCACAGTCAATCAGGGATGTCATTTAGGGGTCACCAGGGGTCGCACTTGCTACCCCTAACAAATACATTAAAATAACTATCTTTATTTTTTTACAAATTGCAGCTCCTGGGCTGTGGCCAATGCCATGTGGCTCTTTGTTTCTAGAGTGGCTGGCTTTATTGTTGAGGCTTCTTACAAAAACAGGGGGGTACCACAAGTGTAACACTCTGAGCAGTGATCCTAAATAAGAAAGAATAGGAATAAGACATAATGTATCTTTCTGGAATTCTATGCATTAATTGCTAGAATCATTAAAGGTTTATTTCAGGCACACTTCAGGGGGGTGTCACTGATTTAGTCTGTTCTTAAACACCTCAATTTCACAATGCAGACAAAATCTTCCAAAAACCATTTAGAGTAGAATAAACATCCATTTCGGACTATGCATTTTGCTTTTCGCAAGTTGCAGTTATAGCATGTTTTTTTTTTCTGCCGATACATATGGTGATCCATTCTTGCATGAAATGTATACCACGTAACAGTGATATTGTAATCATATTTGTCATAGTGTACTTAGAAACAATGCTATGTGATACCACCTCCTATTTTGTCGAGGGGTAAACGGTCGTGTTCCATCACTTTCTGTGACGTCACTTCGGGGTGTAGTCAAATGACATCACTTCCTGTTATGTCATCAGAGGTCAAGGGTCATTTGATGTCACTTCTGCTACCCCAGGCATTTTGGTGAAATGACATCCCTACAGTAAATATCCACAGTTTTCTGATTTAAGGTTTTAGATTATATCCAGCAGATGAGCCTAAAATAAACTGAAGAGGTGAGCATAGCTCACCACTACAAGCTGAATTTAAAACCACTTCCAGGCAGAGAAAAATTGACCCTTCTCTTAGCTCTATAGTTTCCATTCCTTCTGATAATGGTCAAGATTTTGTGCCCTTCAATTTTGCCAGATAAGAGAACTAGAGCCCAAAGAGACAATGAGAATGCCCAGGGTGGCACGAGGTGATAAAGGGGAAATGGGGATGTAATCCCATCTCTCCTGTTTCCATACACTATGTCTCCTCCTAATCTCCAAATATGTGATGCAGAAATATTTGGCAGCGCTACACCTAAATGTATGTATTGTGCATTGGGTCGAAAGGATTGACATCACTTGCCTTATCTGACATGCAGTGGCGTCGCCAGGAATCAAATTTAGGAGGGGCACAGAGGGGGCCAAAGACAAAAGTAGGGGGGCACAGACAAAAGTAGGGGGAGAACATGGTCACTGCTCGTCTTAGGTGGGGGGCACAAGGAGAGCACAGGGTTTCACAGGGGGAGGGCTGCCCCCCCAGGCACCTCCTAGCGACGCCACTGCTGACATGAGGACAGGCTACGGCACATTGTTCAGCTCTTTCTGCTTTCTCTTGGAGATTGAGGGTGCAGGTTGTGGACTGTAATTTGACTTTTCTGTGAAAGCATTTGAGCTTATTGCTGATGTTTCCATGAGTGAACTACAAGATACATCCTCCTTCAGTGTGCTTTCTGCAAATGGGTCATTATAATATATGACTCAGCTCTATAGAATAGGAAACCATATATGAAACAGACTTTGTTAATAGTGCACACAGAATCACGTCTAGGTGATACCAATGTTTTCTAAAATCACATTGAAGTAATGGGATTTGCCTAGAATTGCATCATTTTATGAAGAGCTGAAGCCAGGATTTGAACCAGGTTTCATTGTTCCACAGTAGCAGTTTGGTAGAAGACATTGGACCCGATTAACAAAATGTTTTGTAAATCAGGTCCTATATCTTAATTTTATCAATGTAAAGCTTTACATGAACAGAAAATGCATTTTCCAGACATGTCGAAAAGTAGGGGTCTGTTTAATAAATCTTGCTTGAAAAGTACGATTTGAATTGCTGAATGAAACCTAACAAAATCTAAAACATTTTTACAGGAACATGTTGGGGAAAAATTCTGATTCACTTTGGGAGATGAGCACAAAAGAGAATGCATGTCTGTGAAAGTGCAATTCAGCAAACTATGTGGATGACATATGCTCTGATGGACAGTGTCATGTAAAATGCAAAGTAGGGAAATCGCTGAGGAAAAACTATTTAAGAAATTGTAGAACTTGATTAACATACTTCCATATCTCCAGGAGATAACCTACTATATTGGTGAACCGATGAGACCACTTCTGTGAAGGACTCAGTCTCAGGTTACACGAGTTTATGCATGTGCTGGATACATATTGTTTTGTGGGATTTAACCCAAAAGATAGAATTAAAATTGCTGAATGTGCATTTTTTTGTTGCATTCGGCATAGGTAAAAAATGCTGAATCCGAAAATACCGAATTAGCTATGTGGGTGATGTGGGGGTGTCCCCCGCTCCCCTAGTTCAGTGTTTTCATTTCGGGGGTTGCGTCTCCCGCATGCATGAAAAAAAAGCAATTTACAGAAATTCCGAAAAGCTTGAATTGCTAAATGCGGCAAAGTGGGCCTCAGCATTTTGGAATTTAACGCACATCCGTTTTGTGCACTTGTAGCTTCCTGCTACTGCAAAGGCACATGGAATGGGGCGATGGAGAGGCGAGAGGGGTCATCCAGCAAGGCCCATCATGGGGGCCACCAAGGTTCTGAAAATACATTTAGAAAATCATTCCTTTCCCTGTGAGGTGGCACAGGGGATCAGGCAAGTGGAGAAAAGTGAAAGAGAGCACTGGGATGTCACTTCCTGCTCTGACCTGGGCTTAACACATGGAGTGCGGTAGGGACCTGATTTGGAAGGTTTTTTGCAGCTTTATTGGGGCCGGTCCCAGGGGTAACTGACCTGGTGGCAGGGCAGTGTTAATCTGCTGGCGCAGTAGCAAAGTAGCTGCTGTGCCATATCATTACCTTCCCATGACCAAGTCTTGCAGATTTTGAAAACGAGGTGAAATTATTATAGTTTTTGCATTTTAGTGTGAGTAGCCAGACAGCAAAACATAAATCCTCATCCCTCTTGGTTTGGGATACCTTTCTTGAATGCAAAAAGAGAATCACTATAGGCACTCTATGGAATATAGAATCATTCATTGCAGGTCAGGCCTGCTGTGCATGTTTCTTCATCGTCTTCTATGTGTTAATGCAACAGCGCTTTTCTGAACTGGGGCCTTTCACAATAGCGGTATCGTCGGTCTCTCTCTTTCTTTTATCCAGGCTGAAGACTTGACTTAAATAGAAATGAAATGTGCTCCGGCCACATAAATCATCCAGCTCAAATCTTGAACTTGGACCTGTAGCCCCAGCTCCGGGAATATAAATGCAGGTGTCTGACAGAGATATAAGGCAGGTATAAAAGGGAGCGCAGCTCGGCGTTTACTTTTCATTTTTAAGTGGTGTTTTTGTCGACTTCTTTCGGCTCTGCTCCTGGCGCAGCACAATGTGCAGTGATGGTCCATGCGCCTGTTGCACAGATAAAAAGTGCCATCAAACGCAGAGTGCTGCCAAAAGGGCATTTTTCAAAAACCTTCTCAATGAAGGTTGGGCGTGCATGCCGGATAAGTGCAGAATTTGAGCGAAAGTGAAGCTAAAGATTAGTGATAGCCTACTTGGTTTATAGGGAGGCTGCATGGTCGGTTTATTTCACGCTCCGGAAAATTCTATGCACTCTGAATTGGGTCGCTGTGATAGAAATGACGGACAAAGTCAAAAAATGAAATAAAATAGAAACCAAAAAGATTTCAAATGAATGGTTTATCCAAGTCTCACTTCAACTTGGGAGCAAGGCGACACGAAGCAACACAGGTTCGATCCCCGGGTCTGCGCTTAGAAACCTCTGGGCATTTAAATGCGTTATAAATATGCAACTAAGAAAACAACAAAAAAAATTCTGTAACAGCGCCTCGATGCCCCCCGGCTGCGTGAGCGCTTTAAAAATGTAAATAAATAAATAAAATAAATAAATAAAATAAATGTAAATTGTGTACGTGTTCTGTGCTGCAGGTTTACAGAGTTCCATGTCTATGGTGAGAAAATCATTGTTTCAGAAAGCATATGCAGTTGAATTTATGATGCACAAACTTTGGCTAAGGTAAATGCCCCACTTCACACTTTAGCATTAAAGAAGGCATAGGAAGCCAAACTGTTATTTTCTTTTATTCTGTTGCACATTTGACCAGTGAAGATACGTGTTGGCCCATTTTCGGCATGTTCATATCTTTCACATTACAATGATGGAACATATCCAGGCAGCGCCACAGGAGGGTGCAGCGGCAAAGAGCTGACTTTTCAAATGTGTGACCACGTCTTGTATAATGTCAATGGTCTGCTACCTTTGGCTCTCCAGATGGTTTGGACAACAGCTGTCATCAAACCTTGCCAGCAGCTTCATTGGCGAAGGATTCAGAGAGTTGTCGTTTGAATCACCGGGGGAGCCATTGGTTGAAGGGCCCATATATGATCGAACACTTTATTGAGCGAGTACACAAGCAGCATGAGAGCTCCAGGCCATCTATTACTTTGAGTTTGTATAGCCAGACCCACAGGGTGGTATTACAGAAACTTTGCACCAACATATGTTTGCAATGTATTTTTACACTGAGGGGCAATGTGCGCCCTAGTCATATCATTCATTCTACTCTACAAAGGTCTGTATCTGCAGCTTCAAAGCACACTCTAAATGTTTGGGAGAGTATTGAGGGGTGGATTAGGGTCTGAACTTCTAGAGATATATTGGATCCATACATGGCCTTTGTTGAAGGCGCTTGATAACTTCCTTTTGCTGTGCATACATTAAAAATATGTTTTTACTTTGTTTGGCAATTGTACTGAGGATATCTGTCACAAAAGGAAAAGCACACCTTCAGGCGGAATTCTGCTTTAACGTTCCAACCTTCACAAATATACCCCTTTTATCTGGTTACGCAAGCAGATGTCCACACCAATTGCCCAAATAAAAAGCTTAGGTAGTACCAGGAATGAGTGTCTTGTCTATATATGTTACAAGACAAATGATTAGATGTGCTTGAATAACTTTACAAAACCCTGGAACTAGCTTAATTAAGGATCCATGCATAGAATAAAAACTCCAGTGTGTGTACAACGAACACCATCTCTTAGCTTCCAGAAGATCAATGTTTTCATATGGAGAACAGCCTTAAAATATAATAGACATGGCTGAAGAGCATTTACGGCCAATGGCAACTAGCCACTCAGATTGAAAATCCAAGAGCATTTCAGCAAAAACACATTTTTGAGTATATTCCAGTTGATTTAGATGAGTGACTAGAGAGAGGCTGCTTTTCTAGACAATCAATTGTTTTTGTATCCAAATTAATTTATATCACAAATCTATTCATGCTTGTCAAAAATGTATTATTTTTTGCACGGCGTTAATACATTTTTAAACAATTGATCCTTTTTTTAAGTAATTGACTTGTTAGGGGGGGAAAGGTTGGTGGAATGTTTTAATTGTTGCGACTTGCTAAACATTTGTTGTAACCTAGAGGGAGACACTCTGAGTCAGCTAACATGGTTTCGAAGCACCTCTGCATGCAAGTTAGACTTCATATTTGTCCCAACCCCCATGTTTGACCAATGTTTAGGATTTCACATAGAGACAACCATCCTCAGTGATCATGCCAAATTAGTGCTGACCTTTCATGATGGCACACTTGGTTTAAACGCGTAAAATCTTAATCAGGTATGCAACCTAGAAGTTGACACCCCAAGTCAGCATTTGAAATGGAATTCGAAGAATGTACGCAGCATGAATCGAGTGGTTAAGAAAAGCTGGGACAAATTGTCCTCCACACTGCAGCATGAGTTTTGCTCAACAAATAAATTTGATGACAGGCTACAAAATGGGTTAAATTAAATCCCGGCTCAATCGATTCAGAGGATTAATGCTTTTAGGGAGAATCACAAGCATTAGTTTGATATCATAACACATAAGAACACAGATCTAAGGGTGGTTTTCAGAGATGTCAGCAAGGAATATGGCACTGCAAATGAGTGCGGAGTTGAATGAATCAGGCAATTAAAGCACAAATGCAGCAGGTGGATTAAAGGTATAGAGTGCAGTTAAACATCAAAGAGGGACAGTGATCTATCCAATGTATAGTGAAGAATGAGACCAAAGGGCTTTGACAATTATTAAATAATGATTCATGCTATCAGGAGGAGAAACAAGCAAATTGCATAGCAGCAAATACGTGGAGAGAACATTTCAGAAACATTTATGATAGCAAAGGTAAGGTTCCGGGAGCAAGCGTAGTAGTTTGCCCTATGCCATGGAAAATTAATTTTGACTTACAGGATTTAAAAACCAAGCTGGCAGGGCTAAAAAAAACTAGGGCATGTGTTCTGGTCAGCGGAGAAGTCTTGATTGCTGCACAATGTTTGCTAATGAGAATAATTTGAAAATAAATGCTACAAAGGCGAAGATGATCTACTTTAAATAGCACAAGAAATGCCAGGGCTTCAGATGGCACATCAATAGAGATAACCTCAAGGAAGAAGAGGAATTAGCATACCTCAGCTTCACAATTGCAAGAAAGGGGCAAGCTCAAAAAATCATGAGCAGAGCTACCATAAAAAGGGGTGTATTTATTATGGAAAAAAAGGTTATTCCAGAGAAGCTCTACAGATTTAGTTTGCAACCACTGATAGTCGTGGTCACACCAGCTATAGTCTATGGCTTAGATATGCTAGAAATGAAATCTTGGTCATGGTTGCAGAAGTTGGAAGGTATTATTGGGAGTTGCACACTACTACTGCCCACTTTGTTACCCATAACAGCAATTAGAGCAGAACTTGGGATCAGGTCATTAAGGTTCATCCTTATATGGAATAAAATGAATGTATACCATAAAATATGCTCATCACCTGATAAGCATAACAACCTTTAGGGTAACTGTGGAGGATGACAAGCAACCCTAGAGAGTCAAGTCTTAGAACCTTCATAACATCCTGTGATATTCAACTCTATGAAGTAAACAAGAATGCCAAGATTCTAGTGGAGAATGACAACCAGATTAAAAGAAAAATAAAGCTTTGGGAGATCATTGAACATGAGACTATATTAAGCCAATACTGTAGGTTACTAAAATTTAGGAGGTACCCCTCACCCCCCCCCATGATGCGGACGCAGCCAATGGCATATCTAAAAAAGTCTCTATACCCGGTAAACAGGGATTGGATATTATAATTCAGGCTTAACATTCTAAATACATTGGAGGTGACTGGACCGATTAGGAAACTAAATCATTCAGAGAGAATGTGTAGGCTCTGAGACACAGACACACAGGAAAACTTAAAACACTGGGTCATAGAGGGTGACACTGAAGAGGTGCGCATGAGAAAACATTTCATACGTTTCGTCCACTCCAAACAACCAAAGAATCCTTGTGTAGAGAACACCTATAGAGAACACATGTGGGCCACCTATATTTAAATCTAACAATTGTCCTTATTCTTGGCCCTTGTGAAATTCCTGCAGGAGATTTTGTCCACACTGGGTGAATCGTGAAACTGGGGTGTTTTCTTTGTATGTAGTTTATGGGCACTAGCACTTTCGCCCCAGCACTTGGCTACGTTTATATTTATCAGGGGTGAGGTTTCCTCACAACCTTCGACAAACAAGGTGGAATATCATGTACTAGCATGTATCGGCACTCCGATCTTCCTATGTATAATATGCTGAGATTATGCACATGCCACTTTGGGATCCTTTTGGATAAAGATGAGTCACTCACAATCACCTCTAGTGCATGGACGAAGATCTAATTTAAAGATGTTGAACTGTTAAATCTATGACATGTCTTAAACATAAATGTGACTATTCTTTGTCCCTAGGATATCCCTATGATCCTTTTTTAATGACGTTTGAAAATAGATTTCTGTGAGGAATGTATTCTGTGTAAAGCTTCACCTCCTTTAATGAAATTTGCCATTGTTTTTAAGATGGATTATATGAAGGATGTATTTTGCGAAAAGTTTACATTTTTAAACTAAACCAAAACGTATGTTCAAAAAAGCTATTCATTTTTGTTAAAAAAAGATACGTGCTTTCAGTAAAGAGTGAAATGTGTGTAATTCACAATTCACAATTCAACAATGCAACAATGCAGCGCACATAGGGCAAACAACTTCAGAATCCTCTCTTAGATTATTAGAATTCACCTTACCCTACATTGTAGGCACCATTAGAACATTGAGGAGTCATACTTTTATGGAAAAGGCACCCGCTGCAGGACTCATATGAACACACTTGATCGGGAAAAGATCTGTGTGTATATGAATTTAGAAATAAAAATATATATAAAAAGCAAGATAATACGACTATGCTACTTTTTGTATAGAAAATGAAATAAATCGATGTATTTAACAGAGTAAAATCAAAGTCATATGTCTATTTTAAGTCAATTATAGCAAAGTTTACTATTATTTAAAAGAAATGCATTCCATATTTATTGGCCTTTATTGATTCTGTAATGGAATGTTTTATCACTTGATTTATGGCTCTCCATCTTCCATTTGCAACTATAAGAAAAGCACATGTGGAGCAAGCTGTCCTTCCCTTGTTACACCATATATTGAAGGACATGTGGGCTGATGCATACACAATTATAACTGCATCACACCTAAGTCTGATTATCTAAAAACACCTGTATTACAGATACAATCAACACATATACATACTAAAATAAATCACAAAAAGGTGCACACATAGCAGAAGTGCAACACATTGCAAAATGTGCAAATTGTGCAAACATGGGGCTATTATAAAGTGCCAAAAAGTGTGGAAACCTACTAGTCAATAAAGCCAACCACTACTTAGATTATAATTCCAGAGATATGTGGCAGTCTGCTTCCCCATTATGGAGAAGGGGAGTGAAAATCGCTGGAGCAGCCGCTGTGAAGGACCGAAGTGCTGGTGAGTGTCAGAAGGCATAGGGAGACCGGGAACTCCAGGGTCCACAGGCAAGTGGCAGTCCAACTGAAAATAAGCTATATTGGATATTGAACTGAATTGAAACTCCTAATGGAGTATATAAAATACCAAACTGAATTGGAATAATAATTTAGTATCTTGAACGCCGAACATTTTAAACAAGATCCGGGCATATTCAAAATTGACCAAACATTTGAAGTTAACAAGTGCTATGTGAAGAGGATCACTGCTTATTGAACACCGACCATATATTTAAATCTGCACTGTGAACAAAACAAAAGCATATGAAATACTGAACCATCATTTAAGTATTTTAAGCATATGTGTGCCAAAAGCCCATGAGTCTATGGTAACACAAAAGTCTGATGCAAGAATGTTCTAGAGTGCTACATTAACACAAGAGTGTTACAATAACCAAAGTGCATACCAGCGTGAAAAGCCAAAAGCCTGAGGCAGAAGAGCCTGAAAAGGGGTCAAACAAGGTTAAGGGAACTCCTGGTTGCATAACCTGTAATGGGTAGACCGTGTAGTCTGACAACTGCACCTAGACCAAAAAGCCCTACATGATAACCAGCAAAGGACATTAGCAACTGTGAAACTACTGTGCAAGCAAATCAAAAGGTGGGTCAAGAAGACCTATTGTTCTCTTGTACTGAACATTGAGTGGATGAACGCAGTACAAGTGCTGTAATAGAATCTTGGGGAAAGGAACCCTGATAATTGAAAGAACTACAAAACCTTGTCTTGGGGAAGAGAACCTGAAGAACTCCTTTTTGTATAAACTAAATTGAATTTTGGGAAGGGAAACCCTAAGAATTAAAAGGAACTAAGAAACGTTGGCTTGGAGAAAGGAACCTCAAGACTTCAAGACTTCCCTTTAGTGTGAACTATACTGTATTGAACTTGAGGAAGGGAACCTAAGAAGAACTCTGAGCTAAGAACAGCTGAGACTTTATTTGTGCTGAGACTTTATTTGTGAACACTAGTCCGTTGGTTAAAAACCCCACACCACATCTAGATGTGAGAATAAGCATAGGCTTTGACACAGAAATACATTTTGATTTGGACTTACAGGCACACCCTCCCTTTAGTTCTTTTTAGGCAGAAGAAAGCCCTACCTTAGTATTAGGACTATGTAGGCCTTCCACCATCCTAACATTGAAATAAAAATATTCTTTGAAATTTGAAATCTGTTGTCTGTGTCATCTCTTGATACCATGCCTGTCCCACAAAAGGCAATCAAAACACCTAAAGTTAGTTCAGTTTGCATTTCCTTTTCTACCAGTGTCGTCCAACATGTAGCTCGACAATTGGCTTGCAAAATAAAATTCGAACTGGCACTGGTAGGGAAAGGGCAAGCTAATCATGCCTGACGTCATCTCCATGCATGCTGCAGAGCAGCTCTACTCACTGGGTCATCTTAGTTCATCAACTTCAAAAAAGCTGATGGTGTGAGGCTACCTGCCTAGCCGGCACAGTTAGAGGCGCAGTTAGAGGCAATGGTGTTGTTGCAGCTTACGGATGCGGCTATATTACATGCCACACATGTTGATCCATGTGGATACTGGATTTGGATATGTCTGCGGTCAGCCATCTTGTAAAGGAGTCATCCCTGTGCCATGCTGTTCTGTTTTAAGTATAGATGGCACCAAACCAAGTTACCAACCAATGGTATATCAGTGAACTTACAACATTTTCTAATATTTTTGACTGTGCCATATATGTATGTGATAAATTGGCTAATCGATCGTGCAAGACATCTGGTGACACATTATTGTCAATAATCACTTGTCATAAAACACAACCATTATCTTATGTCGAATTCAAAGCCGCATGGGAAGACAGCACCAACATCTACTGTGCCTATGCTTAGGATCACTGGGCAGTTACAATGCATCCAGCTCTTACTGGCAATGTGATATTGTTGGCATTGATGCAGTACATTTTGGAGGGCAGGCACTTGGGAGCGAAACATCAACCTCACTAGATGTTTAAAAACAGGTTAAGCACCGTTGCCTGTCTAATATATTATTTTTCTCACTACTGAAGAGGTGGACTAAAGAAAAAATGCCCACTCAATACTTGTATTAAGGCCATGGCACACACTGTCTAAACTCAGTATCCATTTTCTATTCTGTTTGTAGAAGATGTTTATCTCGATCACCACCTCTTGGGTGGGAGTTTACTGTTTAGATGATAACACACAGTAGATCAGTGTGCTTGTGATTTTTACATGTGAAGTGTTCGACTAGACGGCCACACGGTTCTTAATGCAGGACCAGTGTTAGCATATCCTTTGCCTAATTTCTGTTTTTGTTTTTCCAATATAGATTAAGTCACACAGACATTTAATTTGATGGCCCATGATGTTCTGCACGTAGTGAATTCTTTGAATTCCCAATATACATCATACAATATAATGCTCTTCAGTGTGTTAAAGAGCAGACGGAGCAGTTCCCATATTGATGGTATCCAGTAACATGTGCCATCCCCCAATCTCAGTGATGGATGTTTTGCTTGCAGGTGCATGCTCACAGATGTGCATGAGTGATTGTTTGAGACTTTCAGATTTCTTGAATGCAAATTTCGGTTTTATCCAGATTAAAGTCTTTTGTTTTCAAAATATTCGGGTTTTTGAGAATCACTCTCCTGAGGGCGTTGCTAATAGGACTGTACGTAGTAACAGACATAATTTTTTCTTGTGCTTCCCTGTTACATTTGGTATGGCAAATTTCCCAGCTCATTTGTTTAACTCATTTCCTGGCATCTTTGATAACTTTTTTAGGGTAGCCACGCAATTTTAATCTACAAGCCAAATCATCACAGTGTATTTCATAGTGCTCATTGTTAGAACAATTTCTTTTAATCCAAAGAATTTGCCATTTCTTTCAATCCAGAGAAATTGCCCATATGCAAGATTACCCTTAAGAGACGGGATGAATCGCTGCTATAATATAGTAGCATATATTTGTCTGTCCGTTTTCGGTATAGACTGGTGTCAATCTGGCCCCTCTCGTTTTTTAAAAGAGTTACATCTAGGAACACAACTGAATATGGGTCATAGTTCAAAGTGAACGTCAAATGTTGATCACACAGATTGAGCCAGCTATTATACCTCATGAGAAATTCTGCTGTGCCTCGCCAAATTAAAAGAATATCACTGATAAACCTGTGCCAGCTCACAAAGTGGCTATTGAACTGATTATTTTCATAAAAGATGAATTGGGATCCAAAATGGTCACTGTAGAGGTTGGCAATGTCTGGAGCAAATGTTGCCCCCATACCTATTCTGTGTATTTTCTGATAAAGACTGCCTTCCAACAGAACACATGTTTCAGTCAGTGGGTTTTTCATTTACTGCTATTCTAATGCACTCCAAAATAAATGGTGTAAGTACTTTGTCGAAAGCGAATGCTGGTTTCTCAAGATGCAGCTTCATCGCTTGTATTTTAGAGGCTTGTGAGATGCTAGTGTACTAGGCCTCTACATCGAACGTGACCAATAAGGCTAGTTCTTGCACTTGGACATCAGATAGAATGTTAATGATAGCTGTTGAGTCTGGCATGTAGGAATGCATTTTTTATACAAAAGGCCTTAAGAAGAAATCAGGGTATACAGACAGCCTGAATATATTGCTAGTTGTGTTTCACCTTTCAGGTGTCTGTGAATTGGTGAGAGCTAGTGATGGGAGTAAACCCTGTGTGTAAATGTATTCCATCCGGATGAAGCCACGCTAAAAACTCTCAGAGGAACGTTGTCAGATGTCCATACCCTTTTGGAGGGCCGAAACATTGTAACAACCTGCATTGACTGGTGTACATCCCTTTTTATCCTGAAAACATGAAGAGTTGTGAGATTAAATAATCTGGCAGCCCATTGTTTTATAACAGTTGCCGATATGTTAACTTGTTATAGCTGGAGGAAAAATCCAGAAATCCAACATGTAGCATTCTATGCTTGACTTGAGATAAAATTAGAGGGTTGCCATATCTCTGCAATTATAAATTAAGTAGTAGTTAGCTTTATATAATAGTAGGTTACCACAATTTGTGGCACTTTATATGAACCCCATGTTTGCACATGGTCACAAGATGCAAAGTGTTGCACTTCTGCTATGTTTGCACATTTTTGGTGATTTATATTAGTATGTATATGTGTTGATTGTATCCATTGTAAAAATTGTAATAAAGGTGTTTTTTGATAATAATGCTTAGGTGTGATGTAGTTATAATTGTGTATGCATCAGCCCACATGTCCATGAATATATGGTGTAACAAGGGAAGGGTAGCTTCCTCTAAATGTTCTTTAGTTATTTATGTTCTTCTCATTTAACTACAGCAGGCCCCTGGTAAACGAAACATGGGGGAAGTTCTGTGCTGTGAGAACACTGTGTTAGGAAAACCCACTCTTGCAATTATTGCAGCTAAGCTTCCTATGTGTTTTTTGCATGAATTATTTCTTTTAAATCTGTGCTAGTAGTGAAGGGTCAGAAATGAGAGGCAGACACAACGTTGTAATGTTTTCAACATCAGACCTTTAATTAACTCAAAAGGGTTGGATGAAGGCCTTTCTGTCCCTATCCCAAAGAGAGTTTCCCTACCTAAGAAACTAAAGCTATAGATCAGTCTGAGCTATGTGGTCAAAAATATGAAAACAGACCTTGTGTCCAATCAATATCCAACCATCACACTCAAACAATCAAAGGTGCAAGGTAAATGTTTTGAATTGTACTTAATGACAAGTGTATAGAAAAGTATGAAAATTCAACAAATAATCTTTGAATCCAGCAGGGGTTCCCTTCCCCTGAATTATTTCAGGTATGATAACCACAGTGTCTTTCTTGAAGTCTGAGTTTTTAAGGATGGCTGAAATGTCACGCTCATAAAGCACTTTATAAAGGATGGTAAAAAGTGGCTTTTCCCCAAGCAATGATTCCTCAGAAATAGTAGAAATATATTTTCCCACAACACTTTTTGGGAGAATAACAAAATAAGTCTCTTCAGCTTTAAAAGGTGGAAACATATCTATTTTCACAACTGTTTCCCAAATGACATGATGGCATAAATGTCTCTTTCATGCTACTATTCTGAGAATGGTTTCCTGGTATACTTGACAGGAATTCTGCAATTGTCTCTTTAGAACTCCTGGTTTACTTTCCTGCCAGGTATTGTTCAGTGTGTCTTTTTCTTTAATAGGCATTATGGATTACCTGGTATACTCCACCGCCAGGAATCTTTCTACAAGAAGGGTTTGCTGCCTGATGTGTTTAGTACACCAGGTCTTAGTATAACACAAATGCACTCCTTCACTGTGTATACCTTTTGACTTCAAGTACTACTTGTTTCAACTTCTCCCATATTGAAATCTCATATATGGAGATTTGTTCAAGTTATTTCTGTCAACCTCTTCACTAGTATCTCTTGGTTTATAGCAATACTTTTTTCAATTTTCCCCAAATTGACATCTCATATAAGGAGATTTGTACAACCTTTGCCTTTTCAACTTCTTCATTAATATTGTTTGCCTGGTGGCAATGTTTGTTCCAATTTTCCCCAAATTGACATTTCATGTAAGGGGACATGTACAATCTTTGCCTTTTTAGTCCATCTGGTTTGTATTCAAAATGTCTATGCAATTGTTCGTATGCTTATTGATACACACCAGGTCCCCCGACTTCTCTGGGCTGACTCACTGATGCAACGTGTATATGCAGCAAAACTCTGTCTCCGGGAAGGCGTGCCTGTTCATGCAGTACCTCCTTTGGTTCCAGTGTCGGCTTTACCATTCCTCGTCAATGGACACAAAGAAGTCTCACAAGACTGTGTCCTCTACAGGCTTACAGTGGCCGTCTGCCTTCAAGTGGTCCTCCTGCTGTACTTTCACTGTTCTCCTGTTTCACTGGTGAAAGGTGCCTTGCTCTCTCAGCACAGCTGATCTCTGTGTCTCGCCTTCTGCTGTGGGTCACGCTTCCCACTCTGCCTGCTCTGCCGCCCTCCTCTCCTCTCTCCCATTGAGAATGTTTGTTAGATTTAAATGCCCCGCACAGCTTATTGCTAGCATAACAACTAGTCTGCACTTTGAGCTTAATATTCCTGTTATTCCACATTGACTATTTCATCCTCTTCCTCGTCTCAGTACATGAGGCTTAATGAGAGTTGGAGTCCACAAATGTTTCAAACCTTATTTATTTATTTATTAATTGTTGATTTCAGTTAATATAACTTTTACAATGAAATACTACAATAAAATATCAACTGATTTCATTGTTTTTACCATACTAATTCTTACTTACATGTTCAAATAATCAGAATACAAAATTCTCACCTCTTTGTACCATTAATGTCTTAATTAAAAAACAGGCCAAAATTATCATAACATTTATCTCATATTAAAATTGCTAAACTAGTTTCAGAAAACGAAATACCAGCGCTATATTAAAATAACACATATCGACATCTCTATAATATCCATGTATACTCTAAATATGGGCATCAACATTGAGACAAAGTAGTGCAATCTGCCAAACCTTATGCAGAGCAATTATCATGGCTTGTGAGGAGGTGTTCAAACAATAATTCCAGAAATGTTTCGTAGCAATGAAATCAAACTGATGGCAATATTGACTGTACAAAGATAGATATACAGCCTCCAGTTTCAGACATGCGGTCAATATGTGTTTTACAGTTTCCAAATTCGATCCTATCTCACATATCCGACACATACTTTGGTCTGGAGCAATTTTCCACCTTGTTCCATGTGTTGCTCTAACTGGTAATTGATTAAGACGCAACATAAGACGGAACCTACGCACTTTAGGGCATGGACACTTTATCAAGTATGATTGGGGAGCAAGATACTTATAAGCCGCAATTCCTACTATGTGTTGATGGTTATGTAGTAAACTAAATCGACTAAAATTGTCTTCCCAATCTTTCCTTTTTGCTTTATTTTTAAAAACGATTTTTACTATCTCATATTTAGCACACGTAGATTGTTTGAGTGACCAATTCAGCTTTTCAGAGTAGGATAAACAAAGAGTGGCATAGGATGATACTGTTTTCTTACTGGGTTCCAATATAACTACATCTTTTCCTATCATTTGCAACAGCTCGCTCTTAGGATAGCAGCAAGCTTTTAAAGGGAGAAGGGCTCGGCGGTATTGTACCAATTATCTCAAGGAAGTCAAGTCATATTCAGTTCTTAAATAGTTAATTGGACATGATGGTGGTAAACAGAGCATGGGCCACCAAAAGAATCCCTCAACCCTATCGAGCCAGGCAAGGTTTGGCACAGTAAGTGCTTCAAGACCATAAGATACAAATAGTATGAACCACTGAGTATGCAGGAACACTATTCCTTTAAGCGTATATCCAGCATAATCTTTAACAAACTTCCTCACTAGCATGGTTATCTGATGAGTATGTGTAATCTTACTTTCAATTAATGATATATATCCTAATTTACAGTCCATTTCGACTCCCAAGTATCTGTATGAATCTGTATATTCAATGGTTCCCCAGCTAACACGCATTGCTGCCCTATTGATCTTTCTAGAGAATACAAGCATGACTGTAGTTTTCTTCAAATTAATAGTCAATTTGTATTCCTCTGAAAAGCGACCCAGCTCCTCAAGTGTGGCTTTCATACCGTGTATAGAGGGATCCACAATCACAAGATCATCAGCGTATAATAGAGCAGTAAATCTTGTGGTTAAGAATCTAGCTGGGGTTTAAGTAAATCTTTCTAGTCTGCGTATCAGTTCAGGTATATATAAATTGAACAAGAAGGCCCCTAGTAAGCAGCCCTGTTTCACACCCTTATTGACCTGAATCAGGCGCGACAAGTAGCTTGACTGTTCAATCGTATTCGGGTACTGTTATTCTGATGCAGTTTGACTAGAATTTTCTGGAGCCATAATGGACATGTGTGATCTCGTAAAACTTCCCAAAGTTTATTTCTATTGACAATATCAAAAGCTCGACTAAAATCAACACATTTTGCATAAATCAAAGGGTTATTGCATTGTTTAGCTCTGTCAAGAATAGCATCTAGTAGTCTAATGTTGTCTGGTGTGTTGGAACCAACCCTAAAACCTGTTTGGAAAGGGTGCAGTATCTTAGTGGAGCTAGACCAGTCTTCGAGATGGTTCAAGACGATGGCTGCAATCATTTTTCTCGTAGTGTCTAATAATGAGATCAATCTATAATTCTCGGGATTGGTACGATACCCAGCTTTAAAAACCGGAATAAGTATGGACGTTTTCCAAGAAATAGGAATAGATTTCTCATAAAATACCTTTTTAAATAAAGACAACAGCACTATTGACCAGGTCTGAGGATCAGATTTAACCACAGCCAAAGAATGACCATTAGGACCCCAAGCTCTCGAGTTATTTAAGTTTTTAATTATAGCAATGATGTCATTTTGGGTCATGGCTAAGGGCCAAGTCACTGACGTTTGAATTTTAAGTTCTTCCATACTACTATCAAACATATTATCAGTAAGGACTTGAGTCCAGATGGGTTCAACAATGGCATTCAGAATCTGCGGTGCATTGCTACCTCGTACTTTATTTAGCACTTTCCAGATAGATCTGGTCTCACCCTTTTGGATAACTCAGATTAGTGTCTGCCATTGTTGGTTAACTCTCTCAAAGCGATATCTTTTGTACCAACCCCGATAGTAATTCAACTCAGCTTTCCTACGCATTGCATATTCATTCGCCGCCAATGGTATCTGTTTCAGTTTCCGAAGCTCACGGCGGTGTACACGTCTGGCAAGTACAACTTTTCTGTCATAAGGACAAGGGTATTCACGCCCCATTGCAACATGGGGTTCCATTCATGCAGAAGCAATGTCAATGGACAAGGATAGAATCAGGGCTTCCATTTCATCACTTGTGAGATTTAGGTTCTCATACAGTGACTTACGGAGTTGCTTGTTCATTTTTTTAGAATTCCAAGTAATTTTACCACCCCTGTTTGTGACCCATATATCGATGGGTCCCCAAAGGGAGGAATTATCAGTTCCAATTTTCAATTTGGCCAATATCAAAGTATGGTCACTACAGGAAGGGTGTCATGATGCCTACCTCCAAGGAGCCAGGTCCGACCCAGCAACCCCAGAGGCAGGCATCATTTCCCCCAGGGAGTGCCAGCGGGCCCAAGCTGGGGCCCTTTGGACGCAGTCCTGGTGCCCTAGGCACCAGGCTCATGTTGGACCCCTGTCCTGGCGCCTTAGGTGCCAGGCTCATAAAGCTAGACATGTGTTCAAGTGTTTTAATGTGCACTTACCTGATGCAGACCATGCTGCTACATCCAGGCCCTCTTGAGGCCTGAATGGAACTACTTTACCTGTGGGACTACTTTCCAACCGGGTGTGGTCGGGGAAGGATACATACCTGATCGGTGGAAGGATACACACTGGGAACTTCTTCCAAAGCTATTTAAACCACACCCGATCAGCAACTCACGCTTCGCGTTGTTCTGCTCCTCGCAGCTGGACGCTCACCGTGTCAGCTCCTGCATCTGGACCTCAGCCACGCCTGTCAGTATCCTGGGTCACCTGCAAAGGGAGACAAAAGACCTTACCTGCTAAATCAGCACCACGGAGACATCACACTGACGATCCTGAAAAGGAAGACATCATTTTTAAAAGCATTTCGCTACGATCGCTGCAGCGCTGCATTTCACTCACCTATCATGGACGCCTCCATCTTCAGCAGCGATCATCCGGATCCACAGCCACTTCCCAGAGCCTAGTGAGAAAAAGACAAGAACAAGGTGAGAGAAGGAAAGGAATAGGAAAAGCTCAGTTTCCTTCTAAGACTTACCTGTTGGGTCATTCCCATTTCATTTCGGGTCTTGCCGCTTCCAAGCATTTTCCGGACCCCGGCCCCTATGGGGAAAAAAGACAAAGACATTGAATGAGTGAATGCAAAGACATTACCCGAGCGCTCATCCAGAATTTACCTGTCATTTACTGGAACTGCACGTTTCACATCGGGTCAGCGCCATATCTCCGGCATTCCGAACCCCGGCCCCTAAGAGGAAAAAGACATAAGCATTAGCGCTTGCTGCAACAAGACAATGAACATTATTATTAAGCTTGGACTTTTGAACTTGCAGCAGAACTTTTGCAGCGCCTTACCTGAATAGTCAAGCTTACCTGAACTCCCATCAATCCTCAATCCAGTGAAGTAACTGGGTTTCAACGTGCCCCTGCATCAGAAGCAGGATGGAGAGCTCATCCTTCTTGACCCTAAGGTGAGACTTCACGGGGAATCGTGGAAGGGTATCGTGGAGGGCTGGAGGAGAGTGGGAGGCTTCAGCATAACTCAGTCAGTAGGTAATACTCCCTTTTCACGCACAGGGGAATATTCCTGTGAGCCAGAGAAGCCAGAGTAGAGGGACCCTTCCTGTCCATCTTCAGGGTCCTGCGCTTCACCATTGAAGAAGCACCAGCACTCGAAGCCAGACCTGCGCCTCCGTGGGAATCAGGTGAGCGTTACAAAGGGCTTGTGACTTCAAAGTCATAAATGTAATTTAATATAAACATATTCCCACATATATAATCAAGCGTGGCAATATTCTTCCCCAGTTTCCATGTGCACTTGCCAGGCTTATCACTACTAGTTCTGCCGTTTAAGGGCCAAAGTTCCCAATCTCATAGGAATTTGTTCCACAAGCGGCCTCAGATATTACTTTTACCTTTTTTCATAACATTTGTCTGGGCAATATTTTCACATACCATTTTCATGGACGACACTCCACAGTTTGTATTTATATCACCACCAAGTATGACCATATCATTACCATCTTTTAAGAACCAATTTGTGAAAACCTCATCTAACACCTCTTGAACCTTTTTAATGTTACTTTGTTTTACATTTGTGTTTAAATCAGAAACATCAGAGACAGAAGATGTTATGTTGATATTAGGCACATATGAAGTGTGAATGGCATTCTGTTTAGAAAGTCCCACAAGGAGGGGTTTTAAGGTGTTGCAACTGGTGGGCTTTCAATAATAATGACATGCCACTAGAAACTTTGGGATGATAGGGTCTTCACATGAAAGGGAAGAATACTGATTCTCTCCTGATGAGTCACCACATCTCCCCAACAGCCATCTCCTCCCATGTGATCCTTCCTCATAATACCACCCACAAGGTCAGGATCAGGTAGCATCTGCCTTCCCCTGGCCACATGGGAGGAGACTTTGGGCTGGGGTTCAGCGATGACTCCATTGGATTAATCACATAGTGCATTCAAATTAGTATCATATTCATTATTTGACTTACATACATTGTGTAATGGCGAGATTCTGATAGGAAGAAATAACAATAATTAACGGCAGAATCATTTATTAGGCCAATGCTCCCAAGCTTGATTTTGGGAGTGTAAGGCTCTAGTTTCTTCACTCAGACTAGATAATTTTAAAGGGACAGCAGAGGGAATATCATGCATGTCAGCCCTTGAGGGCTTAACCAAAGTGTCCAGGTCCAGGTTGGACCCCTCAGCCAAGACCTCAAGGGCTGACATGCTTGGGGTTCCAATTATTGTCCCTGTAACCTCATTTGCTCCAAGTCTGGACCAAACCCCTCCACTAGGATCTCCACGGTAACAATAATGATAAATATGAATTGTGTTCTTAAAAATGTTTCTTGCCAAATCCCTACATCATCTAACAACTGTAACAATAGGCAATATCATTATTGCACCATTTAATCACACTCTATTAAGGTTGAAAGACTGAGTCAGCCCTGTTGTGGTATTTGAGTTTTGGAACTGCAGGCTGCCCCCTTGTAAGAGGCCAGAACTTAACTGATGAGTTGTCCACCCGCCTATGAACATAAACATGTGTATAGGTAATAGAAACTACAAAGACCCTGTGTCACTCCTGAAAGAGTAACAGTGTTCCAAGTGCAAACTCCAATCCTTGCATTAATGAAAGCAGGCCTCCAGACCACCCTCTTCTGTGTTGTCTAGTTCTGGCATCTGACACAGGCTAAGATATTACATTTCCCTCATACTTCCAATTTGACAGTCCCTTTCTGGGCTGCATCGCAGGACTTAGAAAGTCCTCTCCATCCGCTTTCCTGCTCTGGCTGAGGCGTAACTTCAAGCAGACTCATGATTGATCTACTTATGCTGGTCTCCACCACAGTCTGTGATAAAGCACCCAAAATGATCCTAGGCTTTATACTTAAAATCCTTGCTTGAGTCTCACTCTGGGGAATCCCCCATGTCACACCATTATACACAGGCAGGACTCTGTTTGTATGTGGGCTTTAAGACAAAGAGAACAATGGCAATTTCTCTCTCTCCTCCTTGGTCTGGATTCTGAAAAGCTGCTTAGAAAACCCTCTAACAATCTCTACTCCCCTTATGGTCTCTGCCAGTATCTAGAAGGAAAACCCCCTGAGGTTCTATTTGCTGTCACAAGTGGTCTCTGACAGTGCCTGTGTAGAAGACCCCACTAGGCTGCACCCTTTTATGTCAGTGGCTAGAGGAAGCTCCCAGCAGTCTCTTGAGCATCCTTTGGTTATCAGGAAGATAGGTATCTGAGCTCTCTGAATTTCCCTTCCTATTTAGTGTGAATCCAAAGATTCCTATTTTCAACAGTCACATTAGCCCAGCCTTCTGCCCTTTCCTGGGGCCTAAATGACCTATGCTAATGCTCCTAATTAGTTCCTCTGGGTCCCCTCTCTTTCTTTCTTTCCTGGCTCTTATTTGGGTGCCTACATTCACAAAAAAGCATAGTGGCAGTTTAAATATTAGGCCGAAACTGGATTAATTGGCTTCATCTGTGTCAAAATTGACCCAGGACGATGTTCCTCTTCCATTCTCACCATTTGTATGGCAGCGGTCTTATTTATTGAAACCAAAGCAGCAGCAGAGATTTCAGCAAAACTACCTACTGTTTTGAATTCAAGCAGAAGTCTTCAGAGAATCCTGGGTGGTTTTCCACTGAGGTTTGCTGCCACCAGCAGATTTTCTCCATGCTGTGCCTCCCTGCCATCCTGCTAAAAACCCAGTTCCCAGTTTCGATAAGGAGGGGCAGGACAACCCAAACTCCTCTGGAAGTCAGCACCACATGGGCATCCCAGACTAGCCGTCCCACTCTCTGATAAGATGTTGGTGGCACCAACATTGACATGCAGTGCTCAGCATGATCCGTAGCAATTTTCACTGGACCCGCCATAAAGCAAAACACTGGGATAGAAAGATATATGATCCTCATTGATCGCAAACAGCATAGTTCCCAGAACCTGCCCACTAACCTAAACCTCTTCCAGACCTAGGAGAATGCCCCTCAACAGCCCCACATCTTGGAGACCCAAGAGCCAGGAATCTGAAGAGAGAACACTGACTGTGATTTTGCCTCCGCCATTTATGCTATCTACGGGAGCTTTTTCCCCAACTACAAGAACGTGGTCTTTGGGGGATGCAAGGTGAATTATAGACTGTGATTTAATCGGTATGCGCCTTAGAACACCAATATGGTGCAACACTTCTCAAAAGTGGTATGTTTAGTCTGGCCCATAAACAAATTAGAACTGGCTAGTTGGGGGCTCCATCAAACAATTATTGCACCGCTATAAGGTAGAAGAAAGATTGGCGTTATTTGTGATGACTCATCAATATAAAAGAGAACTTATGTTTGTCAGGATAAACAAACATTTTAAAATACGAAGCGTTCTTTAGCTGTCAGGGTTCATCTCATCTTTGGGACACGTTTCACTGGTTTATAGTTTTCATGACGTTACAGCCATATGGAGTATTGAACTACGAGATCTGGCATGGAGTGTTTCGAGCATTAATGCATGGTTTTTCAATTCACTCTGGGAATTAAGACTTAGCTTCAAAAGCATGTGTTATTTGGATAAATTATTATTTTCTTGGTGCATGATTGGTTAAAGGAATCGACTTCTCAGCATGGGGTGTTACATGAAAGTAACAGTTTATCAGCTCACTCTGGGCTTTAAGACTCACTTTCCTAGTATGCACTGTTTTCAGGCTCTGAATGGTTTCCTCGTTTACACTGGACGTTAAAACCCATTTTGAAGCACACAACATTTCAATAAAGAATGATTCATCAGTTCACTTAGGGCTTTAAAACATACTCTCCCAGCATGCAACATTTTAAAACGGAATCATTTATTTGTTTGCTCAGGGATGTATTATTCACTTTCCCAGCTTGAAGTGTTTCAAATATTAAATGATTTGTTAAGTGCACTCTGGGCATTAAGTCGTATTACCCCATCATGCAGCAATTCAAGCAATGCCTGATTACCCAGTTCACTCTGGGATGAAAGAATTACTTTCCCAGTATGCAACATGGCATGCAATGAATGATTGCACAGTTCGTTCTGGGGTTTCTGACTTACCTACCCAGCATGCAGCGTTTCATGCAGTTACTATTTTCTCAATTTGCTCTGGGCTTTACCACCTATTTTCGGTTTCATGTAATAATGTCCCAGCAAAAATGTCTCCTGACAAAAAGTCTCTATTTTATGTGGAGATATTATTACATTGAACATGCGGGGGAAACCCCTGCAAACCCAGTGTTTCCTTTTTTTTTTACAAGGGGAGCATGGGACATCCCCGCAACCCGTCCCAATGTATAATGTCACCATATATAATGTTGACAATGGCTTTTCCCGACGACATTATGCATGGGGACATTATGTAGGGGGACATTATTACCTGATGCCCTATTTTCCTAGTGTGAAGTGTTTCACAGCCAGTTCCAAAGATATCCACTGTGCCATGCCAATAAGCTTGAGCTTCTTAACCAGTGTCTGATATGCAGATGTACTCCTTGGCTCTAGCTGGCTCTTTCACGTACTCTCTGTGCAGCCTTATCGTCTTATTTTGGGCTTGGTTTCAGTCTTTGGGCTCTTCCATTTGACTCTCTTTGGCCCTTTGCTGGTGTTGCTTCCTTGCTTAACCCTCCCTTGTCTTGTGCATGCCGTTCCAAAATTATATTGCACCTTCTTTTCCCATATTTAGCCATAGGAGTCCTTGTGGTTGATCACTGTTCACTAGTAAGTTGTTTTCATCCTCCCCCGATGAGACCTTCAAGTGACACTATTGGCATGGCCAATTCCACTGATCCTCCAATACTTTAGATGTCAGGTTCTTCTAAGGGTCGTGTATGAAACGTCATTGCACACTTACCCCCTTTCTTCGTCATCTACTTTTCAAACTCACAGGCAACAGAGAAAACACACGTTGAGGTGTGTCTCCTCTTCCTGGGCTTGTCACTTGAGCCTGTATCCTTTGGGTAAACCTGACCCATGTAGACGTCCACTCGGACCACTTTGTTAGCCAATTCTGCTAATGAACTTCAATTTCCTTGTGGCCACATCTATCTGGCGATCTTTAAGGGGTTTTTATCTCACCCTTCTGCTACATCATAGACTTTAAGGGTTCCCTTATGAAGTCAAGAATGCCCTGGAGAACTCCTTTACTTCAAACTTTCGCTGCAACCAAATCAAAAACCTATCCATTGTCTTCTTTCTTCTCTGGTTAGGTCTTGAGACTGAAAGACCACCTGCTCTGTTTTTGCTTTGGTTACCTTCTTCTGCTCCATATTGTATTCTTGGAGAACCTCTGTACAGATTTCAACATGAAATGTTGTAAGGGGTGCGAGTCTCATTTTGTAAGTTTGAGAGCTTCTGAATACTCTGTTTGCATTCCTCCTTGACGTCTGAGAGTGCTTCTTCCGAATAGGCAAGCCTCTGCTTAAGGTAGGCCCCCTGCTTAGACGCCATTGTGAATTCATGCCCCTGGTAGTCGAGGACAAGGTTTTTTGTTTAATTTGCCATTGGTTTTTACTTCTGTTTGCAAAAAACAACTATAGATTAGCCGGACTGATAAATGATGGTTTCTCCATTAAAAGCTGTCTCAACCACTTCACTTCTTTCTTAAAGGTCATGCACATTTCTTTCATCTCTGTAAGGTGTCTGTATAGGTTCTACTTGCCATCTTGCAGCTTTAAGTCCTCCGTCTCCAGGGAGGTAAACTTCTTTTCAGCTATTTGTGAAATTGCATCTCCATTTTGGCCTGCTCAGATGTTTCTTGCAGGTCTCTGCAAGTTAAGGTTATAATATTTTCATTTGTTTCTCTTGCTCCTTTTCCATCTATCAGACATTTGTGACGTGCATGTGCAACTCCCTTTCAATCTTCCAGAGACCACTCAGCATTAGCCACAGGCAAGATATTTGACTAGTGATTATCGCCAGCTCATCCACCACTTGATCTTTTGTTGACTCTGTTTTCAGGAGTCAAGTTGATATATTCTCTTTTGACATCTGGCAAGAGGGGTTTCTTTTCTCCGTTCTTCCATTCCACATACTTTGGAGGGAATGGGAGCAACCCTCTGGCCTTCTCCTTTTACATGACAAAAGATGTGAATCTGGTCAGTAGGATGGAACGTGTTTTCTTGTGGCAATAAGACCGGGGTACTAATTGCTTTTTTTTATGTTCCAAAACATGTTTCGGAACAGAAAAAAAAAAAAAAAACGTCAAAAAATGGCCGCCGCCATGGAAAGGGTAAATTTAGTCCGTTTTCCCTTTCCATGGCGGCCATCGGGAGCGGACACACTGGGAACAGAAGTGTTCCCAGCGCGTTTGCTTCCGAGACCAGAAGAAAAAAGAAGGTATGTGGGGTCGGGAGGGTGGAAGGGAGGGGATGGGGAGGAAGAAAGAAGAAAAAAAAAAAAAAACGTGCCGCGGTCCCCGGAGGGTGACGATGGAAGACTCCAGCCATGTGGAGGCTTGGAGCAGGGATGGCCCCGCTCCGAGTCTCCACACGGCTGGAGGTTTTCATCGTCCCCTGCCGGAGACCGCAGGATAAAAGGTAAGTGGGGTAGGGCGGGAGGAGGGAGGAAAGGCTGGGGAAAAAAAAATCTTACCTGTGTCCCCGGCGGGGGACGAAGGAAGCCTCCAGCCATGGGGAGGCTCGGAGCGGGGATTCCCCGTTTCGAGCCTCCTTATTGGCTGAGGGGCTGCCACGCCCCTCGCCGGGAACAGAGTAGCCAGCACGCACAGCATGGACGGGAATACCGTGTAGTATGGCTCGCAAATGAGCCAATCACCACACAATATTCCTGCTCAGCCGCGCGTGCCGGGTACTAATGTTGGTTCTGGAACTTCTCCTTTTTACAGCTATCCATATCTATGTTTGCTAACTGCCATCTTCCTTTCTATGAACCTCTCTTGGGTCTCCACCACCAAAAATTGAGGAAGGTGAGAAGAAGCATGAAGAATGGATGCTGTGGTAGAAGCAGGTGGGTACATTTGTTCTACTGCAGGAATGTGGAAGGTGAAAGTAGAGGCATTAGATCAGACTATGGTATACCCATAGGTGGACAAAAATGGACCAATTCTTTAAATTGTCCACACTAGTGTAGTCCCAATAAAACAGCACCTGAACTTTCATATCTGTCTCAACAGGTGGTTAGCCAGGTGGGGCCTAGTGAAAGCTTTCTATGAATTCCTAGTGCACTTGGAGTGACCAGGGGAGGCTCTACCAAAGATATGATCCATGAGGAAGTGTAGGGAACTGGATATGTCCAGTAAAGACATGGGTCTAATCCAGCCATTAGGTCTGAAGCCCAAGTATGAGTATCTGTAATAGGTTTGAGGTTGGTAAACTCCCATCTTTGCCGCTCCTGATTGCTGTTGATACTATGCCGCCCCACAGTTTTTCCAAGGATTGGGATGGCAGGGAATTAACAATCACGTCCTCTGTGTCGCATCATTGCTTGGGAGCTTCATCCAGAGGTTGATGTTTTAGCTTTTATACCTTGAGTTAAGTGACACACTCAACACTACAAAAGGCAGACTGCTATAAGGTTTAACCAAAGTGTTATATTGGTGTGATTGCTTTGCCTGGCGTGTCTGGCCCAGTCTGGAGTTCCTAGTTACCATATCTATGATTTTACACCCTCAATCCTGCTTGCAGTGTTGCAAGCAAGCTCTAGTTTCACAGTTCACAGTACCCACTGCACTTTAAAACGGAGTTCTCTGGAGCTGTCAATGCTTTCAGTCAGGTATAATTTCTCAGTTCACTGTGGGTACTAAGACTCATTTTCACGTGCATGCATTATTTGGAGAAATGTGACGTTTCTCAGTTTACTTCGGGCTGTAAGACTCATGTTCCCAGCATACAATGTTAAAGCAATGCATGATTTCTCAGTTATTTCCTGGTATGAAGATTTACTTCCCCACCATGCAGCATTTTAAGCTACACATTACTTCTCATGATTTAATGGTTTTTAACACTCGTTTTCAGGAAGCATTTAAAGAACGAATACTTGTTCAACTCACTATGTGCCATGCAAATCACGTTACCAGCATGCAGTGCTTCAAACAAAAAATTCTCTCATTTTATTCTAGGACTCACTTCCCAGTATGCAGAGTTTCACATTATGAATCGTGTTTAGCTCTGGTCGTTACTGGGTATTTTCCCAGTGCCAGCGTGTCACACGCACACTGTTCCAGATTTATTCACTCTGCAATCCCAAAGTGCTTTGAGCTTCTTACCCAATTTTTGACATACAGCTTTACACATTGGCAGCTGTATTGTTGGCCCAATTTACACCAAATCCTAATAATAGAAAACAAGGTGGTCGATGTGTTCTTCTCTGGATTATGTATGACCCGAGATCACATATTGCCCGGTGGGCAAATGCAGTACCAATGATTTCATTTTAATTTACAATTTGTAAGGCAACTTTTGTCTGAATACACTGGATTTGCTAAATAGAATAACATACTTTTTACGCTATATAACTTTCTTGACTGTGTACCAAAACACTGGGCCTCATTACGAGGTGGGCGGTAAGGGATTACCGGCACCGTTAAGGGCACCGGTGCCGGTAATCCCTTACCGCCCTACTACGAGTTCCCTTCGCAGGTCCTCCCTTAACGCCTGGTTTTTCCAGGCGTTAAGGACGGGACCCGCAAAGGGACTTTGGAGATAATAAAGGTACCGCAATTTGCGGTACCGTTATTAGCGCCTTCCCCATTCCCATTGAGCCCTATGGGGGCTCAAATAGGAATGGGGAAGGGCCCTGGTGAATGGGGAATTACCAGTCCCGCCAACCTTGGAATGGGCCGGTAATAGCTCCATTCACCAGGGAGGAGTCGGTAAGGTTTTGGAGGCAGCCATGGCGCTAATAGCGTCATGGTTACCTCCAACCTCGTAATGAGACCCACTGTCTGTAATAGTGTGGACTTGAAGGGATACGTTTCCACACTTACACGAAGTAAACAGCTCAGAGGGCACCACTCCAATCAAAAAAAGCACAACAAAATTAAGTGTGTTGCTTCAGGAACCAGCTTTTTATTTTTAGCCTCAACCTTTCAACTATTCGGCAAACCTATTTAACAGCGTTGTTGTTGTTTTGTACATTCACACGAGAATACTGGGATCATACCAAACAATAGCACCTCACAGTGTCGAGCAAATTCACAGTATATACTGCCGCCTTACAATAATGGATCACTACCAATACACCTACACGTAACCTGGGGAAAGATGAGATCCTGCCGTGAAATAAGATCTAAAGCTACACCCCTTCGACAGGGCAAATACACTAAAGCTCTGCAGTCAAGTGGCTCGCCTGGAAAAGTGTCTGGGGATCGTTAGTGAAAATAATCCCACATTGTCCACTCAGTCTATGGATTTGTGAAGGCCAGCTCTTATCACATACAACTTGAGCACCACACACCATGGGTACTAATAAGCAGCACTCAGATACCCGAGGGTTCGTAGCGCTATATAAATGCTAAATTATTATTATTATTATTATTATTAACTTCACAAATATTTCCATTTCCAGCCTTTCTACAAAAGACTAGTCATGAATACCTCTGAAAATAACATGATTAAACTCAGCTATCGTGGTGTTTGTTCCCGAGATGGCCAAAAGAATACGTGCACGGCCTGCAAAGCTGGGAGGTCCTGTGCCCGGTTCTTCGATAACCATGCTCCGTGGTGAGCGTTTACCAGAATATTTTAATCCTTTCGTTAGTGTTAGTGAGTGGGCTTTAAAGTGTAATGCATTGTGGGCAAAACCTGTCAGGAAATGTTCTTTTTCAATTTCAAGAAACATGAGTGGATGGCCTTTTTCAGTACATATGATAGGTTATTTAAAACACGCTTAATACCCAGCCGTTTCTATGCGCGGACCCGGGGATCGAACCTGTGTTGCTATAGCTCAGATAGGTCATCAGTACTCTGGAATGCTCTGCAGTTAGCCATTCAAACACTGTAAAATCATCTTAGGTTCAGAGTCAACGCCTAGCTGTTTAGAAAACAACACACCTCAGCAGTCCATCTGCTTTTTGGCATTGGCCGATCACTTTTTCATTGTAATGGTATATATACATGCTTTATACGTAAGTTTTACCCTGACTTTACATAACATAAAAACTAAATGACCAATGCAGGCTCATTACATTATTTGCTTTCCCTAATTGGCAAGCAATATCACAGTTAAGCCCTGCAGCAACAGAACAATGCACACTTCAGAAAAAGGGCCTGCTTTACAAAGCGTTTTTCAATGGGATTTTCACATTGAAAACACTTTTGTAAATCAGTCTCTAAGAGTCTAGGAAATGGCATTAGAATACTTTTATCACATTACTATAAAAGTAATTCACAATATTTTCTTGAACACCGGAATGGCAATTATACGGTTTAGGTAAATGAGCAAAGGAATTGGACCATCAAAATGGGTTAGAGCACCCATGTGCTTGAAGGGTACAGCTGAGCAGACCCTGGTGAAAGCGATAGTTCCAGTGCAAGGTTTCTTTTCTGTATTGAAACTGGTTATTTATAACGTGCTTAATACCTAGAGGTTTCTAAGCGCGGCCCCAGGGATCGAATCTGTGTTGCTCCAGAGCTATCCTCCGGAGTATGGTATTTACTTGTTAGTTTTGACTATTGTGTGTATGTGAAACCACATCTATTGGCATGAGAAGTGAAGATAGGAGATAGTGGGATGTGAGGAGGGAAACACAGTCTGTCTGTGTTTGACTCTTTAAAGTGAGAAAGGTCATGTCCTGTTGGCAGCTTCAGTTCTGTTTTCACTGTGCACTGAGCTTGGGTGTGAATATCAGATCGATGTGAGTCCTCCTGTGCTGTTGATGTGAGTTTGGTGTTGTTGTTTGTTGTTGCAGTGTGGTGAAGTGCGTGCGATAGTGCGAGAAGGTGGTTGTGCCCAGGTATAAATAAATTGTGCCACTTGTTGCGATTTTATGTCCGGGTGTTATCGTTATAGCAGTGACTGCTGCTATAACGGTGTTCGTTGTCTGTCTCCCCTTGTTCCCGCCCCCCCCCCCCCCCCGCCTCATCACGCCTTGAAACACTTGTGTATAGGCACGTTACAAATGCCATATCATATCAAACGACTATCCTATGCCTACAAAAAAAAACAACCTGATGCCTTTTCCGATGCTTGTTTTAAAATGTCACCAGGTTCACACAAATTTGGTAAATGCATATCCTTTGGCCCTCTTACTCCTTAATCTATGCATAATTGTACATTATACATATTTTGGCATGAATATACATGCTATATGCTAAAAGTAAACAGGTGTTTACATTAAAAGTATAACGACAGAAGGAATATCAGCAGATGTGTGCATCTCCTTGCTGGGAAAGCGTGTGCATTGATCAGGGAAGCTTACGTTCGATTTGGAGCGGTGGCAGTAGACTGCGCTTTAAGTGCGTAGGCAGATCTCTGTGACTTTGTTCTTACTCCAGTCAAAGGAAGACTTTGTATACAGAAAAGACCAATTATCTAGAATCTACAGCCATGAAAGATCGATGCTGTTCTCTTGTGTGGCCTTCCGCAGGACTCCAGAGAAAGTGCTGCCCAGAAAGCTTTTCCATTGTTGGCGATCCTGTCCCGCAACAGGAAATGTGACATGAAATGGATGTGGCTTAATTATATACTGGGCAAAAATGCATCTCATGCAGAGCAGACATGTGTCAGCTCGTCCACGTTCTTGGAAAATTGTACTGATGGTTTGTTGCATTGCGCAAAAATTCAATGAACATAATCAATGTGGTATAAAAAGAATTTGATTTTTTGAACATGTTCCAACATAAATTGTTACAGTATAAAGATAAATATTAACAATGAAATACATTAGGGATAATCCATGACAATAAAATAAACAAATATATCACTCTTTCGACGTCTGTTTCTTCATCACTCCCTTTTTCTCTCTCACTCTAATTTTCATACTCTCTCTTTCTTTCTCTCTCTCGCTTGCTCTCTCCCACCCTCTGTCCCATTTCCCTTCCTCTATATTTCTGTAATTACATGTTCTGAAACCGTTAACTTACACTCATTGGGCCCGACTCATAGAAAAATTTGCTATGTCTGCGCAAACTAATTTGCACGAGAAAGACTTTGCGCAGACTAAAAGATTAGCGCTGAGAGCTGATTCATGGATTTCAAAGCGCAAAGTAACATGCAGTGCAAAGAAAAATTAGTTGCATCCGGAACTCCCAAAACACGTCCCAATGCAAGCAAACACTAGCGCTAACAAATAACCTTAGCATTAACCTTTGCACCACCATCCAGCACCCCTGCGAAACTGCGGCCCGCATCCCGCAACTCATGGCAGCACCCCGGCAAAAATGCAGGCCATCCCTGTAACTGCAGGCAGCACACCAGCTAAACTGCCAGCCTTCCTCCATAACTCAAGACAGCACATGGGCTGAAACTACGCCTTGTCCCCTGTGACTCATAGCACCACATGGCAAAAGTGTGGCCCACCACCCCTACGTTTAGTTGGCACCCAAACTGTGGTTGTTCCCCCCTAAATCCCAGTAGCCCCCTCAAGTCCTGCTCCCTCCCACTATCCCCAACAACCTCCGCCCCAACCCCAGGCAGCCCCGCAAGTCCTGCTCCCTCCCACTATGCCCATAGACCTCTGCCCACACCCCTGCTACTATGCTCTCCTCCCACTACTGATACTGACCCCTGTACCACCCCAGGCAGACCCCTGAAGTCCTTCTCCCTCCCACTGTCCCCACCAGCTCTGCCCCCACCCCAGGCAACCCCCTCAAGTCCTGCTCCCTCCTACTACCCCCAACAACCTCTGGCCCACTGCAATAAACCCCCTGAAGTCCTGCTTCCTCCACTACCCCCACTGACCTCTGTCCCACCCCAGACAGATCTGTGCGACTCTGCTTTGCTCCCACTACCCCTACTGACCTCTGCTCCACCCCAGGCAGCTCTCTGCTACTCTCCCCTCCTCCCACTACCCCTAATGACGTCCGCCAACTACTCCAAGCACCCCCTGCTAGTCCACACACCTACCAGTCCAATGTGGAGCAACAACCTACCTAAGCTTTTCTTGCTTCCCTCAAACATGAAGTACAATATCCTCCACCAACACAATCAGGGCGTACCCACAAAAACGGTAGTTGGAGGGGCTAGGGCCAACAAGGCCCAAGGGACTGCACTGTGAGAAGCAAACTTTCTCATCGCCAAAATCACTGCCATAATCACCTATGTTCCACTCCACTAATCACACATAGTGGGGAGATCACAGCCTCTAAGGTAATCCCACAAAGACCAGAGGCGCAGGATTATCTGGATATAGAGACAGCCGACAGAATTGGGTTACCAAGTTGTAAAAAAGCCGGCATGGATCCAAAGGACCCAGCTAACCTGCGCCCAATAACAAACTCCAATTTTGTTCTTAAATTATTGGACAAGGTAGCGACACAGCAACTACAGTATTTTGTAGAGAATCAGGAAGCCTTGCACCAGCAACAATCAGGCTTCAGAGCGTCCCATAGTACTGAAACAGCCATGCTGGACATACAGAATCAGATGCTGAGCCTGTTAGACAAAAATAAGCTAGGGATGCTGATGCTTCTTGATTTAAGCGCTGCTTTCGATCTGGTAGATCATCAACTCCTCATTAAGGCACTCAGAGAGAACGTGGGCTGCTCCAAAGGAGCCATTGACTGGTTATTGTCATTTCTATTGAACCGCCAAACCAGAGTCCATTGGGGCAGCAACTTCTCTGATCCCTGCGACATCCTCTTCGTAGTGCCCCAAGGGGCCAGTTTGTCACCAATGCCGTTTAACATATACATGCGCACTTTGTGCAGCATACTGGTGAAAGTTGGCGTGTCGTTTACGAATTACGCAGACGACACTCCGCTTATTTTGGAAATGGGGGATAGCCATCACGCCGCTGATAGTGAAGTGATTGCAAAGGTTTATAAGACAATAGACGACTGGATGCAGGCTAATTGGATGTGCCTGAATGATTCAAAAACCAAATTGATGCTGTTTGGTTCCAGTCATCAGTTGGCTAATCTAGGGGCAGAGTACCAATCTTTTCAAATTAAGAAAGCCATCATCTCGGTGGCCCCTAAAGTGAAAACCTTGGGCATGATGGTTAACTCTGCGGTTGATTCTCATGCCCAGACCAGCTATCTCCAAAAAATACGGCTTATTATCTTAGGCTAATGAGATATATCAAGCCTTTCCTAAATGAATGCAACCTGGCCAACATAGCCAGAGCCATTATCCTATCACGGCTCGACTATGGCCCTCTCCCTGGTCCACAAGTGCCTTTATAGTAAAGCACCAGAGTATTTGAAAAACAGCCTAGTTCTCCACACCCAGGAGAAGACTACGATCGGAAGGAAAGTGCCTCCTGGTCAAACCCAATTTCAAGTTGAAATCTGGTTTGGGTAGATCTTTTCTGGTGCTGGCACCTAAATTATGGAACAGCCTCTCTGATTCTCTGAGGTTAGAAGCAAACCACCTTGTATTTAGGAAACAGATGAAGACACACCTCTTCAGATAAGTTTTCTGGCGCTAGTGGCTGCCAGGTCTCCCGAGCCAACAGCTCGCGTCACATTATGCCCGTCCTCTTTTCTTCTGTGTTGTAATGTTCAAGCATCCTGATGCCCTCGGGCTACCGGCGCTATACAAAAAAAATAAATACAAATACAAATACAATCAACTGGGAGCACTGTGGTTGAATCCAGTACTGGAGCTTCTTCCATAATTCCCTGGTACACCACACTCAGCTACACATCACAACAGGACAGCATACAGTTGCACCAGCTATACTTTGACCACTCCAGGTACATGTAACATAGTAATGCAATGCAATGTGGCATTTGTATAGTGCCTTTGTGCCATTGCAATGGACTCAAAGTGCTACAGCTGTAGCAAAGTTCCCTGGAGGACACACATCCGAGGAATCAGGGGTTGTGCTGAATCATTAAGAATGCATGTGTGGATTGCAGTCTGCACAAAAAGGTAGTTAGGGGTGGCTAAGTCCCTGCTAGTGACTCAAGCAGTACATTTCAAGGCTTTCAGATAGTGTGCGACACAAAGAGACTGATAATGTGTCCAGCTAGACTGAATCAATCAATCATGGGACTAAGCTGCATTCTAGTGGGAGAGGTGATGTTTGACATGGGAGCGGGTAGTGGGTGATTGCAGATGTGTGAAGGTAGGTTCCATAACTTGGGAGTGACACAGCAATCTAATATTGAGTGCACAAGTGATGTGTAGCCCCACTCATCCACAGTTATGCCACATCCCACCACATTGCTAAATACCAAAACCAGTGAAAGAAGTCTGGGCACATACACATTGACAAGGAAGTGCCAAAGCAACACCTAAAGATCAGTGGACCAGGAAAAAACTCAATGTATGATACATCCAACCCCCAATAGCGAATGGGCAGAGGTGAATGAGCCATCATCAGATACAACAAACAACTAAAATATGTGGAATATGATAGCAGTACACATGAACAAGTGAGTACCCATCCCAAATGAGAGTCCCCAAACACCATCAGATGTCTCACACATCACCACAACCATCACACACACCAAAGAAAATGCTCCAACACTAATACACTAACACCAAACATGCAGTCCCCAGGCGCAAGGGATGGAATTCGAGAAACAGCCGTAGCCAACTCCATCCATCTGATGGCCCCACTCCTACATGTGAAACACGTGTACACATGTCCAGATCAATCAAAAGAATGCCACCATGTCAAGCACCCACACCACACAACATCACCAAACACACATGAACACAGCAATGGAGTACATACTAAATCGTAGAACAAAACTCCCACACACACATTGACACCATGAACACAATTGAACAACATGTCTGTATTATAAAGCACGCATATAGGCAAGCAACAGATGTGCATGACATAGCTGTCAAAACTGTGGATCCCAAAGCAAATCACATCCCCACATCTACAAGCCAGCACCCATGGTCATCGAGCATTGATGTAACAACTATCACACACATGGAGCATGAGCACACGCCCCCTAGAAAACATCATAGTAACAACATGACACACACAGTGTGGCCCCAACCTACATGACTGCCACAGAACATATGCATTAGGAGAACATGCAAAAAGTAAATGCACACATGCATAAAGAGACAGCAAAAAGCGTGGAATGAACAGAATGAAAAAGTGTTTTAAAATCAAAATATGTACACAAAAATGAGAGGAACAGTAACAAAATGTCCATGGATAAGCACAACAAAAAGTACAAAATGAAACCTAATGCAATTAAACTATATACAATGACAGCGGGCTACTCAGTGTCGATGTTTGACAAAGCCTCGACTGGGGACCACTCACTCTCAACATCCTCTGCCTGTAGGTGGACCTCCGTGCTTGCCTGGAGGGCTTGCAGGCTGTCCAACATCTGCCTCTCTGCATCCTCTAATGCCCTGCAAGCATCCTCCATGATGGCAGCTACCACCATGCCTGCCTCTTTCCCACCTCGGCTCTGCCCCTCATCAAAGATGCCTCTCTAGCCTGCTGCCTCTCTAACACCAGCTGCCTCTTGTAACGGGTATACACAGACACCATGGCATGTAGGTGTACCCTGTGTGTTTGGTTCCCTCCCTGGGTGGTATTGACAAGCTTCAACTGAACTTCCTCCTGGTTGTCATCTGCTGCTGCAAGGCATTGTGCAAGCTGCGTAAGTTACCCCCTCTGACTAGAAGACTTTTGTTGTGGAAGTACAGCACCTGCACTTCTCTGAAGTGCCTTCTGTTCCTCCATTGCCTGTCCATGTGAGTGCAGCTGGGAAGGATATGCTACCACCTCATCTACTGGCATTTTGACTTCAACCTCAGGCAGGGACAAAGGCACAACCAGACTGGATGGTGGTGGGAAGGTTGCACAGGGTGCTGGGGTGGTAGGTTAAATGGGCTACAAAGGAGGTAGTGGAGGAGGGAACATTGCAGTGGCCAGCCCAGAAAGACCAACCAAGAGCGGTGCATGCACCAAAAAGCCCAGGAAGCAGCTCATCTGCTTGGGATGCTGTACAAGATCCTCGCGAGAGTCATGTACAGCATCACAAATAGATGTCTGCATTGCAACACCCGCCAACTCAGATGGACTCATCACCTGCAAGTGGGGGAACGGTCTGGGTGGAGGCATTGTGGAAGGTGGTCACTGCTGCAGCTGATGGCCCACGGACAGGTGGTTGTGCAGAACCCTTCACGGTGGACTGCACATCCTCATTGCTCTGGGCCAGGTTTGCAGCCTGAAAAGCCTCAACAATGCTCCCACCTGACCCTGCGGGCTGGGCTGCAATGGCCTCCTCCTGCACATCCACCTACATTAATCTGGATGCTTCCAGAGAGCCCTACATTCAAGTTGGCTCATGCGTGTTAGTACCCTATCCACCCGCTACTGAAGTGTCCCCCACAACAATCACCTCCTGGGACTTACTCTCAGCAGCCTTGCCTGATGGTATTGGCTCCCCCAGCCACATTGCTCTCAGAAGAGGAAGTATCAACTGTGAGTGACTGGGGTTTGCGCCTGAGTCTGGCGGCACTGTCCCTGCTCTTCCTCTCCATGACAATGCTCTGCCCTCTTCACCAGCTGCAGCAAGTGTGGAAAAGGGGACAAAGAACATATACATCAGTCAACTGTGACAATGAATGTGTGGCATACACAAAAGTAACAGTCCCATGAATTAAGCGTGAGCTAACCAGCAACTACCACACACACATACGCCCAAGCAATCTGCATGAATACTGACACAGAAATGTGGACAACAATGTCAATCCAGCGCATTGACGTGTGGCCACAAACACATTGCAAGAAATCATGGCATGGCACAATACCAGTGCCAAAGGGACCCAAGTGTAAACCACAGTCAGGCCATGGGAAGTGAACCTGGGCACATGTCTCATTGCCACCATTGAATGGCTTTCATTATCAGCTTGTCCTCCTGCATAGACATGCAGCATGTGAAAGGATACAAACAGGATGGCTATGAGGAGTCACACATGGGACAGGGAAACTTGGCAGCCATGGCCTACACAGCGGGACACAAGTGTGGGCCACAACGTGCATTGCCATTAATACGATAGAGCAGTACTCACTGGAGAGGCCTGGGCCCCCCAACTGCCTTATGGTGCCCCACTAGCATTTCCCTGGGACACCTATCGGAGCCTGTGTCCTGCCTACCCCTTCAACTGATGGCCTTGTTTAGCCACTCCCACAGCAGACAGGCCTGTATTTACACACCTGTTCTAGTGCCCCGGTATCAGCACGGAGGAGCCCCTTAAGCTCCCATGTCACATGTCCGTCACACAGGAAGACATTACCAGAGACTACAAAGAGGGGTCCATGGAGCCTGGCTGCAGCCAAATGTGGGATAAAGCTGGGCCAGCTGTGACTCGGGCCATCTGGTGGGCCCGGCCACATGGGCAGTTGGGCCTGGCCAAAGGAACAGGTGAACGTGTGGCCATGAGGCTGTGCTAGCCATAAGGCCACCTTTCTGGGTCTGGCATTAAGCCACCAACACAGTGCTGGGGTCTGCTAGCAGCTCTGTGGGTTGAGCTCCATCAAAATGGCTTGTGCCCCCTGAGTGGTGCAGTGAAGTTGGCGGTTTACGCTGCATTCCCTGTGTCTGCTGTCAGATGTAAAATTCGCACTGGCCACTGTGGACTTCCCATATCACTCAATGTGACTAAGAGACTCCTGGACATGTAATGATGATCCACTAAAGTAACATGCCTAAATGTAGCAGTCCTCCACATCTGATCTGAGTATGTAGCCAGGTGACAGGAGTCTAGGTGGCTGGCCTTGGGGTGAGTTTCACACCCTCGGGTCTGTCCGTGTGACCTCAGTATCAGTGAATGGCCCAGTGCTGCATGTTCTTGGGCTTTGTTGGTCATGCATGCACCAATGGCCAAGCTGGATGGGTGGGAGGAGAGCCTGGGCCTAGACACTAATCTTGCAAGAAGGGGGCAGCTTCTGCACACACCCACACCATTGGTGTGGTAACAGATGGACTGCTGTGGAACTGTCATCGCACCGGACTACCGTTGTAAAATGAGTTTGGTTGAGAAGTGCAAGGGCCTGAATCACATGGGCCGACACCCACTGCGTGTAGGCTAGGCACTGTGGTCAGGCCACCGTCCTTGTACTCTCATATGACCCCTGGGGAACTTCTGGCCTGCTCACCCTCTCCACAGTTTGGAGGGGAGAGACACCCATGTAACGGGGCACTCCCTGAGGGGCCCTGCTCTCGAGTCACCATTCTCCCAATGCAGGTGGTATGTAAATGCGTGACTCAACAGCCATGGCCAAACAAGCAATCCAATTCAATCCAAGATGAACCAAGTGTGCAAAATGTATCTGTGTATTGCAGGGAGTCAGATGGACAGGCTACCCTGCCGTTGCAGTTCAAGTCATCTGTAGGGTGTAATTAAAGGACCCAAACCAATGGAACTGAAGGGCCCACTAAAAATTACCTTCCAGCATGTATAACAATAACTGAAAATGGCCTATTAAGTCAGACTGTGGGATTTCTGCAAGTGACCCAAGGAAGGGCCATGTGAAAAGAACTTTTGTTCATTACAAAAGAAACAGCAGCATTTTAATTCACAGTGGCAGAGGAAATGCAAGAGCCCTTTTCTTATGAAAAACAGGATTTTTAAACACTGACACCAAACAGCTTTGCATGTGTACTTGCAGTTTAAATCAAGACATGCGAAATTTATACCACTGCTAACATAAAGATGTCAGGAAAATAAGCAAGGTATATTATGTTTCACATGCAAAATGCCAGCAACCATTTGAAAAGAAGAGCCCACTTTATTCCATGAAAATGTTCCTGTAGACCCCAGACAGACCTTTTTACTTGCTGTGGGACAAATGTCGCAACACACTCCCCCATTGAAAGTCTGGCTTGCATCGCAGCTGTTTACAATGGCAATAAAATGTGGGTTATATGAAAAGTGATGAAAACCAAGTGTCCCCGATACATGCTGTCTCTGAAGGCAGTTCTATGCAGAACAAATGGCCTATCAGGTGCATCCCAGGTATTTACGATCGCAAACAGCCAACTTCAAACAACAAAGAGACAAATGGCCTGGAGGAAGCAGAGCTTCCATTTGCCCAACACAAAGATTTACTATTAAATTAAAAGGACTATTATAACTTAGGCCTTTTTCCCAGCAACCATAAAGCCTACAGACTTAATATAAGTTCCATTGTTTAGTTAATTTCCAGGCCATCGTGTTGATTTAAAATTCCTCCACCTGAGACTTAGGGAATTGTAATGACCTGATAAAATGGGTTTCTGGATGAATAAAATTGGCCAGAATTTGAGAGTTGGTGAATGAGTGGATGGCATAATTAGGTATGCAGGGAATAAATTAAATGTTCCTAACGATTATGCTTTTTGTAAAAATGGCAGAAAATTGCCAAACGCCCATGAAACATGGTGCAGACTCGCCTGTTGTGTTATTAAATTCCCCATAATTAGTAAATCACAAGATTTTGACACATAACTAGATTTCTTGGCAAACTTTGACATGAAAACAAAGGGGATTGCAAATGGGAATTGTCATATGTCTGCTTCAAACCCCTAAACCTATCCTTAGAGAGAGGCTGGATTTGAGAGGAGGCAGAAGGGTAACTGTCCAATCCTATTTGTGAGAACTCTGGCAGGGTACTCCCCAAGATTGGAAACTTGATGGTGTCATCACTGCTCTATAAAGTGCACACAATATGAGGAAGGGAGAGAACTGCTGAAATGTACCATCTGACAGCCACAAGGAAACACCAAAGGAGATTGCTGAGATTGAATATGGGTGGAGCTGTCTATTTATGGGAAGGATTAAAAAGCTGTCTGGACCCTGTGGTGAAGAGTGGGAGGTGGTGGGGGGCATCCATGAGAGTGGAGTGAGAGACCCCTGCCTTGTGCTCCAAGATGGTCCTGACTTGCAGCTGGCTCTCCTGAAGGTTAAACAGAGGTTTTCTATGTAAGTAGAATTGAGCACTAGGAGACTAAAAGGTGGGTGAATTTGCTTGCCTTAAATCATTTTCTTTTCGAGTGGGTGGGGTTGGGAGGTAAAACTGTGTAGATCCTTAGCCTTATTAAATAAAAATATTAATTTAATTAATTCCCCTTGGCAGGACACCACAGGGTGATTTTTGTTAAAATTTGAGACTAACAAAGCTCGTTCACGGTGTGCACTGAAAACTATAGACTGTAATTTAATTGGGTGATCCTATTTGTCCTGTTGACCACAACTTATTTATGAAGAGGGGTGTTTTTGTCCCTAAACTAAAAATATACGAAAACTGCCAGCTGCCCCAACACAGGCCTTTAAGAGGTGTGGGGTCTCTAATCCTAAATTCTTGAATCATCCTAATTTTTGCTGTCCGGCTTCCCAAGCACAGGCCTTTAAATGGAGGGGAGTCTGTAATCCAACATTCTGAAACCATCCCAATGTTTACTGTCCAACTTCCCCAACACAGGCCTTTCAGTAAGGAGGGTCTGAAAACAAACTGCTAAATCCCCCTGTGTTCACTTTAAACCAAAAGTGTGGGTGAAATCACATTTTCCATTTGCCTTTGTAGGAATCTCTAAATCCAACTGTTAGCCGCACCAAAATCGAAATTGCTAGTGTTCATTGACCAGTCTAATTATTTCTTTAAGTGAAGTTTGTAGAAAGAAAAGTATTGTATTTTGTGTTTTTCCCCACCCATTGGTATGATTTATTTGTGTAACAGAAGTTATTGTGAGCCTCAAAGAAGGTGGCGCATGTAATTTAGCGTGATTGTTATTACCGATAATTCCAATGAAAATACATACATTTCCTGGTTCATGGCTCATTGGTAGCTCAGGGGGAAGGATTCAAGGGGCAATGATATGAGGCTGAGATAGGGCTGAATACAATAAATTACACGCAGCCCTTTGCCTTGCATTGAGGGTTCCGCTCAATGGAGAGGAGGATGGAACAGACATTGCAACCCCTGAGACAGTTGTGGGGCAACTGGGTCCTGATGATGTGCTGTGGAGCTGTGGTGGTGTAACATAGAGGGGGAAGTCCCAAGATAGCAGATGAGGGGGGTCACAGAACCTTACAGGCTAGCCACAGGAAAAATGGCAATGGGGGAAGAGCAGGCTCGGAAAGGCAGTGCTGGTGTTCAGCTGGCACTCAGACACTACTAGGCAGCAGCGGATGGTAAGATTTTTTTTTTTAAAAAAAAAATGTTTTATTTGTGTGTGTTCATTTAGAACTTTACAAAAAGACGAGAAGATAGCTTGCGCAAAGACAAAGTCCAGTGGCTGCACAAGGGGGGGGGGGGGGTTAGGACCGTCAGCCCTCTATCCTCTGCATGGTGAATTGCAGTATTTTGATTGAAGCTAGTAACCAGGATGTACGATCCCCTCTTATCAGTCTATTCCAGCAGGTGTCTTCGTCCCACCCGTGTTCTTCTGAGCTAAAGTGCTTTATGTAGGCCGATCTTAGGACTAGAGTTTCTGGGCATGAGATCAGTAGGTGTCTGATGGATTCTGTTTTGGCGTTACACAGACGACATATGTTAGAGTCAGATAGGCCTCGGATGTTTAGAATCTCGTTGGTTTCCAGCAGGTTTAGCCTGATTCTTAGCATGTAGTTTCTTGCTCTCCTATTTGGGAATTTTCGGAGATATTGCATCGGCTCGTTTAGTTTAGAGAGCGAGGGGGGAAGGTGGAGAAGGAGTTTATTTTTGATGACTAGGTCTTGGGTCTGGATCCAGTCTAATTCTTTCAGTTTCTTGTAAACTCTCAGAGGGTTTGTAATGAGGTCTGCTTCCGTGCACGTCGCTGATTCTAAAATGGACGTAATTTTGTTTTTCCAGGTTTTTAGCATTTTGACTTTGCCACTTTGTAGTTCTTTGTTCAACAGACCAAAGATTTGCTCACTGTCGGCCGTGATGCATTTCCTGAATAACCTAAGTGAGTTTAGGTTGACTGTTGCTGTTAGTGACAATAAATTCCTGGCGGATTGCAGCAATAGATGTGGACTTTGGAAGACTCAGGTCTGTTTTCCAGAACTTGCTCTCCAGTTTTTGCCAAGTTCTTTCTGGGATTGTTGGCATAGCCTAAGCTCCATAGGTGATTGAAGGTACGAATTTTTTCTTGTAGAAGTCTATTACCGGGTGCATGAAAATTTGCCAAATTTTGTGTCAATCGCCTTTGCTTGGGAGGCTAGTTTCTTTAGCTTTATTTCCAAGGCGGACTGCATAGATAGTTTGTTTTTTGAGGAGTCGATCTGGGCGCCTAGATATTTATAATCGGAGACCATCTCAATCTCTTTTCCCTCGAGGCGCCATTTAAATTTTTCGGAGGATTTGTTTTTCTTCTGTCCTCCTTCCAGTGTCATTATTTTTGTTTTTTCTTGATTTATTTTTAAGTTGTTTTCAGCAGTATAGCTCAGGAGATTAGATAGTTGTCTCTGGAGGCCGATCTGGGTCTGGTCCAAGAGAATTAGGTCGTCAGCATACAACAGGTAGCTTATTTTCGAGGATGCAAGAGTCGGCGGGAAAGTGCGTTCCTGGTCTACTGAGTCGCCGTAGTCGCCGATGTATGCAAGAAACAATGCAGGTGCTAGCGGGCATCCCTGTTTTACTCCTCGCCCGGTCTGAATTTCATCTGATAGGGCGCCTCTTTGGGAGAGTCGAACCCTGAGGGAAGTGTCCGTGTGGAGAGCTTTGATTGGTTGGAGTATTTCTTGTGGGCAGCTCCACCTCTCTAGTTTTTCCCATAAGTGGTGTCTGTCGACGAGGTCGAACGCCTGCGTAAGGTCGATAAAGGCGATGAAGATTCGAGATTTCTTTTTTTTTCCCAAGCTTTACTTTTTAGGGTACTGATCGCTAAGATGTTCGCCATCGTGCCCGTGTTTTTCTTGAAGCCCGATTGGTAATTATCGTTGCATGGGGCTGATTCAGCCCAAGATTGAAAACGATTCAAGAGTAAGCTTCCAAAGACTTTGCCGATGCAATCCAACAGGGCAATAGGACGATAGTTTCGGGGGTCTGTGATGTCCCCCTTTTTGTAGATGGGGACAATGATAGCTTTTGTCCAGGACGGCGGCAAAGATTTCTGCTCAGAACATTTCTGAAAGATGGAGGCTAACAGTGTTGCCCATTCCTGGCAGTTGTTTTTCAGGTCGATGTTTGAGATCCCGTCTGGGCCCACTGCTCTGGAGATCTTCAATTTTTTGATATGGTTACTGATTTCTTGTCGGTCGTCCAATTGGATCCAGGCTGGCATCTGGTCTGTGGTATCCCGGCAGGTGGTACGGGCGGGGGCTCGGAAGACCGAGGAGAAGTACGTGATCCATTTGTGCTCCGGCATGGCGTTGATTGTGGAATTGTTTATTGAAGGCACCGCGGATTTCATCAAAGACCAAAATTCTTTGGCTTTGTTGCCATTGATGGCTTTTAGCATAATTTCGGCATCTTGTTGATATAGTCGGTGACAATGTTCTTTCACCCATGATTTATAGGTTACGATTGCCGATTTTAGTTTTTCTTTATTTGATTTTAGTTTTTCTTTATTTGACAGATCGTTTCCTAATTGTCTTTTGAGTTTTCACAGCTCCCTTCGTTTTGCCACCAGGGTGGAATAATAAGCATGCTTTGGAGTTGCAAGGGCCGGGGCTTTCTGTTTTACGTTTGTTCGGTGTTTTAACAGCAGTGGTACGTAATCGAGACTCTTTACGCCCTTGGGTCGATCTTCCCCGGTGTAGTTTGCCAGCAGAGATTTAACCGCTCGGGTTGTCAAGTTTAATCGGTTTCCACGGGCGTTTGATTCCACTTCCATGGTGTAGGGATCGGGCGCCTTGTGGTGGTTTACCAGAGACATTGTCAGCTGATTGTGGTCGCTGGCTGAGGTCTGTCGGACTTCGAAGGTTTGTACTTTGCTCAGAAGGGGTCTGGATACGTAGATGTAGTCGATGGTCGCTTTTAGTGAGCCTTGTTCCCAGGTCGGCAGACGATATTCATTTGGGAAGGCGAAGTTCAGATTTTCGAATTTTCTGGAGGACATCAAGGAAGACCATGGGTGACCTCTTTTCATTGCTGTTGTAATTTGCAAGGATGCGTCCAATGTTCGCATTTCCTTGGGGCATTTGGCGTTCAAGTCGCCACAGATGATGATTGAAGAGACCTGTCGTGTTGCTTGAATTTCATCGATCAGGTTTTCCATCGTTAGGAGGTATGACTGATGGTTTATAGCCGCTGGGTTCCAGTAGGTGTTGATCACCGCTATTTGTGATGGACTGGAGGAGGGTTTTTCAGCCCATTCGAGTAGTACTGCTAATATTGAGAGATTTGCCTGAAGGGTAGACTTAAGGGTCAACCCGATTCCCTGTCGGCAGGCCAGAAGGAGACCTGATGACGGCCGACCTAGAGCTCCTTTGTTGGCTGGGGCCAGGATTGTATCGTAACCATCCATAGCTGGATTTTGTCTGAGCCAGGTCTCTTGGAGGCAGATGATGTCGAATGAGGCTAAGTTTGCGTCACCCGTTGTGGTAAGATGTAAGTGTCCTCTCGTGTTCCATGAGCAAAGATGTAGTGATGATGTGAGCCGGTCGGCGTTCCGTTTTCCCATGAGTTCTGCAGGCTGGCCTGCGGATTGCTATTTGGATTTAGACCCGTGTGATAGGGCCTTTGGAAGCCAGGCCCACAGCTCCTGTAGTTTCGCGGCTGATTTTGAGACTGTAGAGGCGCTTTCTGTTGGGGCTCTGATGTTCGTCCTATTATTTTGCGCCATAGACACGGTCTTAGTCAAGTTGAGTCGGTCTACTTTTGGCTGTTGCGGCTTCGAGGTCGTCGCTTCTATGGGCTTGTTCGGCTTGTCGCACCTGGGGATGACGAGTTTAAATTCTCGGAGGCTCTCAAGTGACTTTGAGGATGAGTTTACCACTGTTCGGGTGAGTTCTGAGAATCTTTGTGGCTCCGCTTTCTGCTCTTTTCCAGACGTTTTGTCCTTTCGGGCCGATTTTCTTTCTGGGTTAATTTTCTCCCCGCTTTGCCTGTTTTGAGAATCTCTTTGCACAATGTAGCCAAGCGCAGCCAGGTCGCTTGTTGCGTCTGCGATTTTCGTCTTTATGTGCTTTGAGGTTGGGTAGATATAGGCTTTCGCTCTTTCATTGGAGTGGTATGGGTCGATGATTTTTAGATCGGAGGACTTGATCTTCCGGAGGGTTGGAATCAGGCTGAATAGCATGAGGATCCCTCTTCTATTCAGTATGATATCATCGTCATTTTCAGCGTGTTGTTCAAGCTTGATCGGGGACTCCCTCGTGGAGCCATGTCTTTTCCGGTGTTGTTCAGTCCTTGAAATGAAGTGGGAACGCAGGTGTTGCCCCCTGTTGTCAGTGTTTCTTGATTCCGAATGTGTATTTTCTTTCGACTTTTGGTGGAGGTCATGAGTTCGTCGTGATTTCTGTGGGCTGTATTGGATGCTAGAGGCTGACTTTTTGCAAGTTGGCCCCTCGTGTGCTTGTGGGTATGTGAATGACACCGCTCTGGAGCTCATAGGGCTACGGGGGTAGCAGGTTTCCGACGATGGAGGAGTTGCCTGCGCTCTTCCAAGGTGATAAATTTGTGTGGCGAGTCCTCTTCTGACGATTTTTTTGGGTTTTCTTTTTTTGCATTTTGATCCACTTTAGGTGAAAGAGACTGTGACTTGAATGGTTGAGGCGTTTTCTCATTTTTGTCAGCTGGTGGGTCTTCGGTGTCTTCGAGGTGTTGAGAGATATTCATCAGAACCTCATCTTCTAAGAAGTCCTCTAATGATCTAGGGGAGGCTTTTGAGGTTGATTGGTTTGCGGCCGAACTCCGGGCCAAAGTTCTTTCTTTCTCTTTCTTTTTTGTTGACCGTGAATTTGATCGCATTGCTGAGTTTTGATTCTGGATTTCGGCTTTTCCCCCACAGGGGTTGTTTTTTTTTCCGGTCTCGTACCTGTAAACAGTGGGTATGAGGGGTCTATCGCGCTCACTGTCGGTTTCGAGGGGAGCGAAAAATTTACTGTTTCGTCTGTGATGACAATCACCTCTTGTGGTTCAGGAATTGGTAAGCCGGGGTCCAGTTGCTTGTTAGGGAGAGTGCTGGAGGGTGGAAATGAATGTTGTGCTGAGGAGATTTGGCCTCCATGTTTATCCCCCACGCAAGATGGAGTGGGGAGGTTTGCCGTATCTTTGTGGCCTTTTTCCATGACTAGCTTTAGGGATTTGAATTTGTCATCTAAAGCTGTGATGTATCCTTCCAGAAAAGTTAGTTTCGAGAGCATTGTAGCTTGCATCGCTGAGTTGTCTTTCAGATTTTCGTTGATGCCTTCATATAGTTTGGTAAACGGATTCATTGCAATGGTGATGGCTGACATTATTGGGAGAAGGTCTCTCTTGTGTTGTGTTGCAGGCTCCATTGGCGAACCCTGGGGTGGAGGGCACTGTTTAGGAACAGGCGAAAATGAGCTGGACTCATTTAAGATCCGTCTTATAATGGGCGAAGGAGGTAGATCAGGTGGGCCACCACTGAGTCGCCCTGGTAGGTATGATTTTGGTGGAAGGGCGGTTGAAGCTCTGTCCTGCCTGGTGCCGGTCGGCCGTTCCTTAATTGGTCTGGTCGCTGTTGATTTGTTTGAGGGAGTTTCAGGCTTGTGTTCTGATTGCGGGGGGGTTGGCTTCTGTAGTTTGGTGGCTTGATCTTGAGATGACTGTGGCCCTGTCTGTTCTGGCGTTTCGGAGAGAGCGCTTGAATTCAGTTTGTTTGGCTGTAAGGGATCTTCACTGACTGGTTGTGATGCTTTAAGATTGACCAGAGCCGAGTTTTCCCTGGATGGGGCTAATTGCGTCGCGACGACGAACTTTTCTGTGTGTACGATGGCTCGGTTGGATTCTGTGATTTGTTTCGGCATAATTTCCCTACTGGATGTATGCTGGGACCCCGATACTCGGTATAGGGTTGGGTCAGTTTGCTTTGCTGGTTTCTCCTGTAGGGCCTGTTTCAAAGGAGAAGCAGGTTGTATGTCGTTTGTAGGGTTTTGGTGTTGAACACACGGATTTGTCGGAATGATTATTTTCCTCGCTTTTTCAGGGGGTTGGCACGTTTTTATTGCCTCCAGTATTTCCTCGTCGGTGAGGTCCGCTTGCCTGGAGTGAGGCTCTGGCGCAAAAGCATGGAAGAAGTCAGTTACGAGGGTAGCGACCAATGGTTTTGTTGATTTCGAACCCCAGGGTTTTTTTGATGCTTGGCCATTTTTTTGGTTTTTTGACGTATGTAGTCTAATTGTGCTTTTTTGTGGTTTTTTTGTAAGTTTTGAGGGAGCTTTCTTCCAGGTGGATCTTGAGTTTCCTGTGTCAGGGGACTCCGTCTCTTTCCTGGTGCATTTTTTTTTGTTTTTCGAGTCTGCCAGGGACGTGGGCAGTGGTGGCGTGAACTCTTCCAGGGCTGGGGCCTGATCTTCGTTTCCTGTAGCCCCTGAAGCTCTGTGCTCGTCTACTGAATGGCGAGGAAAAACTTTTGATGGCTTGCTGGGATGCACTTGAGCTTTCGTTTGTAGTGACGCGTTGGTGAATTGATTTTCCTTGATTGTATCTGTGTTACTTTCAGGATCTCTGTGCTCTACTGAGCGGTCTGTTGGGCCATTTCGTGGCGGGCGAGGTGGCTGCGCATCCTCCTCAGTGGTGGGCGTGGCCTTGTGACCGTCGAGCCCTTCCCACTGTATGTCACGTCCTACCGTGGGATGAGCGATGGAAACCGGCTCCTCCCCCAGAAAGGCCCGCGGGTGCGCAGCCTCTTTCGGGTCCATTTTCGGGGAGGCCATTGCCGTGGGAGCAGGACTTCGTTCACCGTCCAGGCCGCCTCGCGGCGTCCGATCCGCGTTCTCTGCCGGTGCGGGCCCCTCCCCCAGCTCACGGTCCTCAATCCTCCCTCCGGAGGCCATCGGGTCCCGGGGCTGTGGGGGTGGGGGCCGCAGGCGAGAGCGCGCTTGGCGGTAGCTGGTGGCGGTCGTGGCCAGGGCAGGGACTCGTTGGCGCGGGCACAGGAGCGCCGACGGATCGCCCTCGAGGTCTAGGCTCAATGGGCCCAGCGCCAGAGACACGGCCTCTGATGTCCGCCGATACAAGTCCTCTGCTTCCTCTGGATTTGTTTTTTGGCAAGTTGTTTCGGGTTTTGTTGTGCTAGGCCCAGATTTTTCTAGAAGGTCCTGTTTCAAACGGGCGTTTGCCATTGTACCTATTGAGGTTTTTAAATGTTTATGAGGTGGGCCCAGCAGGTGTTGAGGTTGTACGCTGTGGTGTAGTAGGCTTTTTTCTGCAGCGGGGCGTGGGTACGCGCTTCGAAGCTGACGACCCTCCTGTATATCCGCGGAGTCTCGGTCCGTGGCTGTGACTATGGAGGTGGGGTCCGCTGATGGTGCCGCCATTTCAGTTGTTTCAGACGTGCACAGACTGCCACAGACTGCAACTCTACAGCCAACTCTGCGGCCGCTCCGCGGCAGGGTGGGGGTTTTATGGGTCCTCCCACGTATGAGGCTAGACACAGTAGAGAGACTCCTGTCTCTGGAGAAAGGGTTTGGAGTGACTGCCACAGACTGCAACTCTACAGCCAACTCCGCGGCCGCTCCGCGGCAGGGTGGGGGTTTTATGGGTCCTCCCACGTATGAGGCTAGACACAGTAGAGAGACTCCTGTCTCTGGAGAAAGGGTTTGGAGTGACTGCCACAGACTGCAACTCTACAGCCAACTCCTTTGGTAAGATTTAGAGACATCAAGTAAAAATAAGGGCGCCTGGTGGAGTCCTGATCTACCCGGGAGGGTACATATATAATAATCAAAAATAATCAGGATGTGAGATCCTACAAATCAGCAGGCTATTGAAGGCAAGCGTCCCCAGCCAGCACGATCCTCCCCGCAATGAGAGACAATGAAGGACTCTCACAAGTTGGGAATAAAGCCAAGACAGAGTGCGGGTGAGCTTAAATGGGAGTTTATCAATCAAAATAGGGCATGCAAAGAACTCTGAAAACTCCGAGAGCGCTCTTTCTGACAATAGCAAAGATAGGCGTATATATTTACAAAAAACGTCATAAGAACCTACACACTATAGGGGGCACAAGTTCGATGGGATTGGGTGGCGATGACTAACTATAGGTACTGCTGCGCTGTGGTTGGCCTTGGCTGGAGGACGTCACTGGTCAGCCTTGTGGGTTGGGCTGGGCCTGGCAGGTCGGCTGAGTTCATCCGGGCGGTGTTGTTGTGCCATTGTGGCCAGTGTCAGAGATGAATGTCTTTTCCTGTCTTGGTTGCCCTATGCCATGCAAACCGCAGACATTCAGTCATTGCAATATTATCTTCATTATGAAATCTTCCAATAGGTTATTCTACAGGTTAATGCAACACAGGAGGAATGCACCTTGTGAGGGGTGTGATGGTAATACGTCAGGACATGATTACCAGTGTCCTGTTGACCGGGGCCATAGGTCGAGGTGCTAAGCTTCAGGGCCTGGGATGGGTGGTACAGATCTTTCTGTCGTGTTAGAAGTTGTTATGGATGTGCCGCTGTGTGTTGTCAAAGTTTTGGGTGTCCTGATTGCACAGGGCCATAAGTCTAAGATGATCCGGTGGGTTGTGGGGTTTACGAGGGGGCGCCTTTGGAAGTGTTTGTTCAGGCCGAGGTTTACTGCTGTGCTGTAAATAATGCAGGTGGCGGGCCGTGGCCTTGGGTGCTGCAGAGGGGGCTACAAATCTTTGAAGCGGCTCCAGTCTGGTTGGGGGAGGTGGAGCAGCGCGGCGCGGGCCTCTGCTCTCATGTTTGGCAGCCTTCGCAGGGTGGGAGGGGAAATGGCCTTGCACATATTCACAAAAAGGTATCTTCCTCGTATGTTGCCAACTTTAGGTAAAACATCACAACCATTTTAACACTCTGTAATACTTATTCAAATCACTTTAAAACGTGCATTTCATCTTGGATGGATGTGTCTTTATTATATCCAACCTGAGTACCTTATTTGTACACTATATTTTAACAATTACAGTATTTAGATATATGCATATACATTTGCAGTCAGTGAGGTAGTGTTAAGGTTAGTGGAGTACATAGAAAATGACCCGCCACTGTATGTGACGGTGGTGGCACATGTGGGGCTTAGACATGCACACATGACAAGCGCATTCTCGCGCATCCTTCACATGAGCCCTCGGTATGGTTACATTCGTCTTCTCGTGTACTCTAGCAGCATTAGTTCGGTTATGGCGCAAAACCATGAAGTGTAAGTTTCCCAGTGATATACGTAACAAATAGATCCCTGGAACGCTCCTTCATTATTAGTACCCAACTGCAATGGTGTGGGCTCGCCATTGCTTATATCCTGGAAGCATGCTTTCGTATGTTTATACATTTTACAGGTTTTTGTAATATAAGAGATTTTGTGGAGAAAAGCATACTTTTGCAAGTGGTCTTGGCATTAATATGTAGAGACTTTCCACCATCTGATGACCATTTTACTGTTCCTTTCATTGGCCAGGCCCGCTGGCCGGGTCATGCTGGGAGCGATGATACACTGTGGAAGTTGAACTGTTACAATGTTAGTGCATTACGCTAGCTCATGTTGGTTTTGTTCGTGGGAACGGGCTCGCAGCGGATCTGCCATGGTGCTGCGGCGACAGGGATAACTGAAACTTTCCGATGGTGGGGGCCGCACTACAGTGCGCTGAGCTCACACCATCTTTAGTAGACAAAATGGTTTCTGAGGCCTAGCTAAATTCAATACGTGCGGGCAATGTTCTCAGCAGGTGAGCCATCCACCACCTGGGCCCTGGTGGTAGGAGGGGACACACGATGAGCCATGGCCCTCACCTGGGGTGGAGGTGTAGGCAAGGGGGGTCTTTCGGACCACTCCTCCCCTACATTTCCCCCTTTCGTTACTTAAGTAACGAATACTTTAAGTCCTCCAACCTTCTACATTCTGCTTCGTCCATCACTGCCTCATCCCATGCAGGTGTGCCTTTTATGGGCATCCATGCTATGCACACCCCCCGAAAGCTTTCCCCTCTTCTGGCATATTCATCTGGGGTACAAGTCAGGTATATACATCCGCCATCTCCCGCCAAATCTACCCAAACCTCCTGGTACCATTCTAGTACACGGGGCTCTCTAATGGTGGTGTGCCATGCTTTACCTATGATATCTTTGTCGTGATAGATGGGCGCTAGCTGATATCTTGGTGTGTCATCTGTTCCTGTTTGTACCTGCACTTCCTGCATGTTTTGCATTGTCCCACGAGTGTTGCCCATTGTCACCATCATCATTGCACCATTAGGTACTGCGTTAGCGCAACATCGAAGACCCACCTGGCACAGGCAAAAAATAAAAAGGAGGAACACCACAGCTGGCATCAAAAATTTCACAGTTGTTCCAAGCCATGAGGGGACCCAGGAGAAGATGTTATCGAACCACGTACTGTCTTCTGCTCCGCCTTCCATTTTCATATTTTCTCCTAGGTTGTGGACTGCTTCGATCACATGGGACAGGGAGCCGTTCTCTGCGTCTTCAGAAGGTACGAAAGTGCAGCAGGCACTTCCTATTTTTCGGCAAACACCTCCATCCATCGCCGTCAACAGGTCCAGGACATACCTGTTTTGCATGGTCATCAGTCGTAAAGCCCTTAGTTCCACTTTTATTACGTTTAACCCTTCTTCAGTGTCGTTTGCCAGCTGAATCAATTCCCAGTGTGTTATCTGGAGCCATTTTGCGTTTGCTCTTGCTTGGACACTTGAGACGAGTGAGGCAAAAAATGTTTCTGCTGAGCTGAATAATCGATATTTGTCTGGGATCTGAGCCAGTAGTTCTGATGATGCCTTTGATATGTAATTTGATGCTCGTCTGTTACGGGTCAGCACCTCTCCCTTGCTTCCGGAAGACAGGACATACATTTGTGACTCTGCAGTTGGTTGGGTCGCACTCTGTTGCATGCGTTCCTGTGTCCTTTTGCTCCCATAGATGTGGCTTTCTGGTATCACCATTAGGGCTGAGTGCAGAGTGGCCATTGAGCAGCTGCCACTCCATGACGGGGGGAGGTCTAGGTATGCCTGGTTGCCGCATACCCAGTACGTGTCCATCAGGGCCGCTGTACCTTTTCTTAGATCTGGGATGTTGAGGGTCTTGTTGCAGTGTTTGTTCGTTCCCATGGGGGTTTTCCCCTCTCCTTTAAAACATAGTTCATAGTCTATTTCGTTCTGTAGTTTGAAGGGTTTCTCAATGGCTGTTACCCAAGTTAGTTTTGAAATGTGCTCCTTCCATACTGGTGTGCATGTTTTTTCTATCCACTGCAATTTCTCTGGTGCCACGCCTCTCAGTGCTTCAGCTTTGCACATTACTTCTTCATCCTTCCACTTTTTGTCCGAAAAAAGTGTCCCTTGTATTACAAAAAATGGTTCTTCCAGACATACCACCCCTGCCGTTTTCGGGTAGCAAGTCTTCTCGTTCTGCAGCATTTGAAAAGTAACTCCATGTGCCTGGAAGGTGTTCTTAATCCTGCATAACGTGAGATGAAGGAGACATTGGGCATCTATGATTGGCAACTCTTTGGGTAGCAATACTTTGGGTGTACCTGAGGCGTGAGGAATGAGGGAGCAGACATAACAGCTCTCGTTTTTTGTTTGTTTAGCTGTGGCACTCATATCCGCGTACCATTTATTTGTCTGGTGGGGGTGTCGTGGGTCTTCCATTTTATCTAGTCCTAACCCGTAGTACTCATCATACTTACTCCTCCCTGCTTCCCTCTTTCGTCTGTTATTCTTGTCCCTCATGTACTTCCAAACATCCTGGGCAAGGGACAAAATAGACCCCCCTTTCTCATTCCCGCCCCCCTTGGCCCATGCATCATATAATATTTCATGTATTGCTAGTAGCTTTTCCTCTTCCTCCCTGACGTTATCTTGCAGGTTGTTTTTTAGTATGGGGGCAGGCTGGCTGGTGGGGGTGTTATACAACCATGATATGGCAGACGGGTTTCGGTCATTTAAACTGTGGGCATTGTAATTAGATACCCCTGGTGGAGACACTGTGTTGTTCTGCATTCCACCCTGTGGCTCTTTTCTTTGTAAGATGACAGCACTGGATGGTGTGGTATGATAACCCCATACAAGTTTAGTTCCGTCCCATACCAAAAAATCACCTTCCCTAGTATTGACACTTGCAGTTGTATTGGTTCCAGTAGTGCTGTTAATCCCAGTGCTGTTAATCCCTCCCCCCTCGTTCATCTCGATAGAGATAAACGCTACAAACCAATATGTAACCAGGCCAAACATTAGCATAAAAAACAACGTAATGCATACAGATAATCCACACTCATACGAATATCTGCATCTCTCATGTACTAATTCTCTCATTCTACTAATCCTATCCGTTGCAGGCTGCCCGTTAGATGCCATGGTAGCTCCTGTTTGAGATATAAAAGTGCATTAAGTGCATGCATGTAAACATTTTGCTGGCACCACCAGTGCCAATATATATTATATATTTGACGGGGAATGGAAGTGGGTAGGGATGCCGGGAGGGGTATTCACAGACAAGGGTGTACACAGGTCATAATTTGGTCACTTCATTAATTACATATAAGTCCACAAGATAAAAAAGGAAAAAAGACATTTTTTTTTTTCAGTAACATAAAAATGCAAGTATCCTCATCAGTTATTTTCCCATTCAAGTCCAGTACTAACACACACACACAAGTTCATATTCAGACATTCTGCTCAGTTGCATCGTTTGCTGTTGTCTGTGCCTCCTCATCTACCTCCTCCTGTACATTGCTATATGCTTTTCGTACATCTGTCAAGTGCACCCAGTACCTCAAGCCCTTCACCTTCACTGCCGTGGGCGTGCAGAATACTACCTCGTATGGGCCATGGAACCGTGGTGCGTTCCATCGACGCACAAAACTTCTAACATAAATCGAGTCACCCGGCATCAGCTGTAGCTGTTGCTCAGGCTCCGTGACAGATCCTGTTACGTTTCCCTCCTCTCTAGTGAAGGGTGGGGAGAGTTGCTTTGATATCGCGTGCGCTGCCCTTGTCAATTTCTTTAAATAGTCTGTGAACTCATCTCCTAATATTGTGACGCTTCTGTCAGCATCTGAGTGTTCGCGCAGTGGAGAGTGTGCTGTGTTCATTCGTCTTCCAGTCACGATCTCGTGCGGGGACAAATGGTGGTCTTTACTTGGCTGATTTCTCAATTCAAATAGCGCAAGGGGTAGACAGTAAATCCAATTCTTTTTCAATGAAAAGCATAGTTTTGATAACCTGCCCTTTAACAGTCCGTTCATCTTTTCCACTACGCCATTACTTTGAGGATGATAAATCGAATACAATTTATGTTTTATTCCCAATAATGTAGTGACTTCCTTGAAAAGTTCATTCACAAAATGAGTGCCGTTGTCCGAGCGAATCACGTCACAAATTCCCCAGCGCGGGAACACTTCCCTTACTAGGAACTTGGCGGCGCTTTTGGCATCAGGTCGTGCACAGGGTCCTGCTTCCACCCACCTTGAAAATGGGCACACAACCACGATCATGTACCGGGCGCCATTACACCTTTCCCCCATGTCCGCGTAATCAATATGTAGCTCTCTGAATGGGCCAATGGGTTTTGGAATTGTTCCCCGGAGCGTGAGTAATGTCATTCCTGAAATGTATATCTGACATGTTGTGCATTCCATCGCTAATCGAGATACGTGCTCCTGGAGACAGGGCACGAACCATTATTCCTGTATTTCTGCTGCGATGTGCTGTCTGGTATTGTGTGCAGGGAAGTGTAGTTGTTGGAACGCAATTTCTAATAACTTGATTGGCATTACCACTTTCCCTGAGTTGTTTTGTCGCCACAGTAAGTCTGTTGCCGATTTGCTGCACCCTCGTTTTGTCCACATCAATTTTTCGTCTGCACTAGCTCCTTCCTGCAATTCTAGTAATTGTGATATAGGCATCATACTGTAGCCTTCTGGGAGCTCTTTGTTCGTCTTGTGCTGTAACATGTACTCACCTGCTTCATATTTCTGAAAATAGGAAGCTTCCTTGGCGGCAGCGTCCGCTGCAGCGTTTCCTAAAGACACAATGTCTGTGTTGGATGTATGTGCTTGGCACTTCACTATTGCTACTGCAGTAGGGTTTTGAAGAGCCTCAATTAACCCTTTTAACAATTCTGCATGCTGTACTGGTGTTCCGTCTGCCCGTCGAAATCCCCTCCGCCCCCATCTCGCCAGACCTCCATGTACCGTCGTCGTCATGTAAGCTGAGTCTGTGTATATTGTCACTGCGCAACCCTTTGCTGCGTGTAGTGCCTCTATGAGCGCAATCAGTTCTGCTGCTTGTGCGGAGTAATGTGATGGGAGGCGGTACTGTACTAGTGTTTCATACTCACCGTCTTCTAACCTCACCACCGCCATACCGACATGTTTTTCTCCTGTGTCCGCATCAATCGATGCAGACCCGTCCACGAAGTACACTTCCCCCTCGCTCAGAGCGTTCTCACACACCACTGTGTCCTCCCTTCTTTCTCCTGTGTAAGTTGCACAATCGTGGTCCTGCATGTCCTCTAGTGTGCATGTTTCTGTAATGAATGTTGCGGGGTTCACTGTCTTGCATCTTATCACATGGATATTGGCGCTAGACAATATGATCTCATAGGCTGTTGCCCGCTGTGTTGTCAGTGTGCTTTTTGACCTCTCAAGTATTGCAAATAATGAATGTTCCACAAACAATGTCACAGGGCAACCCATTACTATTGTGGCACTTTTCTCAATGGCGAACGCGGCTGCAGCGAGTGATTGCTCGCACGCGAAATGGCCTTGCATCACGGCATCTAAAGTACCACTATAGTAAGCTAAAGGCTTGTGTCCTAAGGATGTTTTTTGTGTCAGAACAGCTGTCATTAGTGTCCCTTTGCAGTGTGAGAATAGGTAAAATTTGCGTCCATAATCAGGATTCGCTAGCACTGGAGTGCTTGAAATTAACTCTTTTAATGATTGGAATGATGCGCTCATCTCTTCTGACCATTCTATTTGTTTGTTTTCCTGTTGTGCTTCTTTGAGTGCTTGTAGTAGGGGCCTCGTGTATGCTGCATAGTCTAGTATTCATGCTCGGCAATAGTTGCACATTCCCAAAAATTTCTGCATGTCTTTCACTGCTGTGGGTTCTCCTACTGATTTTATAGCTTCTACCATATCGGGTATTATTCTCTTTCCATCTTTCGATATCAGCTGTCCCAAGTATAAGACCTCTGTCATGCAGTACTGTAGCTTTCTTCCCTTGTCTACCTTGTACCCCTTGTTGGCCAATAGTGTTAGGAGCGTTGTTGAATCTTTTCTGCATGTTTCCTTGTCTTGTGCACACACTAGTAAATCATCTACGTACTGAATGATTGTACTCTCAACTGATAGGTTTCCCAAGTCTTCATGCAATATGCGGTTGAATATGCTTGGGCTCTCACAGTATCCCTGCGGTAATCTGCAGTGTTCATATCTCTTTCCCCCCAATGTAAATGCGGTCAGGTATCTGCTCTCTTCAGCCAGAGGGATTGGGAAAAATGTGTTTTTCAAGTCTACCACTGTGAAGTGTGATGCCGCTTTTGGGATGCTGCATAATATTGATGCAGGGTTCGGGACCAAAGGGAACTCTTTCTGAATTACATCATTTAGGGGATGTAAATCCTGTATCATCCTCCAAGACCCTCCCTTTGCTTTTTTGATTGGATAAATACATGTGTTGCATGGGGAGTTTGAAGGCACTATTATCCCTTGTGCTAGTAGTGCATTTTTTGTCTCTTTTATCCCTTCTTCAGCTTCACGGGACAATGGATACTGTTTCACTCGGGGTAAAATTGCTCCTTGCTTTAGTTTTATTATCACAGGTTGTACTCCATGCAATAGCCCTACATCATGGGGGCCCGTTGTCCACAAATTATTTGGTACGAGTCTCATGTCATCATCAAAAAATGACGGCGGTGCTCCTACCACTGCCATCGGTTGAGCGGGGATTTCCCTAGCTTGAATCAAAATGTCACAGGGCATCACTATTTCCATTACAATTTCACCATCCCCTTCTGCATCTGAAAAGAGATCCTCGTCTGTTAAGTCTCTTAGGGCGATGTTGGCATTCGTGCACAGTACTGTACGCCACTCACATCCTTCCATATCTAATCCAATCACAGAAATCCTTTTCGCTGATACCTGAGAGCGTGCAAGTCTAATGATACCACTGACCCTGGTGCTGTGTCGGGGCACACTATGGGGCGGAAGAGGAACTCTGCTGGAATCCTCCAGTCTATTTTTCTCAGCTCTGGAATTATGAGGGCCAATGTCTTTAGCCCTTCGATTAACATTTTCTCATTTTCCGGCAATCCCCATACTTCTTGTGTGGTTGTGTAGGCTTGCACTACCAACATTGTGCGCAATGGGTTTATTCCGGGTGTTGAACACACTATACCTCTCTCAGTGAATGATATGGTCATGTTGAGTTTACTCAGGAGATCCCTCCCTAATAAATTTATTGGTGAGTGTTCATAATACAGCAAAGGTGTCTTTACAGTCTTACCCCCCACTGTTACATCCAATGCTTCTGTGTAAGGAACTTCAATTACAGCCCCAGAGAACCCCTGCGTCTCTAACTTCCGGTTAGATAACGGGAACCGGCCCTCTCTAATGCATGATTTCTCCGCTCCCGAATCAACCATGAATATAAACTGCTTGTCTCCTATCTGCGCCCCTACCAATGGTTCCTCTGCTGCATCGTAGGTGGTCGATAGAACTGGACACGCAAGTGTTCTCTGTGGGCTGTCCTATGCGGGGTGTCTCATCGCCCCCCTTGGTTAAAGGCGCTTCCTGAAACGACTGACATGCCGTTGTAAGGTGCTGGTGTGGGGGCCGCGTTTGCCGCTGTCGCAAAAGGGTTGCCTGGCGTGTACTGCATATTGTCATTGTTTTGTGGGTGGTTCTGTGTTCTATACTGGTGCCCCTGTTGCTGCTCATTATTACCTTGGTTTGGGTATCTCGGTTGTTGTTATCCCATTGGAAGACCATATGGGCTCCCCGTTGTTGGGTCTGGCTCTGCACTCCCTAGAGTAATGCCCCCATCTTCCACAGTACCAGCAACTCCCTTGGGTACCTCTAGGGCCCTGCCATCCATTTCCTCCCATTCCCCCGTATCCCGGTCCACCTCCTCTTCGGTCCCTGTACCCACCTCGTCCCCCTCGAGGGGTCCACTCTTGCCACTGTGGGCCTCCACCTTGTTCTTGCTCGTTCCACTGCCGCTGTCCTGCTCCTGCCCAATTAGTTGCCACCCTTCCTTGTATTGCTATCAGCCCCTCCTCCTCCTCATCTCCCTCCCTGCTGTGGGGGAGTGCGACTACAGCCGCTGCGACCTTCACCAACTTTGTCTGCACCAGTTTCGCTTCGTCTGCCAATCTCCTCTGCGCCACCTCCTTCTCCCTTTCCTTTATTCTCTTACAATGATGCACTATTATACTCTGAATCTCAGGCCATCCCTTCGCTTCGATGCCCGCTATTTTGTCAAGCGCCTTTTGCACCTCTTTTGGGAGCCCTCTTTTTATAATGAAGTAAAATAAAGATGTCGATTGGTACCAGGGCGTGCCCGTTTCTGCTCTCCACATCTCTTGGACCCGAAAAATGTAATCCATAGCCTCCTCGCCGTCATTCATTGTACACTGCATTACTGACTGTAAGTCTGGTGTGTCTGGGAACGTTTCTCGCAAGGCATCCCACACCCTGGCACGCACTGTGTTAAAGGAAGCTCCGTCATGGCGGTCGCAGTCTAATGTTACTCCCGGGAAACCAGCCTTAATCCATACTCTCTCAGCCTGATCCCCCACTCCTGACACGAGCAAGCTCTTCACATCTCCTATTGCTAGGGGTACCCCGGCAGTGTGTTTCTCAAAGGCGTATATCCACTTACTTGCCCCTCCCGATAACGGGGGCAATAACCTTAATAAATTGGCTTTATCCATCTGAGCCCATGGGATATAATTCGGCCTCCCTCCTCCCCTATGTATTAACGGGAGCTGTAGCTTTCCGTTTGTCGTTGCAACTGCACCCGTTTTGGCTGCTGACGTTCCCAGTGATGCCATTTTCCCCACCCTGTTCCTTAATCGTCCTGTCCACTCATCATCCAGTGTTCTCATTGAACATGTACCATCCACCCCTTCACTTCACCCTCCCATTGCCAGGCTCAACCTGTCGCCTTCTTCCAAATCGTCCCTTATATCACATAGTAGTTCCTCTCTGTCCCTTATAGGCCTATCTTCATTATCAATACCTCCCTCTCGTGTCCCTACTTCAATTATTCGTGTCGGTTCTTCCTCAATTCTGAACAGGATCTCACCCTTTTTCCACCCGTCTTCGAGTGTTCTATTCTCACTCTGCGCTCTAGACGTGCGCCCTGATCGTGCTGCATTAAGTGCTGTTTGTTCACATATGTCTTTTATCCTTGAGAGCTCATCCTTCGCTATTGAGAGCCGTGATTGTAAATCATCTGTTAGCTTTTCTATGTCCACCCTTCGTGTACTTGCCTGGGCTCGCTCCCTTGTACTTTCATATGGTGGGGGTGCCGTCGGTCGGTGAGGGGTAGTAGTTGTCGGGGGAGGCACATAAGTGGGGTCGCTGTACCCCTCTGCGGGCACCGGCTTGTTTAATATCGGGTACAAGCTTATTACCTCTACTGGTGGCTCTACATTCGATAATTCTTTAGCATCTTTCTGTATCATTAGTGGATTGTCTGTGGTGGATGGTAGGTCAGAGTTCATTGTTGGTGCTTTAGGCGGTGGTATCTCTTCAAATAACCTCCAGAGATCCAATATTTCCCTCCTATTGTGCAAATGCTTCCCCTTGTATTTTAAACAAATGCATGTGGCTACCATATCCAGAATGCTTTTATCAAATGACCCTCCCTCGGGCCATATCTGGGGTAACCCCTCTCCCTTCAGCTCTGTTATCCATTGGTCATGATATTTCTTAATTCACTCCGCGTACCCTGGTAGGTTCTTACAAATATGTGATAAGGGTGTTTCGGCCCCCATCTTTGTGCCTTCCTAGGGCTTGTGTATCTCTACGTGTCTGCAACTATAATGTAGATGTATTACCAGTATTATTTTTCGTTTTCTACTTCACATTCAATAATGGGCTCTTTTGCGCTCTTCCCCCTGCCTGCACAATACAAAACTGGCTGTACACCGTTTCTATTCTATCCTCTTGGGGGGGGCACGTACAAAAGCAAACCATCAGTGATTTTGACAATATCAACCCGAAAATCAAAAAGGTACACACTCACTTCACCTTGTCATTTTTGTCTTCACTGAGCTTTATCCGGCCACACTTACCATGACCATTCAATTACTATGCATTTATAAACATTTTACACACTCGCAGTACCAAATTGTCATCTGACGCATATGAGGTGCACACACCTCTCTGTAACACTCTACTCACAAATCAGGCTGCCCTCCCTTTCCTCCCTAGCCGGCTGTCCCTGTCCGTCTTATTCAGAGATATTGATGCACATATATATATATATATATATATATATATATATATATATATATATATATATATATATATATATCGATCAACTCTTCCCGCTTCTAGTAGAACTCTCTGTCTCTTATTTTCTCCCTACCGTTTTGCACTGATCTCACCTTTATTTTCCCCCAACCTTAAAGAAAAGAATAGAAAAAGGAAATAGCAGTCACTAATATATTCTCCGTGTCTCCCTTTGCCAGACACTTTTAACTTATTATCCTCTTCTTCATATATTCCCAGTACTAGTCAAGATAGCACTATGCGGCGCCGCCTTCCACCCCCTTTCGGATCTAGGTTCCCATCACTTTTATCTCTTATTCACCTCTTAATCCTAATGGCCATATGCAAAGGAAAAGAAAAGAAATTTTAGGATGATCCTTAGTAGATCTGCGTACCCCCTTTTCTACCCTTCTTCGTTCTCTGTTCTAGGCTTCTTCCCCCACTCCCTTTATGATCGCTCGCACTCAATACTCACGTGCCCGTCTTGAACCGATAGTCTCCGAAACTGGGTCCGTCCAGGCAGTGTTGCCGTCAGCTCAACAGTCAGCCCCGGCTCCGGCGAGCGGTACTCAAAGGGGATTTTTCAACTGGGATCCCGTACCCTCTCTCTTTTGAGTGCGCACTTCTTAGTGTACCGGTCGCCGTTGGCGGGCAGCCTCCCGGAGCCGGCTCACCGTGCGTATCCCTTTTCGACCGGAGATTCTCGTGCCAAAAGGGGACGGTAATGTTAGGTCGGGAAAAAATAATAGTAATAATCACGTCGGGGTCACCACTGAAGGCAAGCGTCCCCAGCCAGCACGATCCTCCCTGCAATGAGAGACAATGAAGGACTCTCCCAAGTTGGGAATAAAGCCAAGACAGAGTGCGGGTGAGCTTAAATGGGAGTTTATCAATCAAAATAGGGCATGCAAAGAACTCTGCAAACTCCGGGAGCGCTCTGTCTGACAATAGCAAAGACAGGCATATATATTTACAAAAAACGTCATAAGAACCTACACACTATAGGGGGCGCAAGTTCGATGGGATTGGGTGGCGATGACTAACTATAGGTACTGCTGCGCTGTGGTTGGCCTTGGCTGGAGGACGTCACTGGTCAGCCTCGTGGGTTGGGCTGGGCCTGGCAGGTCGGCTGAGTTCATCCGGGCGGTGTTGTTGTGCCATTGTGGCCAGTGTCAGAGATGAATGTCTTTTCCTGTCTTGGTTGCCCTATGCCATGCACACCGCAGTCATTCAGTCATTGCAATATTATCTTCTTTAGTAAATCTTCCAATAGGTTATTCTACAGGTTAATGCAACACAGGAGGAATGCACCTGGTGAGGGGTGTGATGGTAATACATCAGGACATGGTTACCAGTGTCCTGTTGACCGGGGCCATAGGTCGAGGGGCTAAGCTTCAGGGCCTGGGATGGGTGGTACAGATCTTTCTGTCGTGTTAGAAGTTGTTATGGATGTGCCGCTGTGTGTTGTCAAAGTATTGGGTGTCCTGATTGCACAGGGCCATAAGTCTAAGATGATCCGGTGGGTTGTGGGGTTTACGAGGGGGCGCCTTTGGAAGTGTTTGTTCAGGCCGAGGTTTACTGCTGTGCTGTAAATAATGCAGGTGGCGGGCCGTGGCCTTGGGTGCTGCAGAGGGGGCTACAAATCTTTGAAGCGGCTCCAGTCTGGTTGGGGGAGGTGGAGCAGCGCGGCGCGGGCCTCTGCTCTCATGTTTGGCAGCCTTCGCAGGGTGGGAGGGGAAATGGCCTTGCACATATTCACAAAAAGGTATCTTCCTCGTATGTTGCCAACTTTAGGTAAAACATCACAACCATTTGAACACTCTGTAATACTTATTCAAATCACTTTAAAACGTGCATTTCATCTTGGCTGGATGTGTCTTGATTATATCCAACCTGAGTACCTTATTCATACACTATATTTTAACAATTACAGTATTTAGATATATGCATATACATTTGCAGTCAGTGAGGTAGTGTTAAGGTTAGTGGAGTACATAGAAAATTACCCGCCACTGTATGTGACGGTGGTGGCACATGTGGGGCTTAGACATGCACACATGACAAGCGCATTCTCGCGCATCCTTCACATGAGCCCTCGGTATGGTTACATTCGTCTTCTCGTGTACTCTAGCAGCATTAGTTTGGTTATGGCGCAAAACCATGAAGTGTAAGTTTCCCAGTGATATACGTAACAAATAGATCCCTGGAACGCTCCTTCATTATTAGTACCCAACTGCAATGGTGTGGGCTCGCCATTGCTTATATCCTGGAAGCATGCTTTCGTATGTTTATACATTTTACAGGTTTTTGTAATATAAGAGATTTTGTGGAGAAAAGCATACTTTTGCAAGTGGTCTTGGCATTAATATGTAGAGACTTTCCGCCATCTGAGGACCATTTTACTGTTCCTTTCATTGCCCAGGCCCGCTGGCCGGGTCATGCTGGGAGCGATGATACGCTGCGGAAGGTGAACTGTTACAATGTTAGTGTATTACGCTAGCTCATGTTGGTTTTGTTCGTGGGAACGGGCTCGCAGCGGATCTGCCATGGTGCTGCGGCGACAGGGATAACTGAAACTTTCCGATGGTGGGGGCCGCACTACAGTGCGCTGAGCTCACACCATCTTTAGTAGACAAAATGGTTTCTGAGGCCTAGCTAAATTCAATACGTGCGGGCAATGTTCTCAGCAGGTGAGCCATCCACCACCTGGGCCCTGGTGGTAGGAGGGGACACACGATGAGCCATGGCCCTCACCTGTGGTGGAGGTGTAGGCAAGGGGGGTCTTTCGGACCACTCCTCCCCTACACTATGGTTCTGAACAGGAGAGTTTATTTCAGAAAACCACAAGTGTTATTATTCAATTAGTTTACAGAGCTTTCGATAAGCACGGAAGGCTCAAAAAGAACGGACAAGAGTGATTGAGTTTGGTGGAAATACAGATTGAGTATTAACCTCTTTTGTGTTGAGGTACAGAGTTCCACCGAAGGGCACAGTGGTTTACAACAGTTAGAAGAACATGTATTTATACAGTAGTGCACCCGGGACATAGGGTGGTCCAGGGTATCATAAACACGGGGTGTACACAACATAATCTACAAGACATACACAAAAAAGGGTATTTGCAGTTGTGTCACTGGGGATCGACACAGGTGTGTTTAGGCCAGGAAGGCAGAATTGTTGCCTGGATGGTGTTGACCTTCTTCAGGATGAGCACCAAATGTGGTGTAGTCCGTATTGTCTGCTGCTGTGGTAGCAGTGGTGATGCTGTACAAAACCATACAAGGATTAGTGCTGGATGGTAGGTGTGAGACTGCATTAGGGGGAGCCGTGGGATCCTGAGGTATCGATTCGGTCAGGATCCTATCGGCTAGAGGATGGCCTAAAAAGGTCCCTTGTCGCGAGCCGTGAGAGCAACGTGCATCGTCGGGGGATCTGTTGCTGTAATGGTAGCTACGAAGGACCTTTTTAGGCCCTCCTCTAGCTGATAGGATCCTGACCAAAGCCTATTTTCTGGGGGTGTACTTTCCTGAGTGACTGCATTGTGAGTGGGTAGGCTCCAAGAGGGAGTGGACTAGGATGTGCTGAGTCTAGAATGCATGTTCATCCTCAGCCTACAGGTGCCTCTACACGTGTTCAGCCTCAGCCTACAGTTACCCCTTTCCAGGATGAGCAGGGGCGTTGCTAGGGGGGGGCTAAGGGGGCTATAGCCCCTGATCTTTTGGTTGTAGCCCCGGATAGAATCTCAGGAGCTACAGCCAAAAGACTAGCTAGCCCCCAGTCCCAACAGTTCCGACATCAGCATAGCCCCGGGTCTTTTCCACACCTAGCAACTCCCCTGAGGATGAGGACATGGTCAGCCTTACCCAACAGGTGCCCCTGCACCACCAAGGTCCACTATGGCCATGAGGGGACAGCCTGAAGAGCAGACAGCCTGCAGAGCAGGAGGAAGCACCACAACATGAAAAGACACTGGAGAGGTAGAAGGGGTCACCAAGGAAGAAGCCCTTCATCCATGAAGAGCTGCAAATCCTCGCAGATTATGCAGATGATCACCAGATGGAGCTCTACCCTTTCGCTGGCAGTACCCGTGCTCCCACCAAGTGAATGAGGATGTGGCAGGAGATCATGGAACTCATCAGTGCTTGTGACGTGAAGAGGCACACTGCTGCACAAGTCCACAAGAGGATACTGACTCTTTTTGAAGAGGTTGCAAGTGGGCTCCTCAACAGTGAGCAAGTGTTAAGCATGGGAAACCTGGACACCCATGTGGACATATCAAGTGAGTGCCATGTGTGCATTTCAAATGTGCTTACAGTTTTTTCATTAAATGCTCACATATGTTGGGGTAGAGTTGGCTGTAGTTGGCCACCATCTATTGGTACTGCATGAATGCTATGTCTAAACTTCAGCACATTGTCTGCATTCAGGGATGTGTCTTTGTGCAGTTCATGTTGATGGCACAGTACACATTACTGTCTACAGGATTTCACTGTTGTGCCAATATTCCCATGTGTGGCAATGAAGTGCAGGAAACATCACATTGGACACATTCACAGTGTCATTAATGCATATACTTCATTATGAATTCAAATCATGATGGTGGGATTCACACTCTCAAATGTGTCTGTGTTCATGTATGTTCTCCTGATCCTACAAACCATGCATGTTGCACGACCTAATTTACCCTTACATGATTGCAGACATCATCAAATATCAGTCATCTGTGCCTCACAGGTCACAGTGTGCTCAGTAACAATGTGTAATATATGTCTGACAGTCAATTGTGTGTCTATATGCATTGTCTTTCACATATGCATGTTTTTCCAGGTGCTCATAACTCTGAATGTTGTTGTTTGCATTGTGCAGATGATGACGCATCAGGTGGGGAGAATAATGAGGAGGTGGCAGAGGAGGAGGAGGTTGATGCACAGTTGTCCACCAGTGCAGCCTGTGGTGTGTTGGCTTGTGAGAATCCCTTCCTGCTTTAGTTAATCGTCAGCAGGACTGCAGACTCGTCAGATGATGCTGTCGAACCGGGTGTTGAAGACATGGTGAGTGACCAGGACGGTGCCCCAATAGGTGGTTTGGATGTGGTCACAGAGTCGAGGAAGGAGAGCCAGGGAGCCCTTGTCCCATCAGCAGGAAGCCCTGCCTCAACGGTTGATAGGTCTGCAAGATGTTCTTCACCTGTGATGGAATCAATGCCGTGGACTGATGTCCAACGGGGGCTTGCAGATCACGAGCCAATGAGGGAGAAACCACTGCAATGGCCCTTGCGTCCAACATCCTGGCTTTGTAGGCCCTACACTCTTGGTGGACATGAGCCCGCTGGACTATCCTAGTGGGAGCAGAAGATGCTCCAGGCAAACGCCCAACAAGGTGAGGTCCTGGAGGAGATGGCCAGGGACTTCTATCCCCTGACTGACCACATAATCTCCACGTCAACTGCACAGGCTGCACAGTGTTTGGCCGTCAGCACCATTTGGTTGACGCCTTGACAGAGACAATGCATGTAGATATGGCCGCCTTGAGGGAAACTCACACTGTGCAATTGGAGACCTCGTGAGTGACGTCACAGGATAACACTGTGGCTACTTGTGATAATTTTCATCAGGGCCTCATCACGATTGGGGCCCTCATGAATGCATCCATTTCACACTTAGCTGATGCCAATGAGGACCAGACTTAGACATTGGATGGACAGGATGCACCAACCCAGCATCCACCACATGATGGCGGTCCCAGCTGAATGACGCCACTCTCCTACCTGCGCTCTGGTGTCCTTGAGCCTGTGGAGGGGTTATTTTAATATTCATCTTTTTGTTTCACATATGTTGACACCCCCCTGCCTCTCCTGCAGGGTGGACACCTTTTTTCATACTGTTTGCCTCTGTCCAAGATGGACTATTTTCTATTTTTGTAGTCTCTGTCCAGGGTGGACTTCATTTTTTTTGGTTGGTACATCCAGACTAGATGGACTCTGTCTCATATTTGTTTTCGTTGTCCAGGGTGGATAATTTTTTTCTTTTTACCCCTGTCCAGGATGGACCTGTTTTACATTTTTGATTAGTCTGCCTCATGCCATGGGTCATTGACCTCTTGAGTGCATTCTGGACATGCAGCCATGCGCAGTGCAGTCAAATGCCATCGTTTGGTGGATTGCTACAGCTTCCCACATACAGGTGCGGCTCACATACTACATTTTTCATCATATGTGCAGTCTGTGTGACTGACTCATTTATCTGGTCTGAACCAATGTTCTGTTTTACAGGTGTTTTGCCTCACCTGTGCCAGCACTCACAGATTGGTCCACCCACCTCCCATTTGCGACCCTAGTGCCCATTTCCTCTGCTGGACACTGGCCCTCTATGCCCCAATTCATAGGCACAGTATTAGATGGAGGTGGTGAGGGGTTAACAGCAGTACCTGCAGGTAAGGCTGTACACTGTCAATCATTTTTATGGCTGGTGACGTCTGCATGGATGATGTGATTTGGTGATGTTTCGAGGAAGGTAATTGTGACTCTGGAAATGCATCGGAGGGACAGGGCCTCTGTATCCTTGTCCTTTACTGCCTTTTTATCGTGTGTTCTGTCGTGTTTTCACGCAGGAGTTCATGTGGGACTCCTGGCGGTGCAGCTCTCTCTCTTTTGGTTTGGTGAACAGACCCATGGTATACTCTTATGGCACCCATGGGTGGGGGTACAACCCTGTGCCCCTAGTGTATGTTTTTGGGCACCGGTGGGTGGCCCACAGAGCAGGGTATGGGCTGGTGGCAGCTCTACGCTGAATTTGACAGGTGTTCTGGGTATCCTCCATTTTGGGATACCCAGGTCCTGCCACTGGAATCAGTTGATTCTGGATAGAAAACAAGATGGCCCCTGTGGCCTCTTGCTTTTTATTGCCTGTTACCTTGTTTTCCCAAAGTCCTGGGAAGCCCTGACTCTGTCCCTTCCCCCTGACTGGCTGTTGGGTGGAAGTTCGATATATGGTGTTGTTGTGAAGTCCAGTCCAGACTGGCTGGAGCCTTTTGAGTGACTATATGTTGTGGGTACACCCTGTGGGTGGGACCTGGGTGAATGGAGTGTGTAACCAATATGCACTTCTTGTTGAGGCTGTCTGGTTTCTGGTAAGAGAGACAAAGACTGAGACAGCCCTGCCCGAAACTGGCCTGAATGCAGTGTGTAGTGTTGAATGGCTGGGTACTTGTCCCAATCCACATTCCTTGTTGTGAGTGTCTGAGAGGGAGGAGGATGGCCTGAATGCACTGTGTGCCTGATTGGATGACTGACTGCATGAATGCCTTTCTGTATGATTGGCTGCTGAGTGTGAGCCAGCAGTGTGGATGAGAGACAGGATAGTATATCTGGGGACCTCTCACCACTGGAAATTGTTCTGAAGCTGTGTCTACACTTGAAAAGTAAGTGGCACTGCTGATCTTTGACACGGAGCTGGAAGAAGACTTGCTGTTACATTTGCTTCTACCTGATCTGAAAGCTGCCGAATTTGTCAAAGACTGATCCGAGAGTGGACCTGGTGCTCCCGTGCTCCGAGGGACCTTCGAGCACAGCTAACCTTCGCCGACGCGCCCTGGAAGTCAGACCCTCGAAAGGCTGCCGACCCGAGACGGGACCGCTGAGGAGAACGAAGTGAAGCACCAGGACTTCGCTGCTGTCAAAGTCCATCGCCGTCGACTAAGGTTCGCAGGTTTGTGTAACTGATGGAGGCCTGTCGAAGTTGTGCTGCCCAGACGTGGGGACCGCTTGACGCTGTGCCGCCGACGACCGGAGCCGCCCACTCCTTTGCCTAAGAACATTCGAATCGAAGGACTCCCTTGTCCACAACATCGACCTCTTTGTCCCACCAGAGAAAGTCGAGGACGACCAACGCCCCGAGGAGAATCCGCCAGTGGGTTTCCCACCACCTGAAGGCCACACAGACTTCGACGACTCGACACCCTTGTTGGGCCACAGTTCTTCTGAAACTCTTTGCGGTCCTGAACAATCCATCGCCGAGGTGCCCAGCACACCTCACCCTTGCAGGACATCGCTGACGAGCACCGCCTGGATAAACGTTGTGGTCTCAGCACCCTTGAACTTCTCATCGACGCCGTCGACGCCAAGTTCACCTTCTTCGACGCCTCTCGACGATCCATGACTCCTGCTTGAAAGGGGGTCACTCAAGAAGGATCCGTCAACACTTCTCCGAAGAACCCTACTCCACCAGGTACATTGGGGGGGTAAAAACATTATAGGAGAGAATAAGACTATTGGATTGGGCTTGTGCTATATCTTTATTTTTACAGGTTGCCCAGGTGGGGGGATCTCCACACAGAACTGTGCTTCGCGGTAGAGGCCAGTCTTCTGCCTATTGTTTCAACCATCTTGCTTTCCCTCCTATCTCTATTGCTGGTTTCCTGGTTATTGATCTGTGTGACATTCTAACAGTACAGTTGATGCACTTTTATGAGATCTGATAATATTGGTGGTACCACTTTAGAATTGTAGATATTTATCATTGTTGATTTCCGAGTACAAAGTGCGTTATTGTGATTGTGTACATACCTTTGAATATTAATTATATAAAGACTGTGTTTTCAGTAATACAGTGTGTGGACATTCCTTTGTGGGGGTTTGGGCACTACACTGTACTTAAGAACCAGCCTGCATCACCTCCTGAGAAGCTAGGCCTTGATTGCTCGTCCATTGCTACCGAATAGAGAATCTTGACTGGGGTCCTCTGTGCCTCTCCTCTACCATATAGGGAGCAGGAGTACAGGCACACCCCCACCGGTATCTTTACACTGGTGGCAGCGGTGGGATGCTTATAGTTTTAAGAATCAGTGTATAACCGTGCCACTTACAAAATATCCACACTTTATTAAATTAAGGTTTGGTTGTGTACAAAATAACTGCATTACAAGCAATCGAGTCTATTGCAAATGGTAAATTGACTAGGATGAGCTTAGAGCCTCTCCAGAGTGCTTGTGAAGCCAGGGAGTTAGACTTTGTGGATAAGTCTAGGGCTGAGCTGATAGCTGCCCTGGTGGACTACCAGACTGATGGTGAAACTCTTGATGAGGGGGGTCATGCAACCAATGAGGACTCTGCCCCTGGGGGTTCTACTGAAACTGTTTCTGTGAATGCCGCCATTCCTGCTGCCTCTGTTCCGAACCCCAGCACTGCTCTTCAGGGGGAGGTCCTGAAGATTGAACTTTTAAAATTGGAGTTACAACGGGAACAGTTAGCCTTTCAATACAAAAAGTTGGCAACAGAAGCAGAGTTGAAGAAAGAGGAGTTGGCACAGCAAGTGATACTCAAGGACACTGAGCACCAAAGAATCCAGCTAGAGAAAGCTAGAGTGGAGACTTCAGCTAAACCAGCTGAAAGTGGCAGGTCCCCAGCCACCAAGTTTATGAAAGATTTGGTTGGTGTGTTTGTGGAGGGTTCGGATATCCTCCAATGGATTAAAGCGTTTGAAATGGCTTGTGCAATTCATGATGTTGACAAAAGAGATTGGGCTAAGTGTTTGCTAAGCAGAGTGCCTCAAACTGGGTATGACTGTATTCTGAAGCTGAGTCTGGAAGACAGGGGTCAGTATGAGTGTATGAAATCTGCTTTAATTGACAAGTATGGCAAGACACCAACCCAATACCTTAAAAGGTTCAAGGAATTTAAGAAAAGGGAGAATGTGTCTTGGGTTGACTGGGTGAGTGCTGTGCACATGAACATGATTGGGTGGATTGATGGATACAAGGTGAAAACTTTTGCTGAATTGTCCCACCTGTTGTTTTTTGAGCATTTTTCTGAAGCCTGTTCACCAGAGCTGCGTCAGTATGTTGCTGACCAGAACATTTTGGATCCCTTTAAGCTGGCTAGGTTGGCTGACAAGTGGGTCTCCCACCGGGTGTCCCCTAAGGACTCCACTGGGAAGGACAAGGACAAAGAAAAGGGGCCCTCAGAAAGCTGAGGAGTCCCAAAAGCCATCACAGTCAGGTAAACCTAAACCCTCCTCTCCTAAGACCCAAAGATCTAGTGGGTATAAGTCATCTGTGGGTGGGAATCAGAATAGTGGTCTACCTGCTTCAAAGCAGGCTCCAAGTGGTTCCAGTACTGTACCCTGCACTCCCGGCACTTGTTGGGATTGTGGGGCTCTGGATCACAAGAGGGGTGACTCCAAGTGTAAAGGTAAGGCACTTGGAGTACAGGCTGTCAGCCTCACCTACCCTTTCCCCATGTCTGAGGTGGAGGCCACTGTCCTCCCCTCCTCTACAGGGATCACATTTGGTGCTCCTGTAGAGGTTTCCTTAGTGTCCCTTGGAGCCTGGGACCAGTACGCGGAAGTACTGGTGACTATCCCACACAGCACCCGTAGATTTCTGGGAAGTGTCCTCTTCAATGGCCAGCCTTCTACTGGCTTGAGAGACACCGGGGCAAGCATGACAGTAGTGGACAGGACCCTGCTCAAACCAGAGCACTATGTAGGTGCTCCTCTGAGAACCACCAGGTTAACTGGTGGGCCTCTCAAATTATCACCTGTAGCCATGGTCACTGGAGACAAGACAGCAAAGCTTCCTGTCCTGGTTCAGGACAATGTCCCTGCTAACATTCTGTTAGGTAATGATCTAGTAGAGTTGGGGTTGATCTCGGATGCTCTTCCCATGACTGCTGCTGCAGTCACTATGTCACAGGTGACACAGGGTCTGGTTGTGAGTCAGGTACCCGAGCCAAAGGCGAGGCCTAAGGCAAGAAAAAGTAAGACCAAGAAGGCCACCTCTGTGGAGGGAGCTCCTTCTCTTCCTGCTGGTCCTACAGCACCCATTGGGATCCATGCTCCGGACGGGTGGGTCCAGTGGTAAACACCGTCTCAACTCCTGTGGGAGAAGAGCAAGAAGACTCTCCTGTGGGAGAGGTTTTCAACCCGGAGGATCATCCCGATCTTCAATGCTTTTTAGCTGAAGGGGGACCCTCCCGGGCAGTCTTCTGTAAGGGACAGAAAGAGTGCCACTCTCTCGAGGGTCTGAGGAAACAGGCCCTGTCCCAGGCACAAGGAGAAGTGCCTAGGACCTTCCGGATATACTGGGAGGATGAGCTCCTTGTTAGTGAGCCCACTAAACCTGAACCTGCTGCCCTCAAGAGGTTGGTGGTACCCCAGGTTTAAAGGCCCTTCCTACTGCAGTTGGAGCATGAGGTGCCCTTAGCTGGTCATCTTGGTACCAAGAAGACTAAGCAGAGGCTCTCTGCCCATTTCTACTGGCCTCGGATGGGAGTAGAAGTGGAGTCCCACTGCAGGACCTGCCCAACTTGTCAGTTGTCGGGCAAGACTGGAGGCAGTGTCATTGCCCCACTGCAACCATTACCAGTGGTTGGAACACCATTTGAGAGGGTGGCATCGACATTGTCAGTCCCCTGGACCCTCCCACTTCAGGTGGACATTGGTTCATCCTGGTTTTGTTAGATCATGCCACCAGGTACCCTGAGGCTATACCCCTTCGGACTGTAACTGCCAAGGTAGTTGCCAGGGCTCTCCTGGGCATTTTCACCCGTGTTGGATTCCCTAAGCAGGTTGTCTCTCACAGAGGATTCAACTTTATGTCTAGTTACATGAAGACCATGTGGAAAGAGTGCAGAGGAACCTAGAAGTTCTCCACCTCTTACCATCCCCAGACCAATGGTCTGGGTGAGAGATTTAATAAAACTCTCAAGGGCATGATAGGTGCTTTGGAAGAGCCCCTAAGGAGGAAATGGGATCTCCTCCTGCCAGGCCTGCTGTTTGCTTACAGAGAGGTACCTCAAGAGGGTGTTGGTTTCAGCCCCTTTGAGTTACTCTTTGGACATCCTGTGAGGGGGCCCCTTGCCTTGATCAGAGAAGGTTTGGAAGCCACCCCTCCAGGTCCCGCCAAGCAATTGGGGGACTATGTGTTAGGCCTCAGACAGAGGATGACACAGATGATGGGTCAGGCAACAGCGAATCTCAAGGCCAGCCAGGAATTGAACAAGTACTGGCATGACCTTAAAGCATCACAAGTGGATTGGACTCCCGGACAGGAGGTCATCGTGATGGAGCCTACCAACCTTTAGGCATTGGCAGATAAATGGACTGGACCCTTCAGGAAAATCTCCAAGATGGGCGAGGTCAATTATTTGGTTGACATGGGAGCCCCTGGGGTTGCCTCTCCATGTTAATAGGCTCAAGCGTTTCCACAGGCGAGCCGAAGTCTCATGTCTCTTGCTAGCTTCAGAGCAAGAAAAGGATGAGACAGAGCCCGTTCCTGATTTGCTGTATAGCAACCCTCAGGATGGCTCAGTGGAGGGAGTGCATCTCTCTCCAGATTTGACAAAAGAGCAGCAAAGGGTCTGCAGGACTTTGCTCCAGCAGTGTGCCTCTCTGTTTTCCCTGATGCCAGGCCTTACACCGTGGTGTAAGCACTGACTTGATACTGGTGACAGTGTGCCTGTCAAAAGCAGGAGCTACCGTATGTCAGATACTGTTAAGAACCACATCCAGGCTGAGGTCGCCAAGATGTTGGATCTGGGTGTTATTGAACCCTCAACCAGTCCCTGGTCCAGTCCCGTGGTCCTTGGCCCCAAGGCAAGTTCCCAGGCAGGTACCAAGGATTGGAGGTTCTGTGTGGACTACAGAGGAGTCAATGCAGTCACCAAGACTGACGCGCACCCATTGCCCAGAACTGATGAGCTCGTGGACACCATAGGTGCTGCCAAATTTGTGAGCACCTTTGACCTCACCTCAGGCTATTGGCAAATAACTCTGACGACCATGCCAAGGAAAAGACAGTGTTCTCAACACCTGAGGGACTCTACCAGTTTAGGGTCATGCCTTTTGGGTGGAAGAATGCCCCTGCCACCTTCCAGAGATTGGTCAACCATGCGCTCAGTGGGCTGGAAGCCCTTTGTGTGGCTTACTTAGACGACATTGCTGTCTACAGTTCCACTTGGGAAGAGCATTTGACACATCTGGGTAAAGTGTTGCAGGCCTTGAAAAGGGCTAACCTCACTATCAAGGCCACCAAGTGCCAGATAGCTCAGGGGAAGTCACATATCTTGGTTATGAGGTAGGAGGGGGTCATATCCAACCTCTCCCCAGTAAGGTACAGGATGTACAGGACTGGGAGACTCCAACTACTCAAACTCAGGTGAGAGCCTTTTTGGGCCTCACTGGGTATTATCGCAATTTCATGGCGGACTATGGAACCATACCTTCACCACTTACAGCTCTGACTTCACCCAAACAACGTTGGAAGGATAATTGGACTGAAAACTATCAGAGGGCCTTTGATGGCTTGAAAGGAAGTCTGTGTGGGGCACCTGTGTTGTGTGCGCTCGACTACAGACGACCCTTTATCGTCCAGACGGATGCCTGCGACACCAGAATTGGAGCTGTCTTGTCCCAGTTAGATGACAAAGGGAGGGAACATCCTATCATCTTCATCAGTAGACAACTCAAGGGTAGAGTACTTAGGTGGGCTACTGTTGAGAAGGAATGCTTTAGAATAGTTTGGAGCCTTAGGCGTTTTAGGCCCTATCGTATGGGGTCTACCTTCAAGGTCCAAACAGATCATAAGCCCCTGAAGTGGCTTATGCAGATGAAGGGTGAAAACCTGAAACTGCTCAGGTGGTCCATTAGCCTGCAAGGGCTAGACTTCACCTTATAGCACAGACCAGGGAAGAGTCACGATAATGCAGTTGGCCTTTCCAGAAGGTATGTTGACCGTCTGGATGAGGGTGTCTATCCCTTGGGAGATTAGGCACCCTCCACCTCAGTCTGGGGGGGGCGACTGTGATGCTGGAAATGCATCGGAGGGAAAGGGCCTCCATATCCTTGTCCTTTACTGCCATTTTATCGTGTGTTCTGTAGTGTTTTCCGTGCAGGAGTTCATGTGGGACTCCTGGCGATGCAGCTCTCTCTCTTTTGGTTTGGTGAACCGACCCATGAGATACCCTTATGGCACCCATGGGTGGGGGTACAAACCTGTGCCCCTAGTGTATGTTTTTGGGCACCTGTGGGTGGCCCACAGAGCAGGGTATGGGCTGGTGGCAATTCCATGCTGGATTTGGCAGGTGCTCTGGGTATCCTCCATTTTGGGATACCCAGGGCCTGCCACTGGAATCAGTTGGTTCCGGATAGAAAACAAGATGGCCCCTGTGGCCTCTTGCTTTCTATTGCCTGTTAACTTGTTTTCCCAAAGTCATGGGAAGCCCTGACTCTGTAGCTTCCCCCTGACTGGCTGTTGGGTGGAAGTTCCATATATGGTGTTGTTGTGAAGTCCAGTCCAGACTGGCTGGAGCCTTCCCAGTGACTGTATGTTGTGGGTACACCCTGTGGGTGGGACCTGGGTGAATGGAGTGTGTGACCAAAATGCACTTCTTGTTGTGGCTGTCCGGTTTCTGGTATGAGAGACAAAGACTGAGACAGCCCTGCCCGAAACTGGCATGAATCCAGTGTGTAGTGTTGAATGGCTGGGTACTTGTCCCAATCCACATTCCTTGTTGGGAGTGTCTGAGAGGGAGGAGGATGGCCTGAATGCACTGTGTGCCTGATTGGCTGACTAACTGCATGAATGTCCTTCTGTATGATTGGCTGCTGAGTGTGAGCCAGCAGTGTGGATGAGAGACAGGATAGTATAACTGGGGACCTCTCACCACTGGAAATTGTTCAGAAGCTGTGTTAACATTTGAAGAGTAACTGGAACTGCTGATCCTCGACGCCCAGCTGGAAGAAGAAGACTTGCTGTTGCATTTGCTTCGACCTGATCTGAAAGCTGCCGAATTTGTCAACAACTGATCCGAGAGAGGACCTGGTGAGGACCTGGTAAGGTGCCCTCTTCCCATGCTGCGAGGGACCATCGAGCACCGCTAACCTTCGCCGACGCTCCTTGGAAGTCAGACCCTCGAAAGGCTGCCGACCCGAGACCGGACCGCTGAGAAGAACGAAGTGAAGCACCAGGACTTCGCTGCTGTCGAAGTCCATCGCCGTCGACCAGGGTTTGCAGGTTTGTGTAACCGCTGGAGGCCCGTCGAAGTTGTGTTGCCCAGACGCGGGGACCGATTGACGCTCTGACGCCGTTGACCGGAGCTGCCCTCTCCTTTGCCTAAGAACATTCGAATCGAAGGACTCCCTTGTCCGTAACGTCGACCGATTTGTTCCGCCGGAGAAAGTCGAGGACGACCAACGTGCCGAGGAGAATCCGCCGTTGGGTTTCCCGCCACCTGAAGGCCACAAAGACTTCGACGACTCGTCGCCCTTGTTGGGCCACAGTTCTTCTGAAACTCTTTGCGGTCCTGAACAATACATCGCCGAGGTGGCCTGCACACCTCATCAACGCAGGACGTCGCTGACGAGCACTGCCTGGATCGACGTCGTGGTCTCGGCACCCTTGAAATTCTCATCGACGCCGTCAACACCAAGTTCACCTTCTTTGATGCCTCTCGACGATCTGTGACTCCTGCTTGAAAGGGGGTCACTCAAGAAGGATCCGTCAACGCTTCTCCGAAGAACTCTACTCCACTAGGTACATTGGGGGGGTAAAAACATTATAGGAGAGAATAAGACTATTGGACTGGGCTTGTGCTTTATCTTTATTTTTACAGGTTGCCCAGGTGGGGGGATCTCCACACAGAACTGCACTTCGCGGTAGAGGCTAGTCTTCTGCCTATTGTTTCAACCATCTTGCTTTCCCTCCTATCTCTATTGCTGGTTTCCTGGTTATTGATCTGTGTGACATTCTAACAGTATAGTTGATGCACTTTAATGAGATCTGATAATATTGGTGGTACCACTTTAGAGTTGTAGATATTTATCATTGTTGATATCCGAGTACAAAGGCGTTATTGTGATCGTGTACATACCTTTGAATATTAATTATATAAAGACTGTGTTTTCAGTAATACAGTGTGTGGACATTCCTTTGTGGGAGTTCAGGGACTACACTGTACTTAAGAACCAGCCTGCATCACTGAGAAGCTAGGCCTTGATTTCTCGTCCATTGCTACCGAATAGAGAATCTTGGCTGGGGTCCTCTGTGCCTCCCCTCTACCATATAGAGAGCAGAAGTACATGCACCCCCCACCGGTATCTTTACAGTCATTGTCGCTGAAGGTGTAATTTCCTTGAGCAGCTGTGCATGTGCTTTGGATTACTGGTTGCACATCAACAAAGAACTGCAGACTTAGTAGGCTATGCTGCACTTATCCTCCTTTATCTAAAAGCAGCCTTTGACACCATCAACCACAACATCCTCATAGACACACCCCACCCTCAAGCCATCAGGGATTCTACTATAAGATGGATCACTTCTTACCTTGCTGACCATTGACAAGTCATCCTTCTCCAACCCTTCTCCTCTCCCCCTACCCTGTCTGCAATGGTGTACCACAGGGGGCCTCACTGTCCCCCCTACTCTTCAACCTCTACCCGAGTCCCCTCTCTGCCCTTATCCGCTCGCATGATCTAACCTGCTGCAACTATGCAGAGGACACCCAGATCATCTTCATGATCCCCAAGACCCAAGCTTCTCCCATCCTGACTTTCGCCTCATGCCTCAAAGAAATGGATCACTTCATGACAGCTATTCACCTCTTCTATAATCATGGCAAAACAGAAATCTGGATCAGTTTTGAAATTGCAGTCTTCCTCCAACCCAACCCCTGCCTGTCCTTCCTAGGCACCCCATCCACAGCATCCAGCTCAGTAAAGAACCTGGAATACATCATGAATTCTGACAAAACACCCTCTTAGCACATCATCACTATATGTACATCCTGTCATTTACACCTCTACTTTCTTAGATTACTCTTACCCTTCCGCTCCACAGCAATGTTGGCAATCATCCTCTCCCGCTTCCCTTTGCACTTGCCCACAAAATACACATCACTCCTGCCTTCCAAGTGCTCCACTGGCTTCACAGCAGCCCATACTCCCCCTCCAAGCCTGTGTGCATCAACCACTGTGCCCTCCACAAGACAGGTCCTGACTTCCAGCAACACTTGCTCACAGGCTACCAACCCAACAGGAACCTTGCACTCATCCACAACATCCCTTCCTTCAATTTCACTGGGATAGGTGGATCCCCTTTCTCCATACAAGCTCACACACTCTGCTCTGGAATTCCCTGCCTGTCAGCATCTGCAATATAGAACAGCACCCTTCCTTCCTGAAGGCACTCAATAGCTGGTACTTCCCTTCCCCTAGCCGGGCAAAGTCCACAGCCCAGCAAGGCTTGCCCTGCTGGGGGCACCATGCCGGGCCATGGCACTTTTGGAGTAAGTGTAATGCTTGTGGTGCTTTTCAGTGAGTGGTGCTTTTTCCAGCCAACATGGTGCCGGGCCAAAAGGAGTACCGCAGCTGACTTGGACAGCAGGGCGGCCTACCCATATGAATCCCTGCACAGGACCAATGTAGCGCACTTGGACCACGTAGGTTTGACACATCTGGCCCCCGGAGAGCCTTTACCTGTGTTTGATATATATGTCACTTGTCACTTACTGTTGGTTTTCTGTATGTGATTTTTATCTTCACTGTATTGCATGATGTTTAATTTCCCACATTTATGCTGTACATGCTCTATATGTGATTGCAATGTATGTTATTGTATATTGTGGGTGCATGTCTGATAAGCCTGCTCCCCCCCCCAAAGCATATGTTGTCCCTGCATGTGTTTGCACTACACCCTATGAGTCCTAGGGTCAGCTCACCCAGGAGGTGGGCTCCGAATGAGGGGGAAGTGACAGCTGGGAAGTGAGTACCTGTCCAACTATCACTGACCTAATGTTCATATCAGGGGGTCGGGTAGGTGAGGGAGCAGACTCTGGAGTGGGGTTGCTCCAGCCTTATATATGTGGGGAGAGAGGACCTGGGTCTTTTTCGGGGTTGCCTGCCATGGTCTGCTGACCATGTGGGTTGGAGGCTGAGAGACAGAGAAGGCCCCTTTATCAGGTTCCTTGTTTTTCATATCTGCCCTTCACCCTCTCCCGTTTTCTCCTCCTCCACACCCAAACTGCTCTATTTTTCCATCAATTGGCCTCCTTGCCTCTCTGCCTCTGCTTCCTTTTCTCTACATCTCACTCTCTGTCTCTCTCTGTCTCTCTCTTCCTCTCCCCCCTCTCCCCCCCTCTCAGCCCTCGCCCTCTCTACCAGCCCCCTTCTCTCCCCTCATCTCCCCACTGGCTAATTTCCTCCTTGCTCCCTCAATCCCTCTCTTTTCACTCCCCAGCTACCCATTCTTTCCTCTATAATAATAATAATAATTTGGCAATTATATAGCGCCATAAACCCTCAGGTATCTGAGCACTGCTTATTATTACCCACAGTGTGTGGTGCTCATTTATCGACCTCGGAAGGATTAAAGGCTGAGATTGGCCCCGCCAGGATTCGAACCTGCGTTAGCAAGCTCTGCACAGATGACAAAGCGAGCTCTCTACGCGCTGTGCCACTTGACCGGCTGTCTACTCTCTCCCCAGTCTTCCTCACGCTCTTTCCTCCTTCACAGCTATCTCCCCAATAAAACTTTCCATCTCCAGCCCTTCCCCTCCTCCTTTGGAGTCCCTTTACCTACCCTGCATCCAAGGCTACCCCACAGGCACCTGGGCACCATGATAGTGCATGTTCCAAACTTGTGTCCCTGCCATCAATGCTCCCCCTTGTGCCCACAGCCTAGGGCAGACAAACCCTTTTGTCCAGTGTGCCTAACGTACTCTGACAGCAAAGAGTTTACTTGTCTGGCAGTAATTCACTGTTACTGTGAGGAATTGGACCATCCGCACGATGGGTGTGCACTCACCTGGGCTTTTTTGAATGTTTTTATGAAATTGAATGATGGTAGAACAACCTCAAGAAAATGTGTGGGGCTAATTTGCACTCATTTTCCTATGCTCACTGTATGATATACACATAGATCTGTGTACTCTGGGTGGGTGAAATCAAAAGACACAGTCGCCCTGTCATATTTAGATGGGATATGACAGCCAGCTGTACACCATGTCATATTATTAAGGGGAGGGCCAATCTTCCCCCCGCCACAGGAAACCTAATTAACTAATAAAGGCTCCATGGATCAGCTCTGACCTTATGGTGGGCCCTGTAGCTGTTGGCAGCAATTTGAATATTAATCAGAAAGTCTTTCAATCGGGCCCACATCCAGCCTGGCTACAGAGGCTAACAAAGGAGACAGGAAACCCAAACAACCTTTTTATATCTAACTGTGTCAACCTGATGCCAGCTCCCACCCTCAATATTGATTGATGGTGAAATGTCATGCCTGGGACGGCATGTTTACAGTAGTCATCCCCTCAGGGGGACCACATTCAGAAGATATGAGTATGTGGTTTGATGGAGGCAGTAAGTCTGGGCTCTACATAGCTTCACGGGAGACCTGCCACTTTAACATTGAACCACAGAGAGCTCCTTTAACTAGAGGGACCCTTTGATCCACAACTTAGAGGAAGATGAGTGGGACTTAGTATTATATGTTTTCTACCGCTTTACCTTTTCTGTTGAAAAAGACTCTGGTTATGACCTCACAGATATAGGAGATCGCTGGTGGGGACCCAGGATAGGGACATTAGGGTAGATTTATCCTACACCAAAACCTGGGATCCATTTGGCTTTAAAAGAGGGAGGAGCCCCTCTGTTGGCAGATCATCTAAAGGCTTCACCAAAAGCATGTGGAAGAACTCATCATTGGACCCTGGCTGAAGGTACAGTCTGCCTTACCTTCTGCCAGTGAAGAAAGGCCAGGACTTCCAAGAGGGAACCAAGAACCCTCCCCTGAGCTTCACCCAGGGAACAGAGCGAGATACCGAAGACCCTCCAGCAACTTTAGAACTGCAGCACACAATGAGCCCTGCAAGGCTCTGCAGCAAGCTTCTTAGGTGGAAAGTGCCAGAGAATGTCTGAACCCAAAACCAAGAACAAGGCAGCTGCCTGCAACACACTCCTCAGCTTTGGGCTCACCGCCCTTAAAGAGGACACAAGCACAGTGAAGAAGCTAAGAGAAGTGCATCAATGACCATCTACCGTTGTCCGCCTTAAAAGACATCTTTGAGCCAGTTGAGTCACTTGAGCTGCAACTGACTGCACTGCTTACTGTTGTTCTGCTGCATCACTAAAGCCATCCGAGAATCCTCGACCAGTGTTTCAGAAATACCAACCAGCACTGAGACAACGATTCCTGACCCTGAGCCGCTGTGCACGCCAGTCTGAAGCCATCCATCCAACTTCGCTCGCTGAACTGAATGCTGCCTGATACCTTCAACTGTCTTCCATCGTGAACTCTGTCACAGCTCTAAAAACCACCCTGAAACCGACTTGACCCTGTCAAACACCAAGAACATCTACAGTACAAGGTACATTGTGGTTCTGTCCCCTTGGTCCTTCTCCGAAGGCCCCTAGTGAAATTTTATGACCCATTGTTCCCTGTGTGCTGAAATCAAGTATCCTTGAACTGTTATGATTATTTACTATACCGACTACCCTCCTGTCAGTATCCAGAGTGCATCCCTTCTCCTTCTTTGAAACTGTCTGTCACTTTTATTATTGGGTAATAATTGTATATTTGCTGTGTTACAACTAAACAACGATCCATGACCTTTCGAAGATAAGCCTGCCATTCCATCCACTTTACCAAAAATGCACAAGGAGGTTTATAATTTGCTTGTGTTTCCAATCTGTTCGGATCCCTTCTTGTGTAATAGAGGTGTAGGGCTGATTTTTGGTTAATAAACCGATATGTATTGGCACCAACAGTAACAAACAAATCAAAGAAACAAAGGCAGATTCACATCAAATCAGAGGTCAGATCCTGCATCAGCAGAACAGCAAGGTTTTAAATCCATGGTTTGACACAATCTCAGACCTGGAGGAAGAGTATTTGTGATTATTGCTGCCGCAAAACGAAAAGAGTCCCTAATCTCCGGCCCTAGTTTCTTCAGGCGTGCCGCTGTGCCCACAATCATGATTTTGGTCTTCCCGTCATTCAAGGCCAACCCATTCTCCATCATCCAAGTCTGGATTATAGTATACAACCCGTTGATTGCCTCAGAGTCCCCAGTATAGTTTCCTGACAAGGGGATTAAGCACTGAGTATCATCAGCATAGTTTGTAAAAAGTACCCCCATGTCACTGAGTAGAATAAAGAGTGGTGTTGTAAAGAGATTAAATAGTGCAGGGGACAGACAGGATCCCTGTGGGACTCCATGATCAATTTTAAACTCATCTGCTTTGTAGTCATCAATAAAAACTCTAGCAGTATGTTGGGACAGAAAGGACTCAATCCATTTGGCTGCAACTTTAGAGAAATGAGCTGCATGATGGAGCCTAGAAACTAGTATTGAGTGATCTACTAGATCGAAGCCTGCAGAGATAGCAATAAGCAGCAAGAGGGTCGTCCCCCCTCCTTCTATGATTTCCAACATATTTGCCTTAAGATCCAGTAAGACGGGTTCTCTGCTATGGACCCACCGAAAAACGGACTGCCTTTTATACCAGATCTGGTTTGTCTCCAAATAGAACTGTACCTGTGAACAGGCAGCGTGATCCAAAATGTTGAGCAAAAAGGGCACATTTGATGGTGGCCTATAATTAGTTGGGGTTTTAGGGTACAGAGAAGGTTTCTTTAATAATGGTGAGATACAGGTCTGTTTAATGCAGCTTGGCACAAATCCCTCCATGAAGGACAAATTCACAAATTTAGTTATTAGGGGAATCAGCTGAACAGCAGTCTTTCACCACTCTTGACGGACACACATTACCCTTACAGAAAGTGGGCCTCAGTTGTTTTACCAAGGCCAACATTTTGTTTTCCATGACTAGTACAAACTCAAAGGGGGGGAAGTTCACTTCAACCTCCTGTGGGGTATCTAGGTTGATCATTTTGCCATGTAGGTCCTGTTTCACTTTCATATCATCCTGGATCTTTATATTTTATGGATCAGTGCATCTTGGATGGAATCACACCACTCTTTGTCTTTATTGGCCACGGGTACAGTCAGGGCTGGGTTTTCCAATTCCCTCAAGATTTTAAACAGTTCTTTATTGATTGAATTGGCAATTTTTTTCCTTTGATCAAAGGCTATTTTCTTTGCATATGTAATAGCATCTTTATGAGCTTTAGCTGGCACCAGATATGTGATTCTATTGACTTCGCAGATAGATATCTAGCAGCACTCAAACGCCTTGCACTTGTCTACTTTAAGATGTTGAAAGTCATCCGAATACCAACAGTTTGCTTCCCTTTTCAGAATATGGCGTTTCTTTTCTGGTGCCTTTATGTTTGTGGCTTTATCAAGCATGTTTTGATAGACATTGCTATTTTATTCGCAGACTCCAGTTGTGACAGTATGTTGTATCTTCAAAAAGTGGGGCCAATATTGCAGCCGATAGCCAGTGTGTGTTTCTCGATGTCACCACAACCATTTCTGGTTTAGGTTTACTGGACCGTGATGGACATATAAGGTTAATGTGAATAAGCATATGGTCCGACCAAGGGCATGGCCTTACCTCCACCTTTTTGGTGAGGACATTTAGGCTGTTAACCCAATCTAGGATTCTCCCCTTGATATGTGTTGCAGTCTGTACATTGTGCTGAAAACCCATATTTGACAGAGCCCTTTCTGTGATAGTTGTAGCCTGATCCGACTCATCATGGAGTAATTAAAGTCCCCCAATAATATTACTGTTGAAGAGGATTTAATAAACGGGGAGAGTATTTCTCGAAGAAGTTCAGGAAATTCAGACAATGGCAATAGGTAGACGATATACAAGCACAAATGGTTGTATTTGGGTCAATGGGCACCTTGGCATGCAGTATATCACAAGGATTTTGTATTTCGAAGCATATTTTGTGGATCTGGAGGGATGATTTATAAATCAGTGCCACCCACCCTCTGCCCGTGGGTCAATCTGTGTGAATAATGGAGTACCCGACAGGAACCACTAGTAATAAAGCAGGTCCTGCTGCCTCATGTAGCCAAGTCTCATCCCGGGACCAGTAGTGGCCCGGAAGTTGATTTGTCACAGTTCTGGAGTTCTGATTATGGTGCCCACTCTCTTTGGTTTAACCTGTCTGTTGTTGCCAGAAGGGGGACCCAGTACATCTGCGCATATAAGGCACCCTCATCAGATTGGTTAATCCCTGTTCCAGACCTGTGGCTCTCCCTGGGGTCTCCCACATGGCCTTCCGTATTTTGGCTTACATCCCACATCCACAGGCTGCAGTTTTAACCAAATGTTATCCTTCTGCCTTGGGACGGTGTCAAGAGCATCCCGGCCAGGTGGGACGCCTTGCATGGGTGACTCCCCCATCCATTTAGAGCAAAGGCTGGGTATCCTGGAAGGTCACCGGTAGCAAGATCAGAGTGGACAGGGTTGGGCGGTGTTAGCCCCAGTGCTTGCTCTCTCTGCCATGCTTTTCACCCTTTGCCGCTGAACACGCATGAACAGAAGTTCAGAAAGGCCATTCTGTGGGGTGCCAACCCCCCCTGTTGCCTCCCCCGGTGGTGCTGCATGGAGTGACCCATCCCACTTTCATCTGGTCCTGAGCCCAGCCTCTCCGCTTCCACCATCAACACCCCTGGTAAAGGCTGTCCCGCTAGTGCCCGTTTGGTTAACCTGTCCACCCCCACACTTGCTGAGGGGTGCATGCTCTGTTGCTTCTGTCCTCCAGATGGGCCCAAGGGAACATTACCTCTGTAGTGATGTGCCATGACTGGCACCAGGTTGTCCGGGGATGCCCTGAGGGTGCAGGTGGTTCTCCGCTCTGGTGAAGAGTGTTCCTGAACTCTGGCTATAGTTTCAACATGTCCAGGTGGCCGAGAGATATTGAACACCAGCGCACCCTCCTCTGGCAACCGTCCCAGCATCTCTCTGCAGTCACTGTGGCAGTGACAATGGACAGAATCCCCAGTTCCCAGTGCAAGTGTCAAGTGGGTTAGACTGAACGCTACCAGGCGTAGAGGACCACAAAGGGTGCCAAGGGTCTGCAATAATGTCAGTACAAGTTGGAGAGCCAGACCAAAGCTTGTGTCACTATGGAGGAGAGGGCTGGCATAGACCAGCTGAGATGGGGTCCCATTGCACCATGCACACCACAAGCACCACTCATCCATTCTGTGGGGGAGGTGTTGAATGAGCGTCTGTGATGGGATGCAAGAGATGGTGCAGCATGCCTGAGCAGGGTGAAGCCAGAGGGTACTGTGATGGAGGTCTATAATGGTTCTACCATGCAAATCGTTTGTCTGACCTGGGTATTGGGGCAGATGAACAATAGTACCATCTAGTGTCTGGTTCCTTCTGAGGTTTCACTCAGGATAGTTGTGGCTCAGATACCCCAGTTTGATCTGGTGAGGCAAAGATTTTGTGGTCTTGGGGCCAAAACAATCTCAAACTATTCTCAGACTTTATATTGCTAAAGGGTCAATGGGGCAGAGCTGCCATCTGCGGGATTATGACCAAATGCCTACGAGCCAGTACCCACCTAAACTGTGATGGCAACAAAGCACAGTGGAGCCTTGGTTGGCCTAATATAGCCAGCCTGTGTGCCCTTGCATGGAGCTGCTTGACTCAGGACTCGAGTATGGGCATAAGTGTCTAACTTTTCACACCCCTAGTGGCCCACATGTTTGTGGGGAATGTGAATTCTGGCTGAGGGGTTCGTAAGTAGCAGAGCAGCTACCTCACTACAATCTAGTGGGATTTATCCTCTGATGCATGGCTATGTAAAATGTGCAATCTCTGTGCCAGTGCTGCAACGGTGTCTATCCTTCCTCCTCATGCTGTGCCACGATGTGAACGGGATACTGCCACACACCTTGGGTACACCTTCAGGGAAGTGGCAGGATCCAGCCTGTAGGATTCGAGGAAGAGAGGCTGGGTGTTGGTTTTGGATGGCAGCTTAAGACCCAAAACCTGGAGGTGGCCTTAAGGCAAGCACAACCTCATGGATGCAATGTCATGTAACTTTTTTGAAGTCTCTTTTCTAAGTCGCTGTTCGGCTGTGGAGGTCTCTGGGAGCACACAACGCGATTTTGAGAGTATTTCACAACAATAGCCTGGAATGACTCTCTATGGACTTTTAATGACTATACATAAGATATAGGACTCACCTATTAATCTTTACTGAAGCTAATTATTGTCATTATTTGCTTTATTTAGGTTCGGAAGCATAGCCATGCCCCCTTTCCCAGACGGCAACAACAAGTGGCAGGAACGCAGTTTTGCGTGTGCGCTTTTTTGAAGTCGCTTTTTCAAAGTTGCTTTTCTAAGTCGCTGTTCGGCTGTGGAGGTCTCTGGGAGCACACAACGCGATTTTGAGAGAATTTGACAACAAGCCTGGTATGGCTGCTATGGACTTTGGACTTTTAATGACTATACATAAGATATAGGAATCGCCTATTAATCTTTACTGAAGATACATATTGTCATTATCTGCTTTATTTAGGTTCGGAAGCATAGCCACGCCCCCTTTCTCAGAAGGCAACAACAAGTGGCAAGAAAGCAGTTTTGCGTGTGCGCTTTTTTGAAGTCGCTTTTTCAAAGTTGCTTTTTTAAGTCGCTGTTCGGCTGTGGAGGTCTCTGGGAGCACACAACACGATTTTGAGAGAATTTGACAACAAGCCTGGTATGGCTGCTATGGACTTTGGACTTTTAATGACTATACATAAGATATAGGAATCACCTATTAATCTTTACTGAAGATAAATGTTGTCATTATCTGCTTTATTTAGGTTCAGAAGCATAGCCACGCCCCCTTTCCCAGAAGGCAACAAAAAGTGGCAGGCGTGCGCTTTTTAAGTCACTTTTCAAAGTCGCTGTTCACAGCACAGCAGCAGCGCAGGGCTAATCTCCATTACCTCCACGTCCACTCTTCCTCGTCACAGTACTTACCTCATGAGGCACCCGCCTCCGACACAGGACCTTCTTCTATTTCTTCTTATTTCTATAACTCCTCCCCCACATCCACGTCACTTAGTTTAATTTTTCCTGCCTCCGGCAGGTTGGGCTTGTTTTTTCTTCCCGGCGCGGGGTGCTGGGGAGCTCCGAATGCTGGCCCCCTGGTGGGGCTGTGTGGCGGGGCCTTTGGCTCCTTCAGGTGTGGCAAAACTCCTGGGTTCCCTGCGGGGCTTGGGACCCGGTTGAGTCAGGCTGCCTTGCCTGGTTTCTGCTGGGCTTGGCCAGCGCAGGGCATCGTGGCCCGCGTTCTAGGAGAACGGACCCGTGTTAAGGTAAGGAGAAGGGGGACATGTTTTTCCTGTTGCATGGCCATGCTGCATGGGCGGCTGTGCATGGATTGGCGGCTCCTTTTTCTTGTTTGAGCCACGTGCTCCAGAGGAGGGTGGGCTCCTCCTCTGGTGCTGCAGGCATGTTGCCATGGGAATTAATTGATGTTGTTCCTATTGGTTGTTGTTCTTTCTGGCCTCTATTTGAATGTGGCAGAGGCACGTTAGCAATTGTTTGTATGTGGAGCCTTGATTCGCTGTACAGGGGTCTTTGGTGAAGCAGGCTTCCTTGGTCACTGTTTTTGAGCTTACTCAACATGGGAAAACATTCTGCAAAGAGCAGGCATCTGGTCCTGTCTTCTTCTTCTTCGTCTTCCTCTTCTCCTGATTTACACAGAAAGAGAAAGAAGAAGGCTAAGCATTTTTCCCTGACCAGAAAGGAGTTGAAGAAGCTGCTTAAGCATCGTAGAGGGAGTCGCACACGTGCTCATGGAAACAAGCGCAGGCGTCTGTCTTCCTCATCCTCCTCTTCTTCTGGCGCTGAGTCATCGGCCTCTTCTTGTTCCTCTTCGGCTGATGCTGAAGGGAAGTATCTGGACAGGGATGGAGCGGAGGAGGTTCTGGCTCAAGTTGGGGATTGCATGGGATTTTCAGAGCCCCTGGTGCCGGTGGAGGGGGCCGGCCCTTCTATTCACCAGTATAGGCATACACCTAGGAAGGGGTTGCCATTGGTTTCCGATATCCGGGAAAAAATCCTCCGTGAATGGCATGACCCGGAGAATATTGCAATGCCCCGCTTCATGTCCAAACTTTACCCTTTGAAGGGCGAGACTTTGCTGTCTGATCCAGTTGAGGTCGACGATATCCTCGCCAGCCTGGTGGGTCGCTCCTCTATGTCGGTCGAGGAGGCGGCCGTCCGGGATCCAGTGGACCGCCAAGTTAATTCCGGCCTTAAGAAGGTTCATGCAGGGGCGCATCTGGCCCTTCGAGCAAATGTCTATGGTTCCTACACGGCTGAAACAGTGTTGAATGGTTTCAGGGAGTTGAAAAAGGCTGTCAATGAAGGCTCTGATTTTGCCCCTTTGCTTACAGACATGCAGAGACAGGTTGAGTTTTTGGCCGATCTGGCTTTTGGTGGGGTGCGTGGTTCAGCCATGACCATGGGGGCTGGTATATCTGCCCGGAGGCATTTGCACCTAAGGGACTGGAAGATTGATGGGTCTCAGAAGGCGGCTGCCCTGAAACTTCCTTTCACTGGGTCCAGGCTTTTTGGTGATTGCCTTGAGGATAAGGTGCACAAAGTTTTTAGGGCGGACAAACATGCTGACAAACTTCGACGCAAGCCTCCTTAAACAGCCAAGAAATCTTCCTCTGGGGCTGGTCCGGTGACCAGCAGGTCTTTTCCTGGCTCCTCATCACATTCTTTTCGGAGAGCCAGGGGGGGTCGGGGTCCTCCACGCTCTTCACGTCCTGGGCCGGCACCTAAGCCTTGACGGTTTGGAATTGACGGTGGGCGGCGGCTCCGGCAGTTTTTTCCAGTATGGGAAAGGTGGTGTTACGACTCATGGGTTGTGGACACAGTACGATGGGGGTATCAAGTGCATTTCCTGTCTCCTCCTGTCCAGTTTTGCATGGTTCGGACTGTGGTTCCCAGGTCTCGGCTCAAGAGGTTGGCCATGGACGCCGCGCTCTCCGAATTAGTGTTGAAGGCGGCCATCATGCCTGTTCCTCTCCCTGTGCAGGGTCAGGGTTTCTACTCACGGGTGTTCCTGGTCCCCAAACCTTCAGGGAAGTACCGTCTAATTCTGGACCTCAAAGCCCTGAACTGCTTCGTCCAAAAGGAACACTTCAAGATGGAGAATTTACAGAACATTCTTCCGATGTTATTAAAGGGGGATTGGATGACATCTCTGGATCTCCAGGGCGCTTATTACCATGTGGCTCTCCGTCCCTGGCACATGCATTTCTTCCGCTTTGCAGTGGGATCCCAACATTTTCAGTTCAGGGTGCTCCCGTTCGGATTGCAATCTGCCCCCAGAGTTTTCACCAAGATGGTGGCTCCCCTGGTGGTACACTTACATCTGCGGGGCATTCAGATATTTCCCTACCTGGACGATTGGTTGATCAAAGTGTCCTGCCGGCAGACTGTCATTTCTCATCTCCGATTGGTCTGCCAGGCATTGCAGGACTGGGGTTTCCTGGTGAACTGCAGAAGTCCCAACTGGAGGCTTCTCAGGATCTAGTTTTCATTGGTGCACAGGTTTGCACCAGGATGGGGAAGGTGTTCCTGTCCCTGGAGAGGGTCCGTCGCTTGCTGACTGTTCTGGGCAGGGTTCTCGGGAGGCAGTATGTCCCGGCCCGCCTATTGCTGAAATTGCAGGGGCACATGGCTTCTTGCGTGTTTCTAGTTCCCTGGGCCTGTCTTCATCTATGCCCCCTGGTGTCCTACCTTCTCTCCCACTGGCTCCCTTCATCTCAAGCTTTCGAGGCTTTGATTCCGGTGTCTCTGGCGCTGCGGGTCTCCCTGCAGTGGTGGTTGAGGGTTCCGAAACTACAGGCTGGGGTGTCCCTGATCATTCCTCCTGTGACCACACTTACTACCGACGCCAGTGGAAGGGGCTGGGGAGCAACGTTGGGAGTCCTCTCTGCTCAGGGGTTGTGGGATCCGGAAGAGAGCCATCGGACATCCAATTGGCGAGAGTTGTGTGCCATTCTCCGGGCTCTGGTGTACTTCAGGAGGTTGCTGATGGGCCGGGCAGTTTTGGTCCGGACGGACAATACGACAGCTTTGGCTTACGTCAACCGCCAAGGGGGTTCCGGCCACTCCTTGAATGCCCTGGCAGCTCAGATAGGTGCTTGGGGGAATCACATCTGGTGTCCCTGGTGGCTTCAGGGGGGTGGACAATGTTCGGGCGGATCTACTCAGCCGCCGGTTTCCCTCCTCGGTGGAACTGGTCCTCTCGACCCAGGTTTTTGCAGAGATCTGTGTCAGGTTCGGGACCCCTATTCTGGACCTGTTTGCGTCTCCAGCGTCAGCAAAAGTTCCCCTCTTCTGCTCTCGTTTTCAGACTGGGGGTGGACGCCCTCTCTATGCAGTGGCCTCAGGGTCTCCTTTATGCTTTTCCACCTATTCCTCTTCTGCCTCGGGTGTTTCAGCGCATCAGAATATCCAGGGTGACTGTATTGTTGTTCGCTCTGTACTGGCCCCGCCGGAGTTGGTTCCCCTCTCTGTTGGAGCTTCGGTGCCAGGAGCCTTGGCTGGTTCCGAAGTGGACTTGTCCCCTTCTGGGGAAGCTACGGTTGGGGGTCCGCCAGATACAATGGGCAGTGTGGATATTGCACGGGCTGGGCTGATATCTCAGGGGTTTTCTGGTCCTGTGGTGGATTCCATAATGAATGCTCTTAGACCCTCCACTCTGAAGGCTTACGGCAGACATTGGAGCCATTTCCGGGACTGGTGTGGGCGGTCTGGGATCCCCCCGCTGTGTTCTGGCCTACCCGCAATCCTTCAATTCCTCCGGGATGGGTTTGACAAGGGCCTGGCGGTTTCCACGCTTCGCTCTCAGTGGGCCTCCATAAAATTCCTTTTGGGGGACTCTGATGGGCACTTGGATGGGGAGGTGTTGGTGGGGAAGTTGCTCAGGGGTTTTTCTTCTTCCCGTCCTTGTACTTATAAGGGGCTTCCTCCTTGGGATCTCCCTCTTGTCTTAAAGTTTCTTCAAGGGCCTCCCTTTGAGCCCATTTCCGAAATTGATATGAAACATCTGACACTGAAGACTGCTTTTCTGATTGCCATAACTTCTGCCCGTAGGCTTGGGGAGATTGGGGCTCTGTTATGTCACCCCCCTTTCCTGAGGGTTCTACCGGACTCGGTGGTGCTGAGGTGTGATCCGAAGTTTCTCCCTAAAGTTGTTTCTTGTTTATACACCTCTCAGGATCTGGTTCTCCCTGCCTTTTTTCAAAATCCGCAAACGCCAGAGGAAGTGGCTTGGCATAACATTGATGTGCGGCGGCCGGTGTTGGAGTACTTGGCTAGAACTGCCCCTTTCCGCCGCTCTGACAGTCTTCTGATTAGTTTTGGCCCGGCTGGGGCTGGGCGTAAGGCATCTGTAGTGTCCATTAGCCGATGGATCCGTCTTGTGGTCTCCATGGCCTATGTGGCTTTGGGCCTGCCTGTGCCTGCGCACGTTCAGGGGCGGTCCACCAGAGGTTTGGCGGCCTCCTGGGCCGATGCTAGGGGGGTTTCTCTACAGGAGATATGTAGAGCTGCCACTTGGGCTGATCAGAGCACCTTCATCAACCACTATAGGTTGAATGTCTCCCACTCGGGGGTTGGTTCCTTCGGGGTTGGAGTTTTGTCTGTGGGGATGTAAAATTGGAGTTATTAAAGGTGTGTGTTTCTGCACTGTTTTGACTCTGTGTCTCTTTGGGACCTTTTTCCCCGTTTGCTGCTTTTCTATACCTCATGAGGTAAGCACTGGGACGAGGAAGAGTGGACGTGGAGGTAATGTTCTGATTAGTTACCGGTAATCTTCATTACTCCTAGTCCTACTCTTCCTCGTCACAGTACTGACGACCCTCCTCACCCTCCCTGCGGGGAAGGTCCCATGCTACGGCTTGGTAATATGAAACTAAGTGACGTGGGTGTGGGGGAGGAGTTATAGAAATAAGAAGAAATAGAAGAAGGTCTTGTGTCGGAGGCGGGTGCCTCATGAGGTAAGTACTGTGACGAGGAAGCGTAGGACTAGGAGTAATGAAGATTACCAGTAAGTAATCAGAACAGTTTCAGCCACTCTTCTAGATGCCTATGTGAGTGTAACTTAATGGGCGAGGTGTTCGCTTTCCTTTGCTAATACAGAAAGGCAGAAGCAGAGTCAAGTGAGGTTCTGTGCTGATTAACATGCAGGAACGCAATGTTGTTTTGAATTGAATGCAAATGAACCTAATGAACCTAGCGGGAACATAATGCGCAAAAAACTTTTTTAAACTATTTAAAGTCACTTCTGTGTGTGAGTACTTATAGCATGCTGAAAGTGTGACTATTAACGTATTTATAGTGCGTCGACTTTTAGCGAATATTGTGAAATGTGGTTTTAATGGTTTTAATGATTAATAGGTTAACGGCTTAACTAGTTTTATAACGAAGTACCAAAGCAGTTTTATATTGTGACAGCGTTGTGAGGCTGTCACGCTCGCACTCCGACCTTTATAACAAGCTGGGATGGTACGGCGTGCTATGGCGTGCAAATCAGTCTATTGTCTTCATTAACAGAAACATTACTGGCTTAGTAATAATCAAACCAGAGTTTTGAGTTATAACATTTTGTTAGTGTGAACATAAGAAATAACCAACCTACACTGCTGTAGTATTGGTGTCATAGAACCGCAAAAATGGTGCCTCGAAGCAATCAGGACACAAAAGAAGGGTTCAACATTAACAACTCAAAAAGTTGTAACGTAATTCAAGAAGGTTTCCACACTCAATTAATTTTAAAGTATTTTTCAAAAGAAATATATTCATAAATTAAACATGTTTATGATGCAGTCTCAATTTAAGGATTTAAAGATGTCAAAATGAGTATTGGACACAATTCTAAACAAACAAATAGCTTAAGATGATATTTCATCCATTTAATAGAATTTCTTATTAGGTCTGATGGCAAATAATTTTCTTTTCAACACAGTACAAAGAACAAAGTAGAACATTATTTTTCACTGCGATTTCACAAGCAAATTCACAATAATTGCTATCAAACAGTATCCTGATAACTAGACAAGGCTTTGTTTCCTAAACAGGTCTTAAATTTAGCTTCCTGTCTTCTACTATGCGTTTCGGGCCTCTGCCCTTCTTCAGGTATTGATCAGGATATTCTTTCTGTAATGTTAAATAGGGATAGTAAGTATGATTTATTCTATATAACTAATGTTCAATTTTACTTCAAATAAAGCATTAAAGATTTAAATAATTGGGATATTTGGAACTAACCTGGATTCAAACTCATATGTGAACCAATAGTTTCTTACAAGTCAACTTGAATAATAGTTCTAGAAATAAGATTGAATATACCACTTGGATTCAGATATCTCTTTTGAGTCAACTTATTTAATCAGAAACTAAATTGTACTCCCCAACGTTCTGGCTTGCTGCGGGATAAGTCGCTTGTAAGGCGCTTGGTCCCGCTAGCATACCAGAATGTAACAGGGAAGCCAAAGGAATCTCTAGAGTAGCACTCTTGACTCACCCACTCAGTGGATGTTATTTTGTATCCCCGATGAACATTGGCTAACTCTGGATTCCGGACGACCTTGATCCGGTGAAATTCTGATGATTCAAATAAATAAACAGTCTAAGGTCAACCATCAGACTAGTCATTTGATGATCTAATTCATTTCATGACCCCAGAACGTGTTTATTGCGTACCTCTCGTGGGTCCTTTCACTGCCCAAAGTTCCTGTCTGGTGGTGAGATTATTGTGATTTACTCTACTTCTTGCACATCGCTAGCGTATGAAAAGCTGTACAGGAGTTGAAATATAATGCAATCCGTAATGCTTCCTGCAAAGAATATAGAATATCACGTGTCACTAATGTGTAGACCCGTTTTTGTTTAGCACTATTTTTTCTTTACAGGTGCCCCTTACCTCAAGCTGCGTCTGTATGCGTTAACAATTTTTTCTTTAACACGCAGAGATTTCTTTTGCAGCTGTCACTATTGTCGTAGCTTTACCAATTCACGCTGACAGTAGACAGTACGCTGTAAATAAATAGAGTTAACCATCGCAAAAGTGAATCTAAACGTTTGTGTTTAAGGGTTCAAATTTACCTGCTAGTCACTCACTTGGTCTCGTAAAGGAAAAGCTTTGGCTGGCTCCCGCGGCTCTGGACTACGCCATTCGGTGTGTTGGTGTGCCATCGCTAAGTGATGGCATTCGTTGTATCCTCTAATGTAATCTAGAGGGTTGCAGTCTATTGCACAAGACACCATCTTGGTAGAAAAAATGGCGTAATGTCGTCCCTTAACTCGCTCAGATTTTTCATTAGAAAAAATGTCATGAGTTGTTCCTTATTGGCGTTCTCTCTATTCTTTAATTTCTATAATTGAGACATACTTGAGATTTTATTTAACCCTATGGTTTATCACGTTCTTTAATACTTACCAATGTGTTTTTCTACGGTCCAAGAACACACATTTGAACGTATTTATGTTATCATACTGAGAATACAATATGGTTGACACATTTAGATACATTAGATATTATGTAGGTTACAGAGTTATCCAGCCTGTACAGGTGCTAGTCTATTGTCATGTCTGCAATAAAATCATGGATCCTAGGTACATTAGAATATAGCAGTGGTTATTCATCCCCCTCACCGCCATGCAGTGGTATCTGTCTATACTGTAGCCTACAGATGTTGACAAGGATTGTGACCACAATAGAGAAAGAACAAAGGTAGTAAATGATCCAAGTGCAAGTTTGAACATGAGCAACCCCGACATTAGCATGTTGTCGAGCGATATGTTCAATGCATTTGAAAATCAATCACTACCGATACACAAAAGTCTTAACACTGTTAAGAAATCCACGAGTATGTCACCATCTCAATTTGCAGGATATAAGCAATTTGAAGCCAAGAAGATCATCAGGCACCTTAAAGATGTGAGAGGGCTTCCTTCAAAATCTGAGGGGCGCCATCCGGTATCCGTCCATCATGACTTTATGTATAGTAACAAAATCAAACTGCACAAAAACATAAAGCATGTTAAGAAAGCTACAAAAGATGTTAAAATATCTGTAATTGATGTAGCTGACAATAACCTAAATTCTATACAGCCCACAATAGATGCTCAGATAATCACTAAGATTTATTTAAGCTTCATTTTACCCAACAATGGGGAGCCCAATGAAATAGTTGCTCTGCCTCTTGTGTAACATGCCTATCAACCAATCTGACTGTTTCATCTTACCAGATGCGCATCGACAAACACAAAGCACCTTGACTGACCTATGGAACCTAACTAATAATAATAGTGGGGAAAGGCCTGTAGGTGTTGAGAACAATGTTACTGTAGAAAATAGGAGCCTAGTGAAAGCACTAGGACTAGAACAGGTATTCCAAGAAGTAAAGCAACATCCATTAAAACGAAGTGCCGTCATATGTATCATGCAGTCAATTGTTCCACTCAGAGCAATTACTACTAAAGATATTAGGCTAGTTGACCAAGTTGAATTAGCAGAGCAGTACATAACGAATGTATGGTTGCACTCAGAATCCACATCGAACTACGTCAAGGGTTGTCATGTGGATTTACTGAGATTGGGTATAATTATAAGGTGGTGTCCATTCCAACTATCAAAAAGCGCGCTCGCTAAAGGTCTCGTATAGCAATATACATAAACCAACGATAGCGCCACGATGTGAAGTACCAGTGGTAGGTGCTCGAATTGTTGTACACACCAGTTTACCTGCCCTAAGAGATACATCAAAATCCCTAACGAATAATGTGACTCCTATGAACAAAGACCCAGCTGTTGAATGTAAATGTGTAGCTGCCAACGGGTATTGGCAGTGGCTTCCAGTGGCCTTTAAACATCATTTCACGGCTGGGCATTGATGACATTGACGATGTTGATCTGATGTTTACATGGAACATGAGGGGCCACTCCCATCTGTTTGAAGAGGAAGGTTTAATTTCGATGCTGGATAAATGTGTGTTTGTAGCATTGCAAGGAGCATGGCTGTCTGCTAGGGTTCTGTTTGACGGACGCAGCACTGAACATCAGGTTGCAACACAAGGAGCTAAGGGGAGACCAAAGGTGGGTTACTAACAACAGTGAAAGCTCCACGGACATCTGAAATGTTAAAAGAATCCACCCCAAATGTTCTCGCCACTAAATTGTCATATAATAATAATTTTGCATTTATATAGAGCTACAAACCCTCAGGTATCTGAGCGCTGCTTATGATTACCCACTGTGTGTGGTGCTCATTTATCGACCTCGGAAGGATGAAAGGCTGAGTTTGGCCCTGCCGGGACTCAAACCTGCATTGTGGGTTGAGTTTGGCCCTGCCGTGACTCGAAACTGCGTTAGCAGGCTCTGCACGGATGTCAAAGCGAGAGCTCTACTCGCTGTGCCACTTGACCGACATATAGAAATAATGTGATCATTCTTTTGAACATAAACGACCCTCCCAATATGGTGTCCACCAAAGGAAATGTGAACATTCCTATAATCATAAATATCCTGTCTGGATTGTCGGGGACTTTAATTCGAAAATTAGTGAACTCCCACATAATGGTTACTGCCTAATAAAAAAAAAACTTTCATCACCTAACCAAAGCCATATAAATAACAAGCATGCGAAATTGTGCTAAATGGCTTTTGGCCTGACATGATCTTATAAAACTAAATGGTTATATCCCGAGTGATGCCAAAATGACCTGCACCAGAATTGATGGCAGATCAGCCGCTACCCTCGATTGCATGTTCTCCAATGCAAGTGGTCTTAATTATATAAAATATACGGGCATTGTGTGCCGCAATGAGAGTGACCATTTACCCATGTGTTCAATATTGGCCTTTCCAATAGAAAAATCACAATCGCCAGCCAGTGACAGTGATGGTCAACTGTATGTTAACGAGGAACAAACTCGAATCCACTGGCATTGGACAACCTTAGAATAGGCAAATAGGGTTATAAAAGGCAATATTGCCGTCTTTTATAGTTGAGGGAATGTTAGTAGATAACACCAGTAATACTAGTATAAAGTTGATATCTAATTTTTCTCGCATATTGGAACCTAGTCGCACACAGGTTGAAGAGAGTCAGGTCTATAAAACTAGTTTGGAGAGAACGAATAAAGGTATAACTAAAAGACAATGTAATGATAAGTTGATTAGTCTGCCAAAAAATAATATGAGCTGTGATATAGCGGCCGTCTTTGCACGCACTATTGTCAGAATTTTGGCAAAAATTGTCTCCGAAGTGTAAATGACATTAAAAAGAACTATAGAGGCTTGCTTAAACTGCATCAGTTTGGATGTGAGATAAAACGATGGAAACAGATAGCCAGTCTTGCTTTATCTAATAATTCATCCAGAATATGGCAGATAATTAGAAATGCTAAGCAAAGAGATTTATCCATAAACTGTATTTCAGAAGAGAAGTGGAGTGCCCATATTAAAGCTACACTGGGTCGTTTGGTAGATACCAGTGACATTGTTCAACTACCCCCGGACAGTTGGGACTGTAAAGTATCCATATTAGATATTATAGTAATAATTGAACATCTGAACAATTCTGGAGCTGCTGGGCCTAATGGCGCATGCAATCAATTGTTAAAAATTGAGTCAGAATTGTGGGCGTCTGCCCTCCATTTACTATTTATTCATATTGGACCCACAGGTATCATTCCAAAGACTTGAAATATAAGCCACATTCTTACTGTTTACAAAAAGGGCGCCAGGGATAACCCGGCAAATTTCAGAATGCTAGTAATGCTAGACATCCCTTCGAAAATATGTGCACAAGTCTTGCTTATCGAGTTAAATGAATGGATAGTAGATAATAAAATCCTGCCACCCAATAAAATTAGACTTAGACAAAAATCTAGCACAACTCATAATCTAAGTATTTTGTCATCAGCTATAGAGCATGCATGGAAACGAAGATAGCTAAATGTTTACTGCACGTTCATCGACTTTTCAGCTGCATTTGATTCGATCCTTAAGAATCGCTTATGGCACAAATTAAATTAATGGAAAATTCTGATGGGCCTATTAAAAATGCTTATGCTCCTCTATTCGGGGACTCCTGTGGGTTTGCGTTTAGATGCAACAGGTAAATTTTCTCCATTGATGCCAACTAGTAGTGGAGTTAAGCAGGGTTGCATAGTGGCAGCAACCCTGTTTAACCTCTACTTGGCGGTAGCATTTGAAAATCTTGGTACATTTCCTGTGAAGACGGCTTGTCATCTATTGAATGGTTGGCTTATGCCAATGATTTGTTATCATTAGATTACATGCATAAATGGTTTGAAAATAAACATAGACAAGAGCAAAGTAATGGTCTTTTCGGCAACAACAAAAAAACAAGAAATGTGTTCGGTTTATGAACAAAGAAATACTTGAACCGGTAAGCAGCTACAAATATCATGGTATTCTGGTTGATGATAAGCTTAATTGGGAAACTCATTGGACATTGTTAAAAACACGTTGTTTAGTATCAGCCAATGCTCTCAGTGTCTTCATTCGCAGAAATGCTGGTTATTCTGTTCATGCCATTCACATGACGTATATGGCAAAGATAAGAGCGATGCTCCTGTATGCAATAGAAATATGGGGACAGAAATATAGGGCCGGTCTGCAAGCAATTGAAGCACTGATACTCTGAAAACGTATGCGGTTACCCCATAATATATCGGTGGAATATCTCTACTTAGAGTTTGACATCAAATGTGTCATATCAGAATATAGAGGCAGATCTGTAATGTGTTTTGATAATTTGTGTAGGCTGACGAATGATACAATTGTTGTTGCTCAAATCCAGGCTTTTTTGAAGCTAGATGGTTGCTCGACATTAGGTACGTTAGGTACTAATTAAAACTATGTATGTAAAATGGTCAGTTGGGTTTGTCCAAACCTCAGGCTACAATGTTCATGCTCAGCTTAAAGGCTGGCTAAAAAAGAAACTAGCCACTTGTAGCTATGATCATCATATAGTGGAGCTAGCAACTAAAGCGAATAGTGGGCCCTACTGCCAATATAGGTTGAGCAGGAACAAATTACCAAAGTATATTATGGCGTACCCACAAGCGCAAAGATTTTTCGCTCTTGCCTTATGATGAAATATAATAATTCAAAAGCGCTTCAGACTATGGGAGCAAGGTTAGGTTTGAGACCTGAAATGAGACTCTGTCGCCTGTGTGGATGTGAAGAGACTGAATCATTATGACACCTGTAATTATCTTGTTACAGTTTATCAGAGCTGCACTATAAGGTCTTAAAATCATTTGATGATTTGATTGACCTGGAAAATATCCCCAACCTATGGCAACATTTTATGATTGGTGATGAAATTAATCTTATTTATTTTATGGTGTCATTGAATCTGCGTATTGTTGACATTTTAAAGTGTTTCGTGTAATTGTCAGTGGATTAGCGTTGCTTATTTGCTGGAAACGTATATGTATGTGTATGTATGTACCTGTTATATATGTATTTGTTGGATATACAAAGCCAGTTTGGCTATAAGTATATTAATTAAAAACTAAAAACACAGTCGGGGAGGACCGTCCGTGGCCATGCAGTCCTTAGGCTGGCCCAACTTGCCATATGGCCACAGCTGTCAGACCAGATAAACTGTGTCGCAGTTGGCACGGCTGCCTCCTATCTTTGTCTGTGTCTGGGCTCCATAATAGTAGGTGTGAAGGGTCTCCCTGTTGGATGGACGCGTCTCACAGTAGCTACTCAGGCTCCTCCATGCTTGGACTGGGTCCCCATAGCAAGTCAGGAGCAATGGGTCTGGCCGTAGAACAAAGAAATCCCAGCAGCTGAAGGCCTAGTTGGGAGGCGGGGTTCTGGTAGGTGTCCCAGGGAAGTGCTACTGGAGATGGCCAGGCAGTCAGGGGCCCCGGGCCTCTCCAATGGGCATGGCCCAAAGGTGTCCCAGCCAGAGCCACGGGCATCCATGGGACACACTACTCAGCAGTGTTACTCACAGGGACCCCTACCCGTCCTGGAGGGAAAAGCTCAAATGCATTGAGGCACGGCCCCAGATGGCCAGGGATGCAACCCATGGGTAGACCCTGGCTATAACGTGTCCTTGTTCCATACAGGTTACCTCAAGGCTGTCCATTTGTTTTTGATTTTTGCACTGCATGGCTTTGCAAGCTGATTCAGTGATTTGGCAAGCCCAGATGGTGATGTGAGACAGGTGAGTAATTTCGAACAGTTGTTGCATGGTACTCAGGGGAGCCCACACAGAGGAGGTCTATCAGCATTCATGCAGAGGGAGACATGGAGATGGGAGGCAGGTGAGTTATTTTTTTACAATTGGTGTATGGTACTCTGGGGTGCACAGGGTACATTGTCATTGGTGGAGGGCTTGTGTTAGCTGTGTTGGGTGTATTCATGTGTGTTGGCCTGAGGTGAGCAGGTCCAGCGGCATAGGTGAGCAGGGGGACATGGTGGAGATGGGAGGCAGGTGAGTCATTTGTTGCAGTTGTTGCACTGCACACAGGGGTGCACAGGGTACAGTGCCATTGGGTGCAGGTATGTGTTACCTGCTCTGACCTTGTAGTTTCATTATTTCTGTGGCATTCTGCAAGGGGTGACAAATGCGTACAATGTCTTTTAATCGCTGGATTTTTCAAAGCCTGTCATTTCAACTTGCACTAATGTTCATCAAATATTTTAGGGGGGTGGGAAAGGGCAGATAAGGTTTTGGGGGGTTTAGGGAATAGATAAAATAGCTGTCGCAGGGGGTGTTTGGTCCCCCCCAAAAAGAAAATTCAATGAACATGTCCATGTTGAAATGCCAGGCTTTGAAAATTCTGGCGATGAAATTACATGGAACCGACAAATGCTTCTGAGCAAGGACACAGGGCTGTGGAATACCTGCACGCCACAGCTCAGGCAGACCAGTCTGGTTTCAGCACCTCAAGAGAAGTACTTTACTACATGTCTGAGAACAGCTGGAGCAGGCTCTCAAGGGGAAAAAAGCTGCCACATGACAAGGACATTTTTCTTGTACACAATTTGCATTTTTCTCTGCCTGTGTGGCTCTTCATATGGAGATGTATTTTATGAGCTTATTACTGGTGCAGAATGGAGTAGCCAATCCACTTGTATATTAGGGTGAGACGCGCCTAGGGCGGGTAGAGCAGTTCTCCGTGGTGTTGGTTTCTGTTTATATTATATGCTGTGTCTTTCAACTTCTTGTCTCCTGTGTCTTATTAGGTGTCTGAGTGCAGAATTATTGGTTGGGAGCAGGACTGTATTTGGTAACAGGATGTGTTGATTGTGATGTGTGCTTTTGTGTCAACCGCAAGGATAGTGTTGTTTCCAATTGCTATGACTCTGTTAGTGGTTTGTGCAGTTGATTTGATGGAAATGGACACACACAGTTTGCCTCTCCCAGTCGCACATTCGCAGGGTGTTGTTATGGACAAGGTGAATGAGCCCCATTTCATCATTGAAGTGCATCAGGGAGTGGCTTCACTGCGCACACTCTAAAGGGGCTGCAATTCAGGTGAAATATGTGTGCACAACCTGATTGCATGTCTCCTGTCACTGTGGCATTTGCCCTGCCAAGGGAATGGGTGGTGCCTGTGGCTGAGTTCGATGTCCCTCCTGCAGCTCTACTGGTTTTTCATGTGTGGCAACATTGTGCAGGACCCAACATGATCTGGCATACTACTGGCGGGGCATATAGCAATACACTACCAGACAGGTCAAGGGAGCAAAAGCGTGACTTAAGCATCCCAAACATGTGTTCCACTATGTCCCTAGTCACTGTGTGTGCTGCGTTATAACTTACTTAACCTGGGTTGGCAGGATTCCTGAATGGTGTGAGCAGGAATGGTGAGTGCGGGTAGGCACTGTCCCCTGCAAAGGTGGCGATGGATGCTGTTAGCACTGATTGTCATCACTTGTTTTTCTGTTTGTCTCATGAGTGCTTGCATGTGTGTGATTGTTGATTCACACAGATGATCCAGGTGTTCCCAAAGTTTATCGATGCCAGGGCATTGGAGAACCATGGAAAATGTAGCTAACATGCATACTTCCAGGGTAATTGGCATTCACATGCATGATGATTCCGTTGACCTGTGCATTGATACATGCACATATGCTACATGGGTGCAGTCAATGACTACCAGTACCCATGTAATGTGTGCAATGGCATAACACTCGTGTGACAATCTCTGCCTTGTCTGCGAGGTGTGTGGCATGTGTATGGGTCTGCACACACATGATGTTTTGAAGTGCAATACCTGGTGTAGGCACCGGGATTGTGTGGGGTGTGTTATGCCCCACAACAATTGCTGTGGTGTGTTGGAATTAGCACATTCTGGAATCAGAAAAATACAATATTAAGGCTTTTACACCATGCAAAAGGAAAATATACCGACGGGCTTGTAAAGATTCCCAGAATCTTTATTACAAAACGGAACAGTTTCAAAACAAAGTACACAAATAGCAATTTGGCCGTCAATACATCACAGAGACCACCAGCAGGGTTCAATGTGAACAGTGAGCAGGATTTGCTAGCTGGACATCAGCGTATTTATACATTTTCGTTATAACGATGTCCAGCCTCCTTCAAGTTAATCATGTACTGGGCTAGGGTCGCGCCAGGTTCGTTCCTAATTTACATATCTCGTGCATGCGGTTTACTTTTTAATACATTTACTAACAAACACTATTATTCTCTAAGTTTAACGTTACACTCTTTACACATTGCTTTAATACAGATCATACAGATGTTTTGCATGTCGTATTTGGATAGCATTATTGTTCTCATATACTTGTAGGTTAACATCGCTGATTCAAGTAATCCCCTGATCCCGAGGACAACAAAGGACAAGGTCTTGTAAGAGGATTCAATTCAACACTACAGCTAAGTCAACGCCTAGTCTATAATACTGAATGAAAACCCTTATTGATATATCTTTAGGTCCAGTTCATGCGTTCTGGATGACTACCCCTATATCACACCCCTCTCTTGGGATCCCCCTGACCCCACTGAGCCAAGAAGTAGTTCTGTTTTGCAAGTTTAAAAGGTTTATTTGATAATTTAAAATATATATATATCACACTTCATAATAAATTAATAATTGAATAGCACACTTAATCTGATATGATAAAGATCAACAACGGAGAATCTGGCACTAGCACACTTCTTTATAATCACGAAGGAGTTGAGATGAAATGGATAAGGTAGCACACTGGTAAATAGGTACAGAAGTATAATGTGGTAGAGAATGCTTTATAAGGTTCAAGGAAATGGAAGGTTGAATGAATGAAATGCAGTATAGAAAACAACTTGATATGATTTCAGCAAAACAATGTAATCACTTTTCTCTGGCAATCCCCTTCCCCCCTTGATGCAAGGCAAGGAAATGGAAGGAAGCACACAGTTCTCAGAAATGCAATCAACTGTAATTCAGTTCAATCCAGCAAGCTTACACGACAGAAGTTTAAAACACAGGCAAATGCTTTGATATGTGCTAGCAATGGATGAGAAATATGCTGGAACTGCTTTTAATTCCCTTTCAGAGGTTCAGGGTGAGTGGTATCTAGTTAATATTAGTCCAGGCTCACACTAGCAATGAGGCAGGGATAGTTAGCAGGTTAAACGAATTTCTGGCAAATGGAAGGCAAGCAGCAGCTGATTTTACATGTGGAGAAATTTGCAAATCGCGGCAAAATTCGCGGATGCGTCGAGCGCTATTACAGAGGAACCACAAGGACTATCTCTATCATTTTGGGGTCCTAGGAAAGCCTAGGATCTCAGCTTCAAAATGAAAGTTACTGCAACGGTTGCGGAGATATGAGCGATTGAATAAAGGTCGTTTTTCAGATTTGAAATTTTAAAATTCAAAAAGACAAGTGCAGCTTGCAACTAGGAAATGACAGTTGACAGCTTTACAAATGACAGGTGACCGTTAGGAGGCAGTTCTACTTAGATTAAAATAGATTGAATTATATTATTTTAACTAAGAGATTGGTTCTGCACAGTTTTGCTATGTACTCACACTATATTCTTGAGTGAAATGGGCCACGCCACGGATCTGGTCAGATTTTAGACTTGCCTCTGGTCTCTGCACTTCACAGTGATCTGGGTCAGCTCTCTCTGGTTCTGCTAACAGGTCAGCTCTACTCTGCTTCTGGTCTGGCCTGATGGATTTGAAGTCTCTATGTTGCTCTCTGAAGGTTGATGGAGGTAAGTATGGATTTTTCCGGCAGAGCGCGTTGCAGCAAATGGAATTGAAGGTCCCTATCTGTCCTGTCTGTCTGCTTTTATGTGTTTAGAATGTGGGTGTGTTCTAGCATCACTGACCCTACCTCTCGCTCAGCTTCTAATTGGTCAAACTTCCATTTATCATTTGATTGGGGAAGGAAGTGTGTGTCAGCGTGATGTCATTTTATGGCTTGCAGATAGGACACTCCTCTGTCAGATTGCACATATTCTATATTTGATAATAAAAGACATATTTCACAGTTACACAGTTGCTTGAAATTACATATACATGGTGTGGCTGAATTTAGCCATGTCTCTGTCCAAATCTGCTGTTTCTAAGAGCTTGCATTCAGAAATGGCACATAATTGACTTTTTAACTGATTTTTCAATTTCTGACATTGACCCAACTTTACATACATGTGCGCAGGGAGTATGGACATTAACTGATGAAGTTTCAGACTTTTAACATGCATACATTTAGAGTAATATCCACTTTTCCGCTAACACCCCCCTGAACATACCACCGGTTCTAAAAACCTCTTAAACTGTGGGCAGAAAAATCACAAGAATTATGGTATCATTTATAAAATTTTCACATGTCCGCTCTATGAGTTATTCATCTTTTTAGAGTTATGTTCTGGCTCCAAAGGGGTGTGGTTTCCTCTCAGCACAAGGTAGAAATACTGGTTTTTCCAGTTCTGCCAAGCCAGCTTGCTCTCACAGGCAGTGCCCCTCCCCTTTCCTCAGGAGGAAGCCACTTTTTACGACCATTTACGACTCCTGCCAATAAAACCTTTGCCTGAGCAAGGACAGGGCTTTGTTCACTTTCCTGCAGAGCACAGGTAATTCAATTATCAGATAGATGGCATATCCTTAGTGTGAGCAGCAAAAGGGCAGCTAGGCCTGGGAACACAGCTGTGACTCAAGTTTCACTCCTGATGGGGGTAGTTGCCAGGCAAATTGGAATCTCTTTAAGCTGTCATTTCTGTTCCCCAGTTTCTGCATTCAAATAAAACTAAACATTTTCACATATGCAGCTAGAAGGCTGATTCTAAGTTTAAAACTATGACATTTAAACAATTGCAAAGGCATGTGACACCAAACATAGGTCACTCATTTAATCTAAACATTTTCGATTTTAGTGTCTTTAAATCCAGTGCAACTTAAACTGCTGACTCCATAGCAGTTTTGTTATAAGCATTGTTTTGGGCTCTTCATTTCCCAGATTTTGTAGGCACACAACACTCCATTCTACCAAATGTCTGCTGGTGTCCAGTGAGTTTTTAGATGTGTTGCAATGTTTAAAATAGACAGTTTGAGCCTGCCTTCAGAGAAACACAGGGTGGTTTTAAACTGCCGGCTTTTGGATAGTGGTGAGTACTGGTATTGCACCCATTTTTGGGATTTTAAGAAAATGAATTCCCAACAGTTATGGGTTTGCTTTTGGCAATCAGCATTGCCATTCCCAATGGTTTCAGACTACTGTGTGGGTAGTCCAATGGTGGTTTTAGGCAGTGTCCTTCTGTGCCCATAACATCGGCAAAAATGAGTGGCAGCCTATTCTTCATGCATTTCCCTGTGCATTTTCTGGGAAGCTCTGGCCATCATGATGTTTTCCATGTCAGTACTGCACAGTTTTGAGGTATGGCTCGGATGCATGGGTAAATACATCCCACAAGCCCCCCTCTTGCGATGGCCATTCTATTTCACGAATGGGACTCGCAAGACCTGGGATGTTTCCTCATCTTCTTCCAATAGATGGCACAGTTCAGCATCTTCTTCTCCATCCGGTACTGATCGATCGGTTCTCCTCGCCGGTCCTGATGGGAATATTGGGCGGTCCACTGGGCCCATTGGATCTTCGTTCCTGGTCTCCGGATCGCCCTCCTTGGCCCGTCTCCAGGTTTTCTTTCTCCTAGGACGACAAAGGAAGAGCGGCAATACCTACTCATAGACGTTTTTCCACCACTGTTGAGATAGTGGGGCAGCATATACATTTCATCATAACGAAACATTACATTCTTATTTTGAAAAAAAAACAGTATAACTAAGAGACAGTTTCATGCAAATCACAATATTTTAGAGACTAGATGTGGTATGTTTTATGATTGGAACAGAATTAGTCTGAGACAGTACCCGCTAGGATTCCAGAGGATTCCTCCAGTTGTTGCAGAGCGTGCCTGGGATGGCAACATTTCAACTGGTTTATGTGGACCCACTTGTCTTCCCCCTCTGCCAAAGGACCTTTGGGGATGTGGATTTTGTAGGCCGCAGGGGAGATCTTGTCTATGATCTCGAATGGTCCCTTCCATGTAGGCAAAAATTTGCGCTGCTTGGCCTGGTTCCTTTGGAAGTTGTATAGATAGACCCGGTCCCCCACCTGATATTCCTTCCTGGAAGTTTTCAGGTCATAATGGGTCTTCATGCTATCAGCTGATCTTTCTAGATTCCGCTGAGCATACGCAAAAGCATGTTGGAGGTGTTTCCTTAAATTCTCTACATACTCATGAGTTGTGGAGGCATTTATCAGTGTCTGCTCTTGGGTCCTATAGAGCAAATGCTGAGGAAGCACCATCTTGCGCCCAGTCATCAACTCAAATGGTGACATTTTGGTTGCAGATGAAGGGGTAGATCTGATAGCCATTAGGACCAGAGGTAATCGGATATCCCAACTTGGCCCAGAATCTGCCACAAACTTCTTTAATATGCTCACAATTGTCCGGTTATATCTCTCTACTGCCCCAGAAGAAGCTGGTCTATAAGCAATATGCAGCTTTCTCTTGACCCCCAGTATCTCCCACATCTTTGTCATTACTTCACTGGTGAAGTGGCTACCTCTGTCTGACTCAATCCTTTGAGGTAGACCAAAACGGGAAAAGATGTGGTTAATCATCAAGGCAGCTGCAGTTTCTGCCTTGCAATTTGGGGCTGGGAGACATTCCACCCACTTGGTAAACAAGCATGTCACAGTCAACATGTACTTATTCCCCCTAGCCGAGCGAATCACAGGGCCTACAAAGTCGATTTGTAAATCTGACCATGGCAGTGTCATCCCCCTCTTTTGTAAAGGCGCCCGGTGCGTGAGGGATGATGGCTGAAATTGTGCACACACAAGACAACCCTTCAATTATTGGTTGAGGTCCTGGCCCATGTGTGGTCAGTATGCAACCTCTCTTAAGATTTCCAGTGTTGTGTGAAACCCCCTATGACCGGCGGTGGCCGCATCATGGGCGTGACTTAACATCAGGCTTCGGAATGAGGTAGGAACCACCCACTGATCGTGGCCAGCTTTGGATTTCCTTACCAACAAACCGTCTTGGATTCGGAACATTTTTGGACATTTCATCAACACTCTTAGGTCCTCTTTCCCAATGTAATCGGTATCCGTCAGGGGAAAGTTCTCAGGGTCCTCAAGGTGCTGGTAAAATTTACCAATAATTGGATCCCCCTTCTGAGCAGTAATCAAATCAGCATCAGGGGTCTCCTTACTCCATTGTGCAATTGAAAGGTCGTTGTGAGCATTTGTCTGGGACCTAGTGATGGCAGTGACCTGGATTTCCCCCAACAGGGACTCAATCTCAATTAGATCCCCTTGGATGGCCCTGGTTTTGGCCAGCTGATCAGCTAAGTCATTTCCAGTTTTGTCTGGTCCCTCTACTTTGGAATGACCCTTGATCTTTTTCCAATAGATGGTCATATCATTCGAGGTGACCAAATCATCAATGTTTTGGATCAACTTCCCATGTTTCAAGGGTTTGTTGTTAGCACATAACATGCCTCTGGTTTTCCAATTAACCAGGTGCTCCACGAACCCGTTCCGTACATAATCCGAATCTGTGATTATGACCAGTTCGTGGAGTTGATGCTGGACAGCAGTGAGGATGGCCTGATGCACAGCCATCAATTCTGCCACCTGACTACTTCGGGGACCAATTTTGTATCCAGCGGAGGGTTCTGGGGACTCATTCACCCATGCATTCCCTACGCCGGCCACCAGTTCTTTCTCCCCGTTGTTGTCAACATGGTAAGAGCATCCATCCACATACACAGTGGGCATTCCCTCACACTTGTCTTCTTCAAAGACTTTGTGTGGGGAATTAAGGTATGCCTCCATGTTGTCCTTGATTTTCAGACTTTCGTCCTCGAGACAGTTTTCTCTGGCACAATCATGCAAGTCAGCCAGACCTTGCGCGAGGGGACTCTTCTTGTTTTGGCCATATCTGACCTCCACAGGAAAGCCTTGCATTGACAGAATCCAGGAAGTAATTCGGGAATTACTCACATTTCCGGCCCGGATTCTGTCACTTTGGAGATATTGCAGAGGCTGGTGTGGAGTCTCCACTATGATGTGTTCCCCCTGGATAAACGGGCGGTAATTCTTCAATGCCCACACCGTTGCCAGGAGTGCCTTCTCACAATCGTTGAATTTTTCCTCCACAGAGGATAAAGTTTTGCTCGCATAGGAGATTACTTTATTGACCTTGTCATGCTTTTGATATAATACTGCCGTCAAGCACGTATTAGAGAACCCCGTCTCCAGGAAGAACTCCTTGTTTCTGACAGGGTAAGCTAGGCAAGGCGCTTGTGAGAGGCTTCTTTTGAGTTGTTTTACCGCCTCGGCTTGTTCTGGACCCCATTCCCACTTGACCCCCCCCTTCAGGAGATGAATCAGGGGTCTGGTGATCTCTGCGTAGCCCTCAATGAACTTTCTGCTGTAATTAGTCAGTCCAAGGAGGCTCCTTAGTTCTCGCAGAGTTGTGGGGTCTTTCAGTTTCTGAAGTGCTTCCACTTTCTTTTCCTGGGGACAGAGACCCTGAGGAGTAATCTCATGCCCCAAGAAATTAACACGGGTTCTACACCACTGTGCTTTCTGAAAGGAAAGTTTTGCTCCGGCGGCCCTCAACTGCGTCAGAACATAACGGATCTCCGCTATGTGTTCCTCCACAGATGAACTTTTGATGAGGACATCATCTACATAAGCCAGGTTACCCCTCGCACCCAGGTCGGGCATGGCCTTATGTAGGAAAATGTTGAATTCATTGCCGGAGTTGAGGTATCCGAAGGGAGTCCGGGTCCATGTGTACTGCTGGCCCCCAAAGGTAAAAGCCAGTTTGTATTGGTCCTCCCTGCTGACAGGCACGGTCCAGTATCCATTGGTCAGGTCTATTGCAGTGAATACCTGTGACCCCTGGATCTGGGCCAGCCCTTGGTCGATGTAGGGCAGAGGCCATCGGGAAGTATGGACCCGTTTGTTGAGCTCCCTGAGGTCAGCGCAGAGTCTCCACTGGCCGTTTGGCTTTAATATCCCCAGCACCGGATTATTGAAGGTGCTGTGGACGGGACGGATTATTCCCCGGGACTCAAGGTTCTTAATTATTTCGATAAGGGACTCCATTGATGCGAGAGGCAAGCGATATTGCTTCACAAACACAGGAGTCATGCCAGGGTCCGTGGGGATTGTTGTTGTGTGGATGTCAGTGCGACCACAGTCATATGAGTCTACCGCAAAGAGATCTTGGAAATCCAAGAAAACTTGTTTCAACTTTTGCTTTTGTTCCAGAGTCACACAGGCATCAGCTAGGTTGACTCTCTCTTCCACCAGCTGCCTGAAGCCTGGAAAGACTTCTGGTTTGGCTATCTCCGCGGCCTCCTCCAGCTGGGTGGAGAAGTCCCTGGTCAGAGTGCTGATTTGGACCGGAGGCTTCAGGTGGGCAAGGCAGCCTTCATGAACCTGGAAAATCACCTCATCCCTCCTGAATTCACAAGTCACATCTTCCTTACCATAAGGGCAGGAAGTGTACACCAGGAAGTTCCCCCCATGCCGGGTAAAAATCCTGTCTGGTGTTGTATTGTCCTCACTGTCACTGTCAACACAGTCCTTGGGGATTGGTCCTAACAGTTCATTTCTAAGATCAATGAAGAAATGTCGGTCATCAACCGCCATTCCAATAATGGTGCCTGCGGCTAGAGTAATACTCTTTAAGTCGCTGTTATCCACCTCTATTGGAATGGTGTCATGTTCTATGTTGACTAATGGAGTTGGGTTTACCCCCAACCCTTGCTGTTGGAGAGAAGCATTTAGATGTATGTAAGCATCAGGGTTTTTCAACTCTTGTCCCCTTTTAACTTTCACTTCCAGGGAGAATTGTCGGGTCCTTTCTGGGATGGTGACTTCCTCTTTAACCTGAATTTCAACTGCATAAGGTAGCAATTGAGCTGACCTAAATGCTTTTTCTGGATCAACAAAGCCCATGGGATTATCCGCTAATCGGGACCAAGCTTTGAAGTTTATTAGGTCCAAACTAATGGCAAAGCGATTGAGAATGTCACTGCCTAAGTAAAGGGCGGCAGTGACGTCTCGCACGACCCAACAATTGTGGACTATGCTCTTGTTGCCAATGGAGATTTTGAGCATACACCTGCTTGGCAGGAGATGTTTGGAATTAGGTGCTTCCAGGTCCATTTCCCATTTGTCTATCAGTTTGAAGGTGGGAATGGCTGGATATTTTGGGAGTTGGCGGAACATGGCTTCGCTGATGAAGCTCTTACCGTTGTTCACACACACTCGAGCGAGAACAGAGTCCTTCCCATCATTTAATTGGACAGGGATGAACAACTGCTCTCCAATTTGCTGAATATCAGCCAGGCTCTGAGCTGATTTCACATCTTTCTGGACTATAGAAGTGGGAGTTTCAGATTGTGGATTGGTATAGAATTTCAGAGTGTTTCCTTCCAGCGTGGAATACCACCTTAAACTGGAAGGAAGGTTGATTTTCAGAAATAGAGAGGACCCCCCATCACTAGTCTGTTGTCCTACTGCTATTACTGTCACGTCTGGAATTTGGCTATTCTGGAAGTGAAATTCTACTTGGTCAGGTTTTTGTTCAACCATGTGGCAGGTGCCGTTTAAACTAACATGGTTGACACTCTGTTTTAATTTTATTGGTCGGCTAGTCTGGGTCCAGAGGACCTTGTTTACACAATCTATTAGGGGTGACAACCTTCTCAGGAGGTCATTCCCTAGTAAACAAGGGGTGCCCTCTGGGGTCACAACTATGACCGGGTGTTTCAACTTGTGTCGCCCGATCTTAATGTCCAAGTCTGCAGTCCCCTCAACGGGAATTTCCTTCCCGTCAAAGTTCTGCAGTTGTCCAGGAAGAGAGGTGAGAGGAATTTGGTAATTCTCTCCCCTTCCTGCATTCAGTTCGTCAAAGGCCCTTCTGGACAGAAGGGTAGCTTGAGATCCAGTGTCCACCAGTGCCGAGATTGTACCCTGCCCCTGTACTTGTACCGGGGCATAATATCTTCCCTCCTTCTCCTCAAGGGGGCACAGATAATGTTCATTTTTGGACCACTGGTGGGCTAATTTTCTGGTTTTGGACATCGCTAGCGAAGAGATTTGGGCAGAATTCTGTGGAGAGTCTTGGGAATCTGAAAGAAAAAGTTGGCAACTGGAGATCAGAGCCATTGTGGGTTCCCCTGGTTCCGGTTCTGGGCCGCCCCCCCCTTTTTGGAGGCAGTCACCAGGATGGGTTTGAACCAGGGTATTTTCTTGCTGTTGGTTCTGGGATGAGATGGTGGGCGGCGGTAGCTCAGTCTCCCCATCTCCCCAGTCTGGATTTGCATCCCTAGGGACCCATTTTTCTTTGGGGGGAGTTCCCCCCTCTCTGAAGGAGAAGATCCTTTTCCCAGGATCCTCTGAGGATCCCTCTCCCTCAAATTGGAAGATCTGTACCTCCTCCTCAAACTGAGTCTGTTTGGGTCTTTTGTTTCTCCTACCCCCCCTCTGCTCCTTAGGAGGCAGACTTTCAGGGGCAAGAGATTTTGTTTCCGGTTCCAGGGTTTCCATGGGCTGTTTACAAGTGAGGAAGGAAGCTTCCTCCAAGGCTTTACACCCCCCTTCCCTTTGTGCCTCCTCCCTGGGAACCGGTGAGTTATCGGGGTGCTGCCCCCGTCATTGTTTTGGAGCACCAGGTCCAGAGTTGGGTGCGTTCTGCGCCGGCACGCCCATCTGAGGGTTCTGCTGAGCCCTCAGTATGTGACCCAGATCCCGCGCCATGTTTTGAACCTGGCGCTCTAACTGGGAAACCCGCTCAGGCTGATACGGGGCCCTGTTTTCTCCCCTGGGCTGATCCCGGGAAGGGTAGCTGTCCCTCCTCTGGTAATACCCCGGGTTGGGAAGATTTGGGTACCCCTCCACCCTTGGCCTCCCCTCTCCCGGATTCAGTGGTCTGGGCTCAGGGAATTGGGGAAAGAAGGATGGATGATTTTGGGGTTGGAAGTCGGGTGGATATCTGGGGAAAAAGTTCTGCCCAGGGTTTGGTAAATTTCTGCCCTCCTGTGGGAAGTTTGGAGGGAAGTTCCCTGGGTTAGGTGCTTGGCTGGATCCCCCCCCTTGGGCTGGAGGAGTCCACACATAACCCAGGATGGGTCTGTTTCCCTTGTAACGGGGACTTACATAATCAGGAGAGCGAGGGACCCCATTTGTGGGGCTGCCTCCCTGGCTCCCTGTCTGTGACTGGCCCGAGGACCTTCTGGGCCTAGCATTATTAGGTGCAGGTAGGTTTTTAGGCCCCCCTATCTCCAAATCCAAAACAGGGGTGACCTTTACCTCTGCCACCTTGGCAGCAGCAGGGGTGCTGTTGGCTTTTGGGTTTTTCTGGGCATTACTTTTGCTATCTACCGGTTTCTGCACCTCATAGATCCGGGTAGCCTGTTCAATGACCCAGTCTAAAGATCTTTTCTCGTGAAAATCCCTCACGAGCTGGGTCATGATATATTTGGGCAAGGCATGGAAAAACGTATTAATAAATTCCCTGCTATCCGTGCGCACCCTTCTTGTGGTCTGTGCAAAAGCACGCTTTAACTCCTGCACAAATTCTTGTGGGGCCTGATCCTCCCCACATTGCAAATTGTAGGCTGCCTTGCGAGCCTCTTGAGGATTTCTGTGAACAGAAAAATGTTTCAAGATGGCCGCCTTATAGGTGGACCATCTTAAATGATTTTGGTCCTCCAGCCCCGCAAAGAAACTGGAGTATTCCGGGGAGAAGGTCCACTTTACATATTGAATACAGCTTTGGCTGTCCTTCAAATGGAAAGTCTCCATCATTTGTTCAAACAACTCTAAGTGCTCCCAAACAGAATACTTAGCGTTCTTATGGTAAGGCGTGATGACGCTCCTGATCGCCTTAATCTGCTTTAAAGGGTCCTTAAGCAAGGCCCTTTTTGTCTTATTGGCCCTTTTGGTCCGGGTAACCCTGGACCAATCGTCCTTGGACTCAGAGGCACTGCTCCCAGAGGTTCCTGTCTGCTCTTCCAGGTTTTCCCGGATTCTGCGAGCCTGGGAGTGGCTGGCAGAATGTGGGGACCTGGTCTCCTGTGTCCTGCGCAGTTCAGAGGAGTCTTCAGATTCCTCCTTGCTGCCAGGATTTGATGGGTACCCCCTCCACTGACCTAACTGGGCAGAGGTTTTCAGGATGCCCTTAATGGGCCTACTCTCCTGGGGTTCCCCATTGAACTGTACTGTACTTGGGTGCCCATACCCGGATGCCCACCCCTCCATTCCTGAGTGGTACTGGCCTATGAGCCCCATACTCTTAGCTGGATAGTAATCTGCCATCCCTGCAGCCCTGTGCTCATGTGCGCCAGGGGACATGGGGGTGGTAGAGTCCAGGGACTGGGGGAGATGAAGGCCCCTGGTGTTAGGGCTCCTGCGGTTATGGTCAGGAGTCTCTCTTTCCCAGCGGACCTCATCTCTATCCGCCCCTGCTCCCTGTTGCAATGCAAGAGCCTGCATTTGTGCTTTCAGTTCCTCTGTTAAGGCCTTACTCGACTCTATCAGTCTCTCCTGCATCGCTACCTGTTGTTGGAGCCTATCATTGTGCTGGCAGAGAGCCTCATTCTCTCTCTGTGCTTCCTGATTGGTCCTGGAGTACTGGGCCAGTCTTTGCTGCAGGAGGGTTACCTCCTGGGCAATGTCCCTATTGGCCTGCTCCTTTCTTGCTAGAGCATCCTCCACCCTCCTGGTGTGCTCTAGCAAGTTCTGGTGTTCTTTTTGGAGGTCACCCAGTCCCTGGTGGGCCAGGTGATTTTCTTCCATTTTTCTTTTTAAATGGCAGACTTCCTGGCCTAAGGTATCCCTTTCCTGACTAAGAGCCTGCATCTGTGCCGCCAGGTCGTCCCTTTGCCTTTGGAAGGCACCAGCATTCTGGCGCTCCTGATCAAACTCTGCCTGGGTATCCAGGTCTTTCAGAATTAGTTTGTTGCTCTCTGCCTTCACTCTATCTAGGTGGCCTTGCAGGGTGACTACCTGCTCAGCACATACCCTGTTGAAGTCCAGTTGTTGCTCCAGCTTTTTCTGGTTTTGCAGTAGGGAGTCCAAACCTTCTTGGTATTCCTTCTGCAAGGCCAGAAATCTGGTATCCTGTTCTACCTTTTCCTGTTGCAGCACATCCATATCCTTCTTTATTTTAATGATGTGCTGCCTACTATCATCTTCTGACTCCTGGCTCCTCTGCAGCCTCTGCTCAGAAGAGTCCAGATCAGATTGGGCCTTCTGTAATGCCATCTGTTGCCTATTTGCCAGATTTTGGCTTTCAGCACATCTATCCTGCATGTCTCCCACGTATAGGTACAGGTATGCTGCTATCCTGGCAATCTTATTGTGTTCCTCTTTGGCTTTAGGAGCCATATATAGTTCACTCAGGGCCACATGTAAGGGACCCTGATCTCTATATATATCTGACCCTGTTTCAGTGACCTGTTGTGTGATGGCCTGCAACCACGCATCCTGGCCCTGTTCAGTCCATTCACCTCTCACAAATAGCTTATGCAAGAGGTGCTCTCTGGCTATTTTCATGTCTACTAAGGTCGTCATTCTAGAGATTGGTCTCTGTCCTGACTTACAGAAGTTTGTATTTTATTTTTGCAGAACAAAACTTTTCTTGGAGTGTCCCTTTTGAGGAATGCTTCACAGCGTAAAGCAGCGTGGTGATCCGACTGGATGTATGTATCCCGTCAGTTAGCACACTGTATTAAGCTGCACAAGTGGTAAATCTAACCCAACGTCTCGGCTCGAGCCCCCAATTTGTAAGAGGATTCAATTCAACACTACAGCTAAGTCAACGCCTAGTCTATAATACTGAATGAAAACCCTTATTGATATATCTTTAGGTCCAGTTCATGCGTTCTGGATGACTACCCCTATATCACACCCCTCTCTTGGGATCCCCCTGACCCCACTGAGCCAAGAAGTAGTTCTGTTTTGCAAGTTTAAAAGGTTTATTTGATAATTTAAAATATATATATATATCACACTTTATAATAAATTAATAATTGAATAGCACACTTAATCTGATATGATAAAGATCAACAACGGAGAATCTGGCACTAGCACACTTCTTTATAATCACGAAGGAGTTGAGATGAAATGGATAAGGTAGCACACTGGTAAATAGGTACAGAAGTATAATGTGGTAGAGAATGCTTTATAAGGTTCAAGGAAATGCAAGGTTGAATGAATGAAATGCAGTATAGAAAACAACTTGATATGATTTCAGCAAAACAATGTAATCACTTTTCTCTGGCAATCCCCTTCCCCCCTTGATGCAAGGCAAGGAAATGGAAGGAAGCACACAGTTCTCAGAAATGCAATCAACTGTAATTCAGTTCAATCCAGCAAGCTTACACGACAGAAGTTTAAAACACAGGCAAATGCTTTGATATGTGCTAGCAATGGATGAGAAATATGCTGGAACTGCTTTTAATTCCCTTTCAGAGGTTCAGGGTGAGTGGTATCTAGTTAATATTAGTCCAGGCTCACACTAGCAATGAGGCAGGGATAGTTAGCAGGTTAAACGAATTTCTGGCAAATGGAAGGCAAGCAGCAGCTGATTTTACATGTGGAGAAATTTGCAAATCGCGGCAAAATTCGCGGATGCGTCGAGCGCTATTACAGAGGAACCACAAGGACTATCTCTATCGTTTTGGGGTCCTAGGAAAGCCTAGGATCTCAGCTTCAAAATGAAAGTTACTGCAAGTCTCTAGCACAAACGGTTGCGGAGATATGAGCGATTGAATAAAGGTCGTTTTTCAGATTTGAAATTTTAAAATTCAAAAAGACAAGTGCAGCTTGCAACTAGGAAATGACAGTTGACAGCTTTACAAATGACAGGTGACCGTTAGGAGGCAGTTCTACTTAGATTAAAATAGATTGAATTATATTATTTTAACTAAGAGATTGGTTCTGCACAGTTTTGCTATGTACTCACACTATATTCTTGAGTGAAATGGGCCACGCCACGGATCTGGTCAGATTTTAGACTCGCCTCTGGTCTCTGCACTTCACAGTGATCTGGGTCAGCTCTCTCTGGTTCTGCTAACAGGTCAGCTCTACTCTGCTTCTGGTCTGGCCTGATGGATTTGAAGTCTCTATGTTGCTCTCTGAAGGTTGATGGAGGTAAGTATGGATTTTTCCGGCAGAGCGCGTTGCAGCAAATGGAATTGAAGGTCCCCATCTGTCCTGTCTGTCTGCTTTTATGTGTTTAGAATGTGGGTGTGTTCTAGCATCACTGACCCTACCTCTCTCTCAGCTTCTAATTGGTCAAACTTCCATTTATCATTTGATTGGGGAAGGAAGTGTGTGTCAGCGTGATGTCATTTTATGGCTTGCAGATAGGACACTCCTCTGTCAGATTGCACATATTCTATATTTGATAATAAAAGACATATTTCACAGTTACACAGTTGCTTGAAATTACATATACATGGTGCGGCTGAATTTAGCCATGTCTCTGTCCAAATCTGCTGTTTCTAAGAGCTTGCATTCAGAAATGGCACATAATTGACTTTTTAACTGATTTTTCAATTTCTGACATTGACCCAACTTTACATACATGTGCGCAGGGAGTATGGACATTAACTGATGAAGTTTCAGACTTTTAACATGCATACATTTAGAGTAATATCCACATTTCCGCTAACACCCCCCTGAACATACCACCGGTTCTAAAAACCTCTTAAACTGTGGGCAGAAAAATCACAAGAATTATGGTATCATTTATAAAATTTTCACATGTCCGCTCTATGAGTTATTCATCTTTTTAGAGTTATGTTCTGGCTCCAAAGGGGTGTGGTTTCCTCTCAGCACAAGGTAGAAATACTGGTTTTTCCAGTTCTGCCAAGCCAGCTTGCTCTCACAGGCAGTGCCCCTCCCCTTTCCTCAGGAGGAAGCCACTTTTTACGACCATTTACGACTCCTGCCAATAAAACCTTTGCCTGAGCAAGGACAGGGCTTTGTTCACTTTCCTGCAGAGCACAGGTAATTCAATTATCAGATAGATGGCATATCCTTAGTGTGAGCAGCAAAAGGGCAGCTAGGCCTGGGAACACAGCTGTGACTCAAGTTTCACTCCTGATGGGGGTAGTTGCCAGGCAAATTGGAATCTCTTTAAGCTGTCATTTCTGTTCCCCAGTTTCTGCATTCAAATAAAACTAAACATTTTCACATATGCAGCTAGAAGGCTGATTCTAAGTTTAAAACTATGACATTTAAACAATTGCAAAGGCATGTGACACCAAACATAGGTCACTCATTTAATCTAAACATTTTTGATTTTAGTGTCTTTAAATCCAGTGCAACTTAAACTGCTGACTCCATAGCAGTTTTGTTATAAGCATTGTTTTGGGCTCTTCATTTCCCAGATTTTGTAGGCACACAACACTCCATTCTACCAAATGTCTGCTGGTGTCCAGTGAGTTTTTAGATGTGTTGCAATGTTTAAAATAGACAGTTTGAGCCTACCTTCAGAGAAACACAGGGTGGTTTTAAACGGCCGGCTTTTGGATAGTGGTGAGTACTGGTATTGCACCCATTTTTGGGATTTTAAGGAAATGAATTCCCAACAGTTATGGGTTTGCTTTTGGCAATCAGCATTGCCATTCCCAATGGTTTCAGACTACTGTGTGGGTAGTCCAATGGTGGTTTTAGGCAGTGTCCTTCTGTGCCCATAACATCGGCAAAAATGAGTGGCAGCCTATTCTTCATGCATTTCCCTGTGCATTTTCTGGGAAGCTCTGGCCATCATGATGTTTTCCATGTCAGTACTGCACAGTTTTGAGGTATGGCTCGGATGCATGGGTAAATACATCCCACAGTCTACATAACCCTAACATGTAGCCTGAAGGCAGGTTGGACATTAACTCTCCTACAGAGGTTGCAGAGGTTAAAGCAAGAACAAGAGAACACAAGACAGCCATTTTAGGCAACACAGTGACTTTGTACGATAAACTAAAATGGCGGTTTTAACCTAAAATGGAGGCTTGATTCACTTTAAGGTCACGACTTTGCAATACAGATTTCCTCGCAAAGCGACTGGGCATAGGGTAACATATACAATGAGGACGAAACAATATTATATCAGTTCTAACAACATAGCCAGAAAATGTAGGGCTGTCAGCACTTTCTCCAGGGGTGTGAATACATGACATCGGCTGGTGTCATGTCATGTAATGTGTGCAATGGCAGTGTCATGCCATTGCACACATTACATAGGTACTGATGCAAGATCATTTTCCCACTCCCTGAACAGGTCTAGAATGACATGGGTTGGGAATCTGTACCTTGCATGCACCTCATCATCTGGCAATCCCAAATAGCATTGTGCACGGATGGAATACCCTGGCCCTCAGCATCCTTATCCTCCTCCTTCAACCATCACTGCCACTAGAGCGTGGTTCATCATGGGAGTCCTTTTTTGTAATTGTGTGCTTTGTGCTTATTTAAGTGGGCTTTCTTTGCGCTTTGTACATTGCGTTGTGTATCATGTGGCAGTGAGTTTGTGAGATTTGTGTTTGCCTTTGGACTCCGGACAATTACGCTTTGTAATCTGTGAATTGGGTTTTGTTTGCTCTTGACTGGGTGTGTTTGTTATTTGCCCGGCGTGACCCTCAACACACCCATGTTATGCCTTGTAGTTCCTCATTTTGCTCAAAGAATGGGGGATATGTGTGTATTGCCCACTATTTATTACTTTGCGCTGTCCTTTCCCACACTTTAAGCATTGTGTCGCACAAAGCGCTGATGTGCAGTGGAGTGTAGTAGGGACTAGCGCAAAATCCATTCTATGAATGGCAACTTAAGTTTTGCACAGCGCAAAGTCTACTTTTGTGGCACAAAGTGCCTTGCGCTGCACCACATTTTTTATGACTTAGACCCATTAAGCCTACTTAGTTCTTCTCAGAAGACATGACATACCACTGCACCTGGTTCGTGCCCGTTGCATGACGCACTTCTGCTTCCCTCAGCCTCTTTCCACGGGAAGGGAGAATCGAGGCACAAATGTGTTCCCTTGTGTATCAGAGGAGTAGGTTTAATGTCTGGTTTGCTGACGGGTTCCTTGCCGCTCTGAAGGGGGAGCCTTGATTTCAAGGGCAGGTGCTGGGTGCGCTTCATGGGGATAGGTTCCCTGGAATCCCAGGGTGTCAAGTGCGCCTGGGCATCTGTTCTGCAAGAAAGCAAGGTTGCCAAGTGTGTTAGGATGCCAGACTTTCAAATTAATGGTGTCTGGCTCGGGCCTGGGCACCACGGCTTCACCAGAAGTTCACAGAAATGGGGCCACAGGCGATCCGATCACCATGTGAGGCAGCGACCGCAACTCTACCGCGACCGCAACGGGCCATCCCTCCCACCCAGGCTCGGAGGTGCAACGGCCAGCCCTGTCAGGGCCCCCCCATCTGCCCACACTGCCCCCACATGAAGTCAAGCATCGGTGACCCATCGGGGCACGCACCGCACCGCGCCGACATTCCCTTCCTGAAACAAAATGTCGGGCGCGATGCGGCATGAAAGCGAGGCTCGGCTTCCCCCGGTCGCCTAGCAACGAGTTGTTTTAAACTCGCACTTCCGCCGGCAGGCGGAATAGCCGGCGGCCACTCGAAGGCCAGTACAAGGCCCTGTTTTGCCCCTGTAGGAGCCACACGAGCTCCAGAAGTGGCGCGGGCAGGAGCCCCCACCAGCAGCCACCCACGCGCTCCAACTTCTGGAGGCAGCGACCGCAACTCTACCGCGACCGCAACGGGCCATCCCTCCCACCCAGGCTCGGAGGTGCAACGGCCAGCCCTGTCAGGGCCCCCCCATCTGCCCACACTGCCCCCACATGAAGTCAAGCACCGGTGACCCATCGGGGCACGCACCGCACCGCGCCGACATTCCCTTCCTGAAACAAAATGTCGGGCGCGATGCGGCATGAAAGCGAGGCTCGGCTTCCCCCGGTCGCCTAGCAACGAGTTGTTTTAAACTCGCACTTCCGCCGGCAGGCGGAATAGCCGGCGGCCACTCGAAGGCCAGTACAAGGCCCTGTTTTGCCCCTGTAGGAGCCACACGAGCTCCAGAAGTGGCGCGGGCAGGAGCCCCCACCAGCAGCCACCCACGCGCTCCAACTCCTGGAGGCAGCGACCGCAACTCTACCGCGACCGCAACGGGCCATCCCTCCCACCCAGGCTCGGAGGTGCAACGGCCAGCCCTGTCAGGGCCCCCCCATCTGCCCACACTGCCCCCACATGAAGTCAAGCACCGGTGACCCATCGGGGCACGCACCGCACCGCGCCGACATTCCCTACCTGAAACAAAATGTCGGGCGCGATGCGGCATGAAAGCGAGGCTCGGCTTCCCCCGGTCGCCTAGCAACAAGTTGTTTTAAACTCGCACTTCCGCCGGCAGGCGGAATAGCCGGCGGCCACTCGAAGGCCAGTACAAGGCCCTGTTTTGCCCCTGTAGGAGCCACACGAGCTCCAGAAGTGGCGCGGGCAGGAGCCCCCACCAGCAGCCACCCACGCGCTCCAACTCCTGGAGGCAGCGACCGCAACTCTACCGCGACCGCAACGGGCCATCCCTCCCACCCAGGCTCGGAGGTGCAACGGCCAGCCCTGTCAGGGCCCCCCCATCTGCCCACACTGCCCCCACATGAAGTCAAGCACCGGTGACCCACCGGGGCACGCACCGCACCGCGCCGACATTCCCTTCCTGAAACAAAATGTCGGGCGCGATGCGGCATGAAAGCGAGGCTCGGCTTCCCCCGGTCGCCTAGCAACGAGTTGTTTTAAACTCGCACTTCCGCCGGCAGGCGGAATAGCCGGCGGCCACTCGAAGGCCAGTACAAGGCCCTGTTTTGCCCCTGTTTAGCGCATGTGAGCGCAACACCCAATCTACATTCCCTCCAAAAGATTCTGCTGCATTGGAGAATCCAGTACAGAGCCTAGACTGTTCCTTGAAGGAGATAGAAGGTCTCCTGACGGACCCTATAGAAAGAGACTATTCTAACCGTGGGACAGCCTCCGCTATGCCGAGGAGGAAGCAGTACTCTCTACTTGCACTGTCTGGACTCAACCCATTGTGAGTAAAGCATGACACCCTTAGTTGCTTAGTCTACCCTACGATCCACATGTGAATGTCTACTGATTACTGCTAGTATATACACACAAACTTGGTGAATTTACTCTTGCTAACTATTTGTTAATCATGTGCATCAGGCTATTGCTACTATTCTCATGCAACATATCGCGCCACGCCTACTAGTGTCGCTGCAATCATGTTGTGCCCTTTGGTCGCTCATTGACCACAGTAATTGCGTTGTGCCCTTTGGTCGCTCATTGACCACAGTAATTGTGTTGTGCCCTTTTGGTCGCTCATTGACCACAGTAATTGTGTTGTGCCCTTTGGTCGCTCATTGACCACAGTAATTGTGTTGTGCCCTTTTGGTCGCTCATTGACCACAGTAATTGTGTTGTGCCCTTTGGTCGCTCGTTGACCACAGTAATTGTGTTGTGCCCTTTGGTCGCTCATTGACCACACTAATTGTGTTGTGCCCTTTGGTCGCTCATTGACCACAGTAATTGTGTTGTGCCCTTTGGTCGCTCATTGACCACAGTAATTATGTTATGCCCTTTTGGTCGCTCATTGACCACAGTAATTGTGTTATGCCCTTTTGGTCGCTCATTGACCACAGTAATTGTGCTGTGCCCTTTGGTCGCTCATTGACCACAGTAATTGTGTTGTGCCCTTTGGTCGCTCATTGACCACAGTAATTGTGTTGTGCCCTTTGGTCGCTCATTGACCACAGTAATTGTGTTATGCCCTTTTGGTCGCTCATTGACCACAGTAATTGTGTTATGCCCTTTTGGTCGCTCATTGACCACAGTAATTGTGCTGTGCCCTTTGGTCGCTCATTGACCACAGTAATTGTGTTGTGCCCTTTGGTCGCTCATTGACCACAGTAATTGTGTTGTGCCCTTTGGTCGCTCATTGACCACAGTAATTGTGTTGTGCCCTTTGGTCGCTCATAGACTATAGCAATTGTGTTGCCCATGGCCATATATTCACCACACTGCCATCTGTACGAGCCCTATGATTACTGCAACTTAACACTATGTGCCTGACCTCATTCTCTAGATAACAACATAGCAGACTTAGCAGTTACTCTGCCTGCACTATACCATAACTAAAACTCTAGCCACCTATCCAGATACAGGACGCTTACACATTACACAATGCTCCTTATACTATCCTATCTAGTATACCTGGCCTCCTCACTTGCCTCACTCGCCCCATGGGAACATCTCACTATGTCGCCTCTTATAGCAACTACAATACAACAATCCACTACACAATATAACATAGCTGACAGAAACCTAAGATTACGAGCAAGACTACCCAGAATCTTTGATCCGCTCATCAAATACGAAACTAACACCACTCGAGAACCTACTCGCAAACCATTCACCCATAACCACGTTAAGCACAATAACTACCAAACTAACAAAGAAACATTTGCCACTCCCAATGCTGCAAAAAATACTAATACACATCTTAACCGCACACCTAAACTCAAAGGAGCCTTAATAAACGCTAGATCCTTAGTCGCCCACGCCATAGAAATATCTGAAGTTATCCTGACAGAAGACTACGATTTCCTAGCCATTACAGAAACTTGGCTGCATGAGGCATCAGGCCCAGCACTATCCCTAGCCGTGCCCAATAATTATACTATCCTCAGATCGGATAGGTGCGGAGCTCGAGGTGGAGGACTAGCCATCATCGTCAAAACTAAACTCCAGATGAGACTCACCCCCTCACCAACCATTGAATCTTGTGAGATAATGTCCACCAAGACACCTACAGCTAACTCACAAACCCTTAACCTTCACTTGATATACAGACCTCCAGGTCCAATCATGAATTTCATAGAAGACTTAACTACCATCCTATCAGAAAACCTTAAAGATACTACTCAATCAATATTACTAGGCGACCTCAATATTGGCTTTAATGATATCAACGACTTACAAGCCACAGCAGCCTCCAACACCCTAACAGAACTGGGTTACACACAAAGAGTGCTTGAGCCCACCCATATCAAAGGGAGAACCCTTGATTGGATTGCTGACCACAACTGCATTATAGCCACTCTCACCATCTCACCCCAAATCTGGTCAGATCACCATCTAATCTCATTCTCCTTGGACACTGCCACCCCCAAACTGCAACAACCGTGTGCACCTCCTGCACTTACCAGAAACAAAAAAAACATGACACTAGACAAACTACTCCCCGGCATCATGCCCACTTTGGACGCTCTACCTGACAACCTTAACCCTAACAGCCTAGTGGAAGAATTTAACAATATCATGAACAAAACTCTTGACAACATCGCACCACTCAAGCTCAGAAACAGCAAGCCAAAGAACCACCTGAACAACTGGTTCACCCCTCTCTTAAAAAATCTGAGATTAGAAAAAAGGAAATGGGAAAATACATGGAAAATTAACCCCAGCCCAGAAAATAAACTGAAATTAGCTAAAATCTCTTCTCATTACAAAAAAGAAATCATCTTAGCTAAACAAGAGACCTACAATAACAGAATCACACAAGCCAAATCAAGTACTAAAGAACTGTTCACCATACTCAGAGAACTGGAAAACCCAATAACACCTCAAGACAACTGTCTTAAAGATAAAAAGTGGTGCTCCGAAATCCAGCAAGCCCTCTCTAACAAAGTCCGAAACCTCCAAAAGAAAATAGAACTAAAACGTGAGACCCTAGCACCCAATATATTACCGCCTATCAAGACACTTCCTAACTCCAAACCCACTACGCAATTCCACTTCTCCAAAGTCTCCATACTAGAAGTAGAGAAAGTAATACTCGGTCTAAAACCGTCCAACTGCAAAGGAGACTTATGTCCAGCACAACTCATCAAAGATGCCGCACGAGATCTAGCACCATTTATCACCAAGTTAATTAATGCCTCCTTTACCACAGGCATTATCCCCAGTAACTTAAAAGAGTCCTGGGTGCTCCCACTCTTAAAAAAGGCTACTCTAGACCCCACTATACCCACTAACTATAGACCTATTACTACGGTACCGTTCCTTCTGAAGATACTGGACAAGGTGGCATATATACAAATCCAGAGCTTCCTGGAACAAAACCAACTACTAGGCTCCCGACAATCTGGCTTCCGCCCTCTTCACGGTACAGAAACTGCATTGATTGACCTGAAAGCCCAAATAGACAAAGTAAGAGATTCTGGAAAACCAGCACTCCTCCTGCTACTAGACCTATCGGCCGCTTTTGATTTAGTGGACCATAAAGTCCTATGTAACCACCTAGATTCAGCAGCACACTTCTCCACTGAGGCTATAGCATGGATACAATCCTTCCTCAGTGACCGCACCATGAGGGTTTTCTCACCTATAGCAGCTGCAGACCCCATCCCTATTACCTGCGGTGTGCCACAGGGATCATGCGTTTCACCAACGCTATATAACATATTCACTAAGCCCCTGTTTGATGATCTGGACCATCTGGGTATCAGGTATACCAACTACGCTGACGATACCCAGATCCTCCTCCCACTCACAGGGGTTTACGAAAAAGATCTAGCAATGGTGAACAAAATATACAGCATCGTTCAGGCATGGATGGCAACCCATGGCCTATGCCTGAACGATGATAAAACTGAGCTTCTTATCCTAGGCACCGCACCCCTCATCAAAAAACTAAGCTCAAACTACTCTTCCTTCATCATAGATGGGAACTGCATACAAGTTGCCAAAGAAGTTAAAACATTAGGCATCTACCTTGATTCTACCCTATCATTCTCCAAACAGGTAAACTCCCTAGCTTCCTCGACAGCCTACACATGTAAGCTCATTAGAGCAGGAAAACAATTCCTTTCCCAGCACAGTTGTCTAACATTAGCCAGAGCCCTTATCATCTCTAAACTAGATTATTGTAACGCACTGTACATAGGAGCCACTAAATCTATCATAAACAAAATCCAGATACAGCAAAACAAGGCCCTCCGAGCGGCATTGAACATCCCCAGGAGAGAACACATTACAGTAATAAGAAGGAAACACAAATGGCTCTCCACCCATGAGAAAATCAGACTCAAAACTGCATCTCTCACATACAAATCCCTACACAACAAAGCCCCCCAATATCTTAAGGACAGATTCACCAGAACACACCCCACAAGACAAACCAGACTTGCTTACACCAATCGCTTACAAGTACCACGCTTTAAACTGACCACCATAGGCGGAGCTAGCTTCCCAGTCAAAGCTGCTCAATTGTGGAACGAATTACCCACTACTGCGAGGCTAGAACACTCCTTTTCCAAATTCAGGCAAATTGTAATCAACTGGCTAACGACAGCAACTGCTAATTGAACCCATGATAATGCTCACGCCTGTTTGCTACACAGTATCTGCACCATACGATTGTAAACTTGTATTGTAAACTTGCACCTGTAACTGGTAATGTCTGTAACTGGTAATGTCTGTAACTTGTAACTGTAACCTGTAACTTATGCTCTAAGCTGTACATATTCTTACTTTCTGCGCCCTTAAACCCCAGGGTCCGGTGCGCACAATAAATTCTAAACAAACAAACAAACAAACAAACATGTGGATGAGGCAAAGGTCTACCAGACTGAAGCAGAAATCTAAGGGATCATAGAATCGGAGCACCAGTGGGGAATTTAAGTTGGAGCACCTGAACAGTGACTTTACTAGTCTGAGACCTAGCACTGTAGAAGGTCCAGCGCCAAACAATGTCCCCAGCTGACCTGCAGTCGGATAATACTCGAGTTTTTAAATGCATTGCCTCTATCCCCTGCTTTGATAGCACTGACGTTTCAAAAGGGAACTACAGAGGGATGGATAACTTTTGGCTTCTCCCGCAAAAAAGCTCACAGGAACCCCCTAGAATATGCTGCAAGCCTTTTGTCCAGCATCAGAAACATTTAAATCCTTCCATTCTATGGCCCAGAGTCTGATCAGTGTACACAGTGCTGTTTTCATAAATGCAATTCACGGATCCTTAAATGTACAATCGAAACAAATTGCGTGTTTCAATGATGACATCGTGACGTCTAGTGAGGCGCAGGAGGAATGACATCCGCTTGCAGTTCATAGGGCATTTTATTATTTGGTTTGCAACTGCCCGTATGGCCGCAAACTTTATTATTTTTTTTTTTTTTTGTGAATACTCAAAGCATTAGGAAACTGTATAAAGGTTCATGTCGTTCTTCCACTATGGATTTTATTGTGTGAAGTCAACCGAGACCACTGCTTGCACCACCAAAGCGTTTCTGAAAATAAAGCCCTGTTTTGCATTCGTGTGCTGTCTAGAGATGGGACAGCATTCTACATGCAAGCTTCTATTTACGAAAGTAAATGCAGGGGCATAGGCCCGCCTGCTGGCCCCCGCAAGTGTCTGTTCCAGCCTTAGCAATGAGAGGCGCCCAGTAAATGCACATGAAGGGAACCCCAGTGTGCGCTTTGCTGTGCGAGGCCTCGGGCAGTTAATTCTGGTTAACTCACAATGCCCCTCATTACAACACCAGCGGTAACCAATGGCGCTATTAGCACCATGGTTGCTGCCTGTATTGTAAGGAGTCCGCCAATGGTAAATGGGGAAATACCACCCCATTCCAAGGTTGGCGGGGCGGTAATTTCCCATTTACCATTGACCCTTCCCCATTCCCATTTTTGCCCTATAGGGCTCAATGGGACTGGGGAAGGCGGTAATTGCGGTACCGTAATTACCTCGGAAGTCCCTTTGCGGGTCCGTACTTTAACGGCTGTTCCAGATCAGCCGTTAAGGTTGGGAGCTGCAAAGGGACTTCGTAATCAGGCTTTAAAGGTTTAACGGCGCCAACACCTTTTACGGCGCCGTTAAACCCTTCACGCCGCGGTCTTAATGACCCCCAATGTCGTAATTGCTTTACACAGTGCTATGAGTCGAAAAGCTGATACATATGCCTCTTATTTTTTATGATGACTCAATGATGTCATGGTCCTGATGAGATCATTGACCCTCAGCTATCCTCTACAGGAAAGAGAAACATTTTAAAATAACCGTTTTAAATGCAGGGGCAATATTTTCCTAGAATGTAAAGTTTTTGGGCCTCATTACGACCCAGGCGGTAAGTTACCGCCTGGGTCGTACCCTTACCACCATGGTGTAAACTACGTTTACACCATGGTGGATGGCGGAATTATCGCCCCATTCCAAGGTGAGTGGGGCGGTAAATCCCCATTTCCCATTTTACCCTTCCCCATTCCCATTTTTGCCCCATAGGGTATAATGGGAGTGGGGAAGGCGCTAATTACGCCACCGTAAATTACGGTGGCGTAATTAGCACCATGGTCCCTTAGCGCCATGGATTTTAATGCCTGCAAAAAGCAGGCGTTAATATCACCATGGCGCTAAGGGACCTTGTAAACAGGCGTTAAGGGTCGGCGCCGTTTACGGCGCCGTTAACCCCTTACAGCCTGATTCGTAATGAGGCCCTTTGTGTTTGTATGTTTAATTAGTACCTGCATTTGTGCAAGGCAGCTCTCCCATTGGCTAGATACGGGCCATTTCTGACAGTAGGGATCGCCAGTTCTCACACTGCACTCATTGATCAACTGCCCCCTCTTTGTGTTGACTCTGGCCTTCCCCCCTAATGAATTCCCCAGGCTTGTAGAACCACGTGCCACTTTTCCCAGGGTACTAATAGCTATAACTCCAACAGCTGGGGACATTACAGGGCAGTAACCACACCGAGGACTGTTATACCTGATCCCCTGGGCATTATCACTTGTTCAAGTACTCTATTTCAGGGGTTATCGTTTGAATATTGGAGCATTACATATGTATGAACGATTTCTTTCAGAGTTTCAGGAGACTGTTACTATGATGCATGCATATCTATAAAATATGTATATACTGGGTAGCCATGTATCACAGCCCTAAAGTGCCCTTGAGAAGATTCGACAACATGATGATAAACCACGCAGGCGAAGGATGAGTGATGTATAAAGGTCACCGGAAAATGTAGATTGCATTTTGCAAACTTGAAAGACATCTACCTCTTCTGTGCCCCTCCACCCTGTACCCAACCCTTTTTTTGCACAGTGCTTCGTGCCTACACTTCCCATTCACATTGTGCTTGGCTCTGCACATCTAATGCGTTTCCTCAGGGTCTGAAAGTAAAGCACCATGCGTAAAAAAAAGGTTGCAGCACGCTTTACTTGTCCCAAAATATGTAAATAGCCATGTAGCTATCCCCACACCTACTCCAAAGAACACAATGCATCTCAGTGAACAGGAAAATAAAACTGCCATTACCTGAAGCAAAGCCATTTTAAATATGAACTCATCGTGCTGATCAGTTTCAGGGCAAGCACACCCTTACCTGTCCTTCCATTTGAAAAGGGTTATCACAACCAAATGATTTTAGCATACCTCTACTAACATGGTGTTCTATAATGAATAGGATGGGCATCCTTCTTATGTAGCGAGGGGTAATTAATGCTACCTCTTTTTTGCTGTTTGCAACCCACATGGACTCATTTGTAACCCATAGGATTTCAGCAATCACTCTTTTAAACTGATATGTGCCTTTATTTTGGGCTGGTTTCATAACTGGCTGTTAGAGTATGTTATCAATCATGGATTACTAGGCATTTGCAGCCTCAATTTATCAATACAAATTGCTGCAGTATAAATCAAACAGTAGCCGTCACCCATCGCAGTCATATGAAAATGCAGTCTGGCAAATTATGGAATGGACAGAGGGTGTGCAACGCTGCTTCAACCACCACAATTAGGGACCGATTCATGGAAATGGGTGCAGAAATCCCAGAGGGGCTGCACGCTTGGAAGGACAATGCATGCAGATAAAAAAAAATGTGCGCCCACGTATTCATGGAATTTACTGCACAAAGTAATCGTATTTGCAAGTCGCATCCGGAATGCCCTGACATGCCCCCATGCAAAGCAATCACAGCAAGGACAGCTACCTTTGCATGCTACACTGAGCGCAAATACACACACCCTTCAAACAGTGTGTGGGGTCCCCTGCAAGCATGCCTGCATTTCGGGAACCTGCACACGGTCCCCAGTAACCGCATCCGGCAACCCGACTACATGCGCATGAAAAATCTTAACACAGTTGAAATCTCAAAACATCTGTGTGCGAATCCTTGTAAATCGTCCCTGCACCCAGCTACACTGTGTATGCACACCCCTAAGTTGGATCGGAACCCTGGTTGCGTACACGCACCCCAGAATCCAACATGCAAATCCACCTCCGTGCTGCCATTCCTATGCGCAAGTGTACATACGTGGCAGGTAGTATGAAGGACTTGCATGGAAATTTCCCAGCCATAAAGTTGTGCAATCAAATCCATGAACACGTCGCATACCCCGCAATTGTGGGCGTGCAAGGGATTGCCTGCAGGCCAGCCCAGGGAATGGCCACTTTTACACAAGTTCTTCCCCATTTTTGGTGTTCCGCCCCCTGCCCAACCCTCTGCGCAAGCCACATCCACACTCTGCAGGAAGTCTTGTGCAAGGCCCTTCACGGCTCGCAGAGACATGACACGCCTTCGTGAACTCCATGCAAGACCAGGAAAAGTAACACGCATTTGATTCCATGAATCGACAAATGCGGGTTTTCATGCAATTTGGTCGCAAGTACCCTATTTTCCATGCAAATAATTCCATGAATCGGGCCCTTAGGGCTTTTAAAGTGATTCCATTGATTCAACTTAACATAATTTGCCCTGGTAAAGAATGCTGTGAAGCAAAATAGCACAAACAAGTAGGCAGGGTAATATTTAAGCTCCAGCTGAATACGAACCATTTTTAGGGCAATATGCTAACATGATTAATGGACAAAGGGCCCGATTCATGGAAATGTAGGCAGAAATTCTGCAGGGGGTGCTCGCCGAGAAGAACACTGTGTGAGCCTGCATGCAGATTAAAAAATGAGTGCCCTGCGTATTCATCGAATTTACTGCTCAAAGTAACTGTATCCTGCAAGTCGTGCCAGGAATGCCCCGAACAATCCCCCAAAGCAATCACAGCCGGGACAGCTAACTTTGTGTGCTCCCCTGAGTGTGAATACATGCACCCTTCAAACAGTGCATGCAGTCCCCCGCATGCAAGCCTGCATTTCGGGGACCCTGCATGCGGGCCCCGGTAAACCATCCCTGCACCCCGTTACACTGCGTACAGGCACCCGAAATCTGATATGCAAATCCACCTCAGCACTGCTATTCCTATGCGCAAGTGTACTTATGCCAGCCTTCGGTAAGCATATAGCATGAAGGACTTACGTTGGTGTGAGGTTGAGCGATTGAATCAATAAATACGTTTCGTGCCGATCAATTGTGGGCGTGCAAGGGACTGCCTGCAGGCCGTCCTGCGGAATGCCACTTATTCGCGAGTTCTTCCCCCTTTTTCTTAGTCGACCACATTTCCAGACCTCTGCGCAAGCCACGCCCGTGTTCTGTGTGGAGTCTAACGCAAGGCCCTCTACGGCTCATAGAGATGTGCCGAGACTGCGCAAACTCCACACAAGTCCAGGGAAAGTACTGCGCATTCGGTTACATGAATCGATGAACGTGGATTTGAGTGCCGTTTGGCATGCAAGTACCCTATTTTCCACGCAACTAATTCCATGAATCGGGCCCTTATGAGTATAGATGTGCCGGCATAGAAAACCTGGCATGGCTGTGTTAGCCACATCTCATCTCTGGGGTATTTCTGGTCCAAAATAGAAGCCATGTGTTTTTGCTGAAATGCTGTTTCGTAACAGAAAAAAGATTGCCATGTCCAAATGTCGCTTGAACTACTCTTGAAAATATTTGGGCACTAAATGCGTTTCTTGGTTTGTGATTATTCTCCCAGTCGATAAAATCGGTTGAAATGTCTCGGCCAGCAAGTCTGGCAGCCCAAAGCCCCCTGAAAACAGAAGCATTAATGGGATTTGAACGTTTGAACTACAGCCAAGACCTACGAGTCCTCAGAGGCCTGTGGCACAGCCCAGGATCGGGCGGGAACACACAATAGCGTGACCTGATGCACAGGCTCAGCAGTAAAACTGCGCGCAGCAGCCCCATAAGACCTCAAAGGCTTATGGAGATTAACTGCATCCTTGGGGGTGGGAGCTTGCCGAAGTGTGGCTATGGTGACAAAGACCAACGAAGTGCACTCATTATCATTTATGAACTCGGCCAAATGCAATATGAGGTGATATTTAGCAGCACTTGCAATGCTGTATTGAATAGAAAACCAATTTGCATTGTCTTCTCCTCAAAATACTATTGCTAATAACTTTTGACTCAAAGGACGGATTTGGGTGAAATGTTCACAAATACATTACTGCCGAGGGCCCCAACAAACTGAATATGTTGGCAACATGTGTTAAATGGTTGAAATGTTACAAAGAAAACAAAATAAAACAGTTTTCGGCCTACTCTCTTTCATTTTCCCATAGAGAAAAATGGGTTTCCACTAAACACTTGTAGCACCGCTGGACAGATTTGCACCAAATACAAAATAAACGGGGCAAACAGCATAGCAGAATCGGATGGTAGTCCCACAAATATGCGCTGTACATCAAAGGTGTGTGTTCAGTCAATATCCCATTATAGGACACTTTTATTCTATTCAATTGCAAATGAACCTTAATATTTGGTAATGCATTCAATGCTAGGCATTAATCCAACCAAGACATAAGCAGATTATACAAATGCCAATAACCAAACAAAAGGTTGCCAAATGCAGTATAAATTGTCAAACAAATGTACCAACGCGTATTTCGACCTGTGTGGTCTTCCTCAGGTCACACAACAATGTTCCTAATTAGTTCCCAACATTATCATTCATGATATATGTCACTGTTTGATATACCACTTCAGATATAGACATTATTAACATGAGACAAAGCATGTGGTGCATAATGTTCGGTACGGAAGAGGAAAGAGAAAATTGAAGGGAAGGGAGAAAAAAGGAGAGAAGACACTAAAGTTGCCATTAGTAAGTGTCATTGTCAAGTTATACATCCACTAAGTATTCATTTACTTAGTATAATGGGTACCCACTTATTTGGTATGGGTTAGAGAGCAAATGATTACAATCACATTAATGAATCTCATCATGCGGTGCATACAATAATTCCATATAATTATGAGGGATCTGCCATCAAGAGGAATGTGGGTTACCATGTACAGATTTTAGTCTTGTGTGTGTACAAAATCTGCAAAGAGAGCGCCTAAAATAATGTTCATAATGAAACTGGCTGAGCTGTGGATGTCAACAGCTTAAGTTAAATTGGACTGAAAGCCACTAAAATCTAAATATTTAAAATAAATGAGTGACCTACTGTTGAGTGTCACATAGTTTGCAACTGTTAAATGTCATAGTTTTGAACTTAGAATCAGCATTCTAGCTGCATGTGTAAAAATTGTAAGTTTGTTTTGAATGAAGAAAAACTGGGAACAAAAGTGACATTTGGCTGAAGCCTGGCTTAAAGAGATTGAATTCTGCCCGGCAACTACCCCCGACAGGAGTTGAAACTTTCCCAGCCACTGCATTCTCAGGCCTGGCTGCCTTCTGCTGTTCCCACCAAAAGGAGGTTACACCTCTCTGATTGAATCAGGGGAGGAGCACCTGGGAGCAGGGAAACAGAACAATGAGCCTTCCTTGGCTCAGGCAAATGTTAAATTAGGGGGGGTCGTAAATGGCTTCTTCTTGAGAGAAACTGGGAGGGGCAGTGCCTCTGTGAGCAACTTGAGTTGGAGGAAGTGGATAAACCAGAAATTCCACCATGTGCTTTGGGAAACCACACCCCTCTGGGCCAGAGCATAATTTTAAAAAGATGGATAATTCATAGTACGGACGTGTCAAAATTATACAATTAATATCATTATTCTTGTGATTTTTCTGTGCACATTTTAAGAGGTGTTAGGACTCTGGTATGTTCTGGGGGGTAATAGCAGAAAATAAGGCATTACTCCGAATGTCTGTATGTTAAAAATCTGACACTTTATCATCTGATGCCCATATTCCTTGTGCATGTTTGTTTAAATTCTGGAAACGTTTAGAGGTTGTGTTCTTGATGAAAAGGGCAGAATTCTGTCATAGGTGGACACGATATCTTACAAAGACAGGGATCGGATGGTTTGGTGCTACAGAAAATATGTTAACTGGACGTATAATATTAGAAAAATGGTAAATAGATAAATATGTATTTGGATCAAAAATAGATTTGTGGGCAAATTGAAAAGGGGAGTGTTCTTTCTGTATGCCATAAAATTAATGCCTGATGACACTCCATTCCTTCCCCCAATCAAGGTTGAGAGGAGGACTTGGCCAACGATAAGTTATGAGGGGCAGGCTTAGTTATGCCCACGCACACACCCACTTGCAGAACACATAAAAAGAGACTACTTGGACAGGCAAAGGGATTCATTTTCCATTTTCTTGCAGAGCATTTTGCCGGACCACGCAACATCTAGAAGGAACATCCAGAACTTAGACACCAGATAGACTACAGAACTTAAGCAAAGGCCTAACCCACAAGCTGAGAACTCTTCTCAGCAGGCCTTCAGAATCCAGCAATCCAACCAAACTATTCTACAGCGGGTGAACTGTTGGAATTCTTTGCCAAGACCTTTTGCCAGAACCGGTAGTAGACCCAGAAAGCAGTGCTGTATCCAGAATCCACTTGATCCAGACCAGCAGAACCACAGACCAGACCACTGTGCAGTGCAGAGCAGAGCTGACCCAGAGAGCTGTGACTTCAGAACCACCCGCCAGGAGTCCAGTCCAAACCTGCTGACCAGACCCTGACGGCCTATTTCAAATTCATAGTGTGAGTACTCAGCCAAAACTGTGCAAAACCAATCTCTTAGTTTAAAATAATCTAATTCAAACTATTTTAATCTATTTAGAACTGCATCATAAGAAATCGTGTGTCCATTCTGCAAAACTGTCATCTGTCATTCTGAGCTTTACCTTTATTTTGAGAATCTACCTCCATTAAATCGTCTGTATCTTTTGAACCGCGTGCGCTAGGAAAAGCTTGGATTCTAAGCTTTCCAACAAGCCTTGCTACCCCTTATAGTTCGACCGTAATCGCGATCGACCAACTCGGAAAAAAGTGCCGCGAATTGACAGTTTGCTTCATTTCAATCACGTGTAAAAATATCTGTCTTTTGCTTCCATTACTGGATCCCGTTTTCAACCTGATAACCATCCCTGAATCATTGGTAGGGCTGACCTGAACTGATTTAAAGTATCTCTCACTCACCCTGAAACTCTAGAGGAAATTAAAAGCAATTTCACCATATTTTTCACTTCATTGGCACCACAGTTAAAAGGATCTTGCCTGCTTTAAAATCATACCTGTTTTCCTCTAAGCTCGCTGGGGGGAACTGGAGATTTGTATTGCATTTTGTATTCCTGTAATTGTGTGCTCTCCTTCCATCTCCTTATCTGGCATGGGGGGGAGGGAATTGTCAAAGAAAAAGTGATCATATTATCTTTTGTTGAAATCATATCCAGTTTATTTCTGTGCTGCATTTTTTCCCTCATTGCTTCTCCTTGAAACCATAAAAGTATTTTCTGCTACCTTATCCTTCCTATACTAACTCCTCATTGATTGTAAAGAAGTGTGCTAGTGTCAGATTTTCTATTGTTGATCAACATTATATTCATAAGGGTGCTATCAAATATTCATTTATTATAAAAGTGTGATATATATATATTGTTTAATTTTTCCAATCAATATTTTAAATTGCAAAACAAACCTACTTCTTGGCTCAGTGAGATCAGGGGGATTCATAGAGAGGGGTGTTATACAAGGGTTTATAATCCAGGGTATAACTTGCTATAAAAAGATATACATAAGGGCTTCCCTTGAGCAATCCCAGACAAGGCACTGACTTAGTGGGATTGCTGAATTGAAGTCACTTAACAATTATGTTGTCAAAATAGCAAATTGTCTTTATTGCGGTATCATCTTACCATGTCCAATTCCGACAAGAAGATCAACCAAATATATAATTTTGTTTATTCAGGAATTAGGTGCATATTTTCACTCTCCCTTAGTGGTTATGAAATATTGGGTAGGAAGGGCATATGGAATAACATGATATCACATGTTCCCTTCATGCCAGCAGATTTTACAGACATCGTATATTTACAATAGAATTAATGCATGCATAATATTCTTGGAGTCCAAAAGATGCAAAAGATATGGCATGGTGTCTCACGCTCTCCTCATTTCAGCAATCCTTACTGACTCCATTAAGTCCATTATGATTTAACACTATCCCCCTAAAGGTGCACAGACAAATGTTCAGGTGATGTGACTACATTACGTACTTGGAGCATGTGTGTGTACAGTACACATCAAACCAATTTAACATGAGCTGTAAATGAAATAAATCATAAAATATGCTTAATTCATGTTCCTTATTAAGACCAAGTTTTACATATCTCAGGTTACAGATGGTACGAGCATACAATTGGCGCAGAGGTAATTCACAATCGCCTCCTCTGAGGTGTGCTTTAGCCTGTTGTAGGCCTACAAATCTGATATCTTTACTGTTGTTGTTTCGATGAAACGTTTGCCAGTGAGTGGCGAAGGGAGGTTTTGGATCTTAGATATTCAGATTGGCCAAATGTACTCGAATTCTAATTCTTAGTTCCTGAACAGTACTTCCAACATAAACTTTCTTGCACACACACACACCCCTGCAATTAATGAATTCTTTGATCTCCATTGTAAGTCCTCCATAACATGTGAATGTTCTCATTGGCGAAAGGACAAATTTGCAAAAATTACAATTTCCACATTTACGAAATCCAATCATGGTATTACTAAGCCAATTTGAGGCAGCTTTTCTGTCAGATTTCGATACTAGAAATGAGGGACTCAATTTATTTTTCAAATTTGGTGATTTGGTGAAGATTATTTTAGGGCACAAAGTAATATATTGGGACAAGTCTGGATCCAACTTGAGGATATGCGAATGTTTCTAAAGTAGTGCATAAATGTGACTACTTTTACTCGTATACCTGTTAAAGAAACTGATATGATCTGGGTATGACTCTTTCTGGGTTTTCCAATCGCTTGACACTCCATTAAGTCAATTGCCCTTGCAAGGGTCTGTATTACTTGTGATTATACTATAAGGCTATACGTAACCAAAGATCCATTTGATGTTCCCCTTGAATCATGATTCAAAGAATCAAAATACTGTGTTAGTGGCGTTTGTTGGAACTTGTCTTATTTATTTGGATTGACGTGAGTCCAAGGAATGCTGTTCAGCTATCGATTTTAATGGAGTTTTCCCTGTAACCAAAGACTATCACCATCACTGTTCCTGTTGGGGCAGAATTTCGAATAAAAAAAAAAAAAATTCGGCCCTTCATGCTCTGTGTTCTTACCATTATTTGGTGACAAACTCTCTATGCATGTCCAATTGGATAGATTGTATTATGGGAGTTTAAGTCCCTTGGTAATGAGTGCTAGATCAGTAGATGGTGCAATGCCTTTCCAGTTGTCGGTTCAGTAATGAACTGCGGGCAATGTCTAGAGTCGAAAAAGTAAACAAAGTATGTCTATCAATCACGGTGTTCCAGAGCCTAATTATTTACGTTGTAAATAAGTACTACACTTTGAGTGCAGTCTTACCACTATTTCCTGTTGAGGGGTTGTATTGTGTTTTGAATTGCAGTCTCTATCACGTCCACTTATATCTTTTTATGAAATATAGTTGCAAACAGATGATAGAAAAACAAACTTCCCATTCCGAGATAATACGGCATTCGAATTAGTCTGAAATACAAGCCATGAATAATATATGTGTCAGAATGTTTGGTTTTGTGAACTGACCCCATGTTTACTAATCAGCACTAGCGTTCCTCATGCATGTTCCTTAACCATTTGAGCGGAGTCTGCAGATCATTATTCCACACCCATTGCGTCTCACTATTCCTAGTAACCACTGCAACCAGTCTTCTAGTGTCCCTTCACTATAACTTATAGACGTTCAAAGTCTAATCACATGTCCAATCATGTGAGTACCGTGAGCTGTTATTTGGATTTATTTGAATTGCTACTTATTATATAGAGTAGCCCACAGTCTTCCATGATACTAATTATATTATAACTTACCTAACAAATTTGATATTCTGCTGGCATTGGCGGCGTACACCCATTGCATTGCTCGGCAAAATGACTATAGGATAAGAGAAAGAGTTCAGGCAAGACAAAAAGATTTCTAACAATGCAGTTCTGGATATGAGAGAGGATGGGTTTGGATATGGATGACTTATGGACAATACATATGCTAGTGCAGTCCCATACTAAGGATATCCACTACCAATGTTAGGACAGAACCGTCAGCGATTCAGATCAGTAAACATTTCAGGACAGGAATTCTGCTGTGCACACCGGACTGGACTGAAGGAGCTCGGGTCTGCAATCAGTAAGGTGCTCTGGACATCGCACGGTGGGACTGGACTGGATCTCACGGGCTCTGGTTCGCGTTCACATCTATCTGGTCACAGCACAGCTTTACTGGGTTGGATATTTGGATTCTGGTAATAATTCTTAGCAAGAAAGCAGCTACAGCACAGCCAGGCTGTTCTTTCGTTCCCCTTAGAGGTCTCCGGTAAAATCCGGTTTCTGGATTTTTAAAGGCCAAGCTGAGAAGGGTTCAGCTTTGGAAATGGGCCTTTCTGCTTTCAAAGTTTCTGGAGTCTGGAGTCTGGAATATGGATTTCTCTTGCAAAGTGCTCCGCCAGCAATCAGTTGGTGGACGAATGTGTCTGTGTTTTTAGGTCCTAAGCTGTCTCTATTTATGTGTTTACTAAAGGGGTGGGTATGCTGAATTATCCTCGGCACACCCCCTAGGTATTCTATTGGTTCAGGTCTTTCATCTCCCTTGATTGGAGAAGAAAACAGAGTGTCATCATGACGATGTGTTTTATGATCCAGGAAAAACCTCCCCTTTGTTTTTAGACATGAAATCTACTTTTCATATAATACATATTTATAATTTTACAAACTTGATAGCAATTGCATATCTGTATCACATATTTGGTGGAGCAAGTATCCATACAAGCCCTGTTGCTGTGAGAGCTTGGGCCTGGATTTGGCACATTTTCACACTTTTATCTGGGACACAATTGGCCAATTTGTCCACCATTTTATACATATGTGCGCATGATATCTGGGCATAATCATATGAAGGTACATGCTTCTGACATCAATACAATTGCTACAAAACCAGATTTTTCACTACACCTTCTCAGAACATCGTACAGAGTTCTGAGTCCTTTTGAAATGTGCACCAAAAAATTATCATTAACAATACTGTAATTTTACAATTTCTACAAATTTGCACTGTCCTTTGTCAGTCCTTTTTAAAAATATACTTTCTGTGCTTCAAGAATCAACAAAAATGTCTGTTCCCGCCCCCAAAGTTTCTGGTGGCTCAAGAGCAATCCCCTCCTTCTTCCTCTGGCAGGGGCTACTGTTGACACTTGCAATCTGCATATCCTTTGAGCCAAGGAAGTCCTTTGTCTCTCCCAGGAGCAGCAGCCTAAGTCTCCTCCCCTCTTCATCAACACCTGAATGTGATTTCCTGGCTTTTGGTGGGAAGCAGTAGAGGTGCCTTTTGTTGGGGCAAGCTGGTGAATTTGCTTTGTAGTTTTGGCTGCATCAGGCTGACTTTAAAAATCACTTTGTTAAGTTTTTATTTGATGAAAATAAACTTACAATTTTAAAACAGGCAAACAGAACTCTAATTCCATTCTCTAAAACATAGAGATTAAAGAGTTGCAACCTATATTACTTTTAATAGCAAGTCACTTAATCCCAACCAATTGATTTTAACTGCACAAGTTTAAGCTTCTAATGCAATTACTGACAGCTGTCATACAGGCGGCCGGTGGCACTGCGCCCATATTTTGACAGATTTTGACAGGCAAGCTCACTTTTTAATGTGGATATTCTGATGATAGATTCTGCTTTTCCTGGCATTGTGTGCTCCTGTTGATTCCTTAAATAAAGTGATGGGTAACACGTAGCAAGGATGTTGGATGTTTTCTGATGTATGAACCATTATTTGTATTTTCAGCAACCAAGAAAACAAGGATTTCAGAGCAATTTCTGGGTTTCCTTGCAATAAAGCACTTCCTTTCGGGCAGTTTACATGTTCACTCTGTTGGCATCCCAGAGACAGGTTTCAGCAGTGTGGTCTCGTTCCACTACTGACAAAAGGCAAAGCAGATTGGCGGCCATCTTTTCCGGTTTCACAGCGCCGTTTTCATAGGTTTAGCGCGCATAGGACTTTTGCGGCCATTTAGCTGATTCTGGTGCCACCAGCACACAGGGATGTCGCAGGGCAGAGCCTAGTGGGTTAAAACATACCACAAAGCCTGCCCCCCGCGATTTGACCTTTGACCACCTGTCAAGGGGAAATCGCGAAAATATGATGTTCATTTTCTGCTTCTCCCATCAGTGGTGGATCGATAGGTTCTCCTCGCCGGTTGCAGATGAGAGTATGGAACGATACCCCGGGTTTTTCCTTCCAGTCCCTGGGTGGTCCTCCTTGTTACTTAGGATCCATGGTTTTAAATTCTAGGATGACAAAGCAGAGCATATTTGTAGACATTTCCCCACCACTATTCATGTAGTGGGGCAGATGCTTACATTTTGACATATCAGGACAATCTTTTCTATTTGAAATCTATTGATTATACAGAGGGAATAGTTTTATAGTTGGAATTCTAGGGAGCTGGAATGTCCCCCTCTGGGGTTCCAGATGAATCCTCTAGTTGTTGCAGAGTGTGCCTAGGATGGCAACACTTCAGTTGGTTGATATGGACTCACTTATCTTCCCCTTCTGCCAAACTGCCTTTGGGGATACGGATTTTGTAGGCGACTGGTGAGATTGTGTCTACAATTTCAAAAGGACCCCTCCAGCTAGGCAAAAATGTGCACTGTTTGGCCTCTTTCCTTTGGAAATTGTATAAGTAGAGCCGGTCTCCTACTTGGTATTCTTATCTAGTAGTCTTTAGGTCATAGTGGGTCTTCATACTGTCAGCCAATCTTTCTAGATTTGGCTGAGCATAGGCAAAAGCATGCTGAAGGTGTTTTCTTAGATTTTCAACATACTCATGAGTTGTGGAAGCATTTATCAATGTCTGATCTTGGGTTCTGTAGAGCAGATGCTGGGGAAGCACCATTCTTGCTCCAGTCATCAGCTCAAAAAGTGTCATTTTTGTTGCAGATGAAGGGGTAGATCTGATGGCCATCAGGTCAAGAGGAAGTCGGATGTCCCAACTTGGCCCAGAATCTGCCACAAACTTTTTTAATATGCTCACAAATGTCTTATTGTATCTCTCCACTGCACCACTAGAGGCTGGCAGGTAGGCAATGTGTAATTTCCTTTTGACCCCAAGTATCTCCTACATCTTTGTCATTACTTCGCTAGTGAAGTGGCTACCTCGGTCTGACTTGATCCTTTGGGGTAGTCCAAAATGCGAGAAGATGTGGTTGATCATCAGGGCAGCTGCTGTTTCTGCCTTGCAATTTGGGGCCAGGAGACATTCCACCCACTTAGTGAACAAGCATGTCACGGTCAACATGTACTTGTTCCCCCTAAAGTAGCGAATCAGAGGCCTGATAAAATCGACTTGTAAATCTGACCAAGGCAGTGTCATCCCCCTCTTTTGGAGAGGCGCACAGTGTGTGAGGGATGTTGGCTGAAATTGTGCACACACAAGACACCCCTTCAAGTATTGGTCAAGGTCCTGCCCCATGTGTGGCCAGTAGGTAACCTCTCTTAAGATTTCAAGTGTTGTATGAAACCCTCGATAACCGGCTGTGGCAGCATCATGTGCGTGATTTAGCATCAGGCTTCAGAATGAGGTAGGGACCACCCACTGATCATGGCCAGCTAGGGATCTCCTCACCAACAAACCGTCTTGGATTCAGAACATTTGTTGGATATTTCATCAACACTCTGAGGTTCTCTTTCCCTATGTAGTCGGTATCTGTCAGGGGAAATGTCTCAGGGTCCTCAATGTGTTGATAAAACTTACCAATTATTGGATCCCCTTTTTGAGCCATAATCAAATCAGCATCTGGGGTTTGCTTACTCCACTGTGCAGTTGAGAGTTCACTGTGAGCATTTGTCTGGGATCTAGTGATAGCAGTTTCCTGGATATCCCCCAACAGGGACTCGATCTCAAGTAGATCCCCTTGTATGGCTCCAGTTTTGGCCAGCTGATCAGCTAGGTCATTTCCACTTTTGTCTGGTCACTCTACTTTAGAATGACCCTTGATCTTTTTCCAGCAGATGGCCATCCGATTCGAGGTGACCAGATCATCAATATTTTGGATTAATTTCCCATGTTTCAATGATTTGTTATTAGCACATAGCATGCATCTGGTTTTCCAGTTAACCATGTGGAGTTGGTGTTGAACAGCAGTGAGGATGGCTTAATGCACAGCCATCAACCCTGCCACTTGACTACTTCGGGGACCAATTTTGTACCCAGTGGAGGGTTCTGGGGCATCATTCACCCATGCATTCCCTGCGCCAGCCACAAGTTCTTTTTCCCCGTTGTTGTGAACATGGTAGGAGCAGCCATCCACATAGACAGTGGGAATTCCCTCACACTTGTCTTCTTCAAAGACTTTGTGTGGGGAATTAAGGTATGCCTCTATGTTGTCCTTGATTTTAAGACTTTCGTCCTCGAGACAGTTTTCTCTAGCACAATCATGCAGGTCAGCCAGACCTTGCGCGAGGGGACTCTTCTTGTTTTGGTCATGTCTGACCTCCACAGGAAAGCCTTGCATTGACATAATCCAGGAAGTAATTCGCGAATTACTCACATTTCCGGCCCAGATTCTGTCACTTTGGAGATATTGCAGAGGCTGGTGTGGAGTCTCCACTATGATGTGTTCCCCCTGGATAAACGGGCGGTAATTCTTCAATGCCCACACTGTTGCCAGAGTGCCTTCTCACAATCGTTGAATTTTTCCTCCACAGAGGATAAAGTTTTACTCGCATAGGAGATTACTTTATTGACCTTGTCATACTTTTGATATAATACTGCAGTCAAGCATGTATTTGAGAACCCTGTCTCCAAGAAGAACTCCTTGTTTTTGACAGGGTAGGCTAGGCAAGGCGCTTGTGAGAGGCTTCTTTTGAGTTGTCTTACTGCCTCGGCTTGTTCTGGACCCCACTCCCACTTGAACCCCCCTTCAAAAGATGGATCAGGGTTCTTGTGATCTCTGCGTAGTCCTCAATTAACTTTCTGCTGTAATTAGTCAGTCCAAGGAGGCTCCTTAGTTCCCGCAGAGTTGTGGGGTCTTTTAATTTCTGGAGTGCTTCCACTTTCTTTTCCTGGGGACAGAGACCCTGAGGAGTAATCTCCTGCCCCAAGAAATTGCATGGGTTCTGCACCACTGTCCCTTTTTAAAGGAGAGTTTTGCTCCGGCAGCCTTCAGCTTTGTCAGAACACAACGGATCTCTGCTATGTGTTCCTCCTCAGATGAGCTTTTGACTAAAACATCATCTACAAAGGCCAGGTTACCCCTTTCACCCAGGTAGGGCGTGGCCTTGTGCAGAAAAATGTTAAATTCATTGCCGGAGTCCGGGTCCATGTGTACTGCTGCCCCCCAAAGGTGAAAGCCAGCTTGTATTGGTCCTCCCTACTGACAGGTACAGTCCAGTACCCATTGTTCAGGTCAATTGCAGTGAATACCTGTGACCCCGTCGGGAAGTATGGACCCGTTTGTTGAGCTCCCATAGGTCGTCACAGAGTCTCCACTGGCCGTTTGGATTCAAAATCCCCAGCACCGGATTATTGAAGGTGCTGTGGACTGGACGGATTTCCCACAGGACTCAAGGTTCTTAATTATTTCAGTAAGGTACTCCATTGATGTGAGAGACAAGCGATATTGCTTCACATACACTGCAGTCATGCCAGGGTCCGTGGGAATTGTTGTGGTGTGGATGTTGGTGCAAACACAGGCATATCAGTCCACCGCAAAGGGAGCTTGACAATCTAAGAAAACTTGCTTCAATGTTTGCCTTTGCGCCAGAGTCTCACAGGAATCAGCTAGGTTGACTCTCTCCAACCATCTGCCTGAAGCCTGGAAAGATTTCTGGTTTTGCTTTCTCAGCGGCCTCTTTCAGCTGGGTGGAGAAGTCCCTGGTCAAAGTGCTGATTTGTACTGGAAGCTTCAGACGGGGAAGGCAGCCCTTGCGGACTTGGAATATCACCTCATCCCTCCTGAAGTCACAAGTCACATCTTCCTTACCATAAGGGCAGGAAGTATACACCAGGAAATTCCCCCCATGCCGGGTGAAGATCCTGTCTGGTGTTGTGCTATCGTCGCTATCACTGTCAAAACAGTCCTTGGGGATTGTTCCTAACAGTTCATTACCTAATTCTTTGGACAAATGTCGGTCATCAAACGCCATTCCGATAATGGTGCCTGCGGTTAGAGTGATACTCATTAAGTCACTGTTATCCACCTCCATTGGAATGGTGTCATGTTCTATGTTGACTAGTGGTGTTGGGTGTTCCCCCAACCCTTTCTGTTGGAAGTGAGCATTAAGATGAATATAGGCATCAGGGTTTTTCAATTTCTGTCCTCTTTTAACTTTCACTTCCAGGGATAATTGTCGGGTCCTTTTTGAGATGGTGACTTCTTCTCTAATCTGAATTTCAACTGCATAAGGCAGTAGACCTAAATGCTTTCTCTCGGTCATCAAAGCCCATGGGATTACCCGCTTATCAGGACCAAGCTTTGATGTTTATTAGGTCCAAACTAATAGCAAAGCGATTGAGAATGTCACTGCCTAAGTAAAATGGAGCAGGGACATCTCGCACGACCCAACAATTATGGACTATGTTCTTGCTGCCTATGGAAATTCTGAGAATTCACCTGCTACGCAGGAGATGTTTGGAATTGGGTGTTTCCAGGTCCATTTCCCATGTGTCTAACAATTTACATGTGGTAATGGCTAGATCTTTTGGTAGTTTGCAGAACATGGCTTCGCCGATGAAGCTCTTACTGTTGTTCACACATATTCAGGCGAGAACAGAGTCCTTCCCTTCATTTAACTGAATAGGGATGAACAACTGCTCTCCAATTTTCTGAATGTCAGCCAGGCTTTGAGCTGATTTCTCATCTTTCTGGACTATAGGAGTGGGAATTTCTGATTGTGAATTTGTAGGAGGAATTTTGAAGGAGTGTTTCCTTCTAGTGTGGAATGCCACCTTAGACTGGAAGGAAGGTTGATTTTCAGGAATAGAGAGGACCCCCTGACCCCCTGTCACCAGTTTTTTGTCATTCTGCTATTATTGTCACGTCTGGGATTTGGTTGTTCTGGAAGTAAAATTCTATTTTGTCAGGTTTTTGTTCAACCATGTGGCATGTGACGTTTAAACTAACATGGTTGACACTCTGTTTCAATTTTATTGTCGGCTAGTCTGGGTCCAGAGGACTTTGTTTACACAATCTATGAGGGGTGACAACCTTCACAGGATGTCATTCCCTAGTAAACAATGGGTGCTCTTTGGAGTCACAACTATGACCGGGTTCTTCACCTTGTGTCGCCCAATTTTAATGTCCAAATCCGCAGTCCCCTCGATGGGAATTTCCTTCCCATCGAAGTTCTGAAGTTGTCCAGGAAGAGGGGTGAGAGGAATTTGATAATTCTCCCCCCTTCCTGAATTCAGTTTGCTCAAAGGCCCTTTTTTGACAGAAGGGTAGCATGGGATCCAGTGTCCACCAGTGCCAACATTTTACACTGCCCCTGTATTTGTACCGGGGCATAGAATCTTCCCCCCCCCCCCTTCTCCTCAGGGGGGCACAGATAAGGTACATTTTTGGACAACTGGTGGGTTAGTTATTTCGTTTTGGACACTGACAGGAAGGTGATTTGGGCAGGATTCTGTTTGGAGTCATGGGAATCGGAAAGAAAAAGCTGGCAGCTAGATACGGGGGAAGTTTTGGGTTCCCCTGGTTCTGATTCTGGGCTGCGCCCCCCCCCTTTTTGGAGGCAGTCCCCAGGGTTTAAACCAGGGGATTTTCATGCTGATGATTCTGGGGTTGAATGATCGACGGTGCTAACTTAGTCCCCACATCTACCCAGTCTGGATTCTGATCCTTACGGACCCATTTGTCTTTGGGAGGAGTTCCCCCCATCCCTGAAGGAGAAGATCCTTTTCCCAGAATCATCTGAGGACCCCTCTCCTTCAAACTGGAAGACCTGTACCTCCTCCACAAAATGGGTCTTTTTGGGCTCTTTATTTCTCCTACCCCCACCTCTGCTCCTTGGTTGCAGACTTTCAGGGGCAGGAGACTTTGGTTCCGGTTCCTGGGTTTCCAGGGACTTTCTACAAGCGGGGAAGGAAGCTTCCTCCAAGGCTTTACACCCCCTTCCCGTTGTGCCTCCTCCCTGGGAACCGGTGGGTGTACGGGGTTCTTACCCCGTCATTGCACTGGAGCACCAGGTCCTGCATTTGAGGCATTCTGTGCTGCCATGCACATCTGAGGGTTCTGTTGAGCCCTCAGCATGCACCCAGATCCTGTGTCATGTTTTGGACCTGGCGCGCTAATTGGGACATCCGCTCGGGCTGGTACGTGGCCCTCATGTCTCCCCTGGGCTGATCCTGGGAAGGGTAGCTATCCCTTCTCACACAATAACCTGGGTTAGGGAAATTTGGGTACCCCTCCACCCTTGGCCTCCCCTCTCCCGGATTGGGTTGTCTGGGCTCAGGAAAGTGGGGAAAGAAGGACGGATTGTTTTGGGGGTTAAAGTTTGGCGGGTATCTTAGAAATTCTGTTCAGTATTTGGGAGATTACTGCCCTCCTGGTGGAAGTGAGGAGGGAAGTTCCCTGGGTTAGCTGCTGTTTGGTTGGACCCCCCCCCCTTGGGCTGGAGGAGTCCACACATAACCCAGGATGGGTCTATTGCCCTTGTAGCGGGGGTTGATGTAGTCAGGGGAGTTAGGGGTCCCATTGGTGTGGTTGCCTCCCTGGCTCCCTGTTTGTGATTGGCCAGAGGGCCTTCTGTGCTTGGGGTTGCTTTGATTCTGTGCAGGCAGGTTTTTAGGCTCCCCATCTCGATATCTAAAATGGGGGCAACCTTCACCTCCGCCACTTTAGCAGCAGCAGGGGTGGTGGTTGTTTTGGGGATTTTTGGATTATTTTTGTTTTCCACAGGCTTTTGCACCTCATAAATGCGTGTGGCTTGTTCAATGACCCAGTCTAGTGATCTTTTCTCGTGAAAGTCTCTCACTAACTGGGTCATAATGTTCTTGGGGAGAGCATGGAAGAAAATATTCACAAACTGTTCGCTGTCAGTGTGCACCCTTCTGGTGGTCTGTGCAAAGGCATGCTTTAATTCTTGAACAAATTCTTGTGGGGCCTGATCTTCCCCACATTGCAAGTTGTAGGCTGCCTTGCGAGCCTCCTGAGAATTCCTGTGCACAGAATTTTTTTTCAAGATGGCCGCCCTATAAGTGGCCCATCTACAATGATTCTGATCCTCCAGCCCTGCAAAGAAGCTGGAGTACTCGGGAGAGAAGGTCGACTTCACATATTGAATACAGCTTTCGCTGTCCTTCATATGGAAAGTCTCCATCATTTGTTCAAAGAGCTCAAGGTGCTCCCAAACCGAATATTTCGCGTTCTTATGATAGGGCGTGATGATGCTCCTAATGGCCTTTATTTGTTTTAGGGGATCCTTGAGCAAGGTCCTCTTGACCTTGTTGGCTTTTTTTGTTCGGGTGACCCTGGTCCACTCATCCTCTGACTCGGAGGCACTGCTACCAGAGATGCCTGTCTGGTCTTCTAGGCTCTCCCGGATTCTGCGAGCCTGGGAATGGCTGTCAGAATGTGGGGGCCTAGTTTCTTGAGTACTGTGGCACTGAGAGCAGTCTTCTGATTCCTCTTTGCTCCCAGGATTTGATGAGTACCCCCCCACTGTCCTATCTGGGCAGAGGTTTTCAGGAGGCCCTTAGTGGGCCTACTCTCATGGAGTTTCCCACAACATTTTACCATCGGGTCTCTGGTTAAATGGTATTTTTGAGGATCCATTTCTCTGACCCTCCCCTCATAGAAGTCTCCCTGATCAGAGAATATGGCCCTAGTACTTGGGAATCCATACCCAGATGCCTGCCCATCCATTCCTGGGAGATGCTGATCTATGACCCCCATATTCCTCATTGAATTGATGTCTGCCATCCCGTGGCCCTTGGCTCATGTGCACCAGTGGATATGGGGTTGGCAGAGTCCATGGATTGGAAGAGATGAAGGCCTCTGGGATTAGGGTTCCTGGGGTTATGCTCAGGTGTTTCCCTTTCCCAGCGAACCTCACCTCTCTCAGCCCTTGCTCCCTGTTGCCATGCAAGAACCTGAGCTTTCTGTTCCTCTATCAAGGCCTTGCTAGTATCTATCAGTTGTTTTTGCATAGCTACCTGTCTGTGGAGCCTGTCATTTTTCTCAGAGAGAACCTCATTGTCTCTCTGTGCTTCCTGTGTCATTTTAGAGTACTGGGCCAATTTTTGCTGCAGGAGGATTACCTCCTGAGTCCTGTCCTTACTGGCCTGGTCACTTTTTGCAAGAGCATCTTCCATCCTCCTGGAGTGCTCTAACAGTTTTTCATGGTCTTTTCTGGAGGTCACCCAGTCCGTGACGGGCCAGGTGATTTTCTTTGATTCTATCTTTTAAATAACTGACCACCTGGCCTAAGGTGTCCCTTTCATGAACAAGAGTATGCCTCTGTGCAGCCAGGTTGTCCCTCTGTCTTTAGGAGTGCACCAGCTTTCTGGCACTCCTCATCAAATTCTGCCTGGGTGTCCAGGTCTTTCAGAATTAATTTATAATTCTCTTCTTTTTCTTGGTCTAGGTAGTTTTGCAGGGTGACTACCTGCTCTGCGCATGCTCTATTTGCTGTTCCAGCTTTTTCTGGCTCTGCAGTAGGAAGTCCACACTTTCTTGGCACGCCTTCTGCAGTGCCAGCACTTTGCTTTGTTATCCTGCTCTACCTTCTCCTGCTACAGCATGTCCATATCTTCTTTGATTTTTATCAGGTACTGCCTGGTTTCATTTTTTGATTCATGGCTCCTTTGTAGCATTTGCTCTGCAGAGTCCAGATCAGTTTGGGCTTTTTCTAATGCTTGTATTTGCTTATTTGCCAGATCTTGGCCTTCGGCATATTTGTCCTGTATTGCCCCAATGTGGAGGTACAGATATGCCGCTATTTTGGCAATCTTTCTTTGCTCTTCATTTACCTTAGGGGCCATATACAGTTCACTCAGTGCCATATGTAATGGACCCTGATCCTGACATATGTCTAATCCTGTTGCAGTGGCCTGTTATTTAATTGCCTGCAACCACACATTCTTATCCTGCTCTGTCCATTCACCCCTGGCAAATAGTTTGTGCAGTAGGTGTTCTTTTGTCATATTGATTTCTACCAAGGTCGCCATTCCGGAAATATTAATTTCCTTTCTGACTTACACAAGTTATTTTATTTTTGCAAAACAGGCTAAATTCCTTAGAGCGTTCCTATTGTAGGGTGCTTTTCACAGTGCAGCACAGTGTGGTAGCCCAACAGGGTTTATGTACCCCGTTAGTTAGCACGCTGTATTAAGCTGTCACAAGTGGTATGTGTAATTCAGAAATCCCGGTCACGAGCCCCCAATTTTGTAAGTGATTCTAACCCGGCACTCCACCTAAGTCATTGCCTAGCGTGTGATGCACAGGTGAAACCCTTAATTATTTATTTATGTCTATAAGTTCTTTTATTTCTGAATGATGTACCACTTAGATCACGCCCCTCTCTTTGAATCCACCCCAATCACACTAAACCAGGAAGCAGGTTGGTTTGCAAAGTTAAACTATTTATTTTAGGTATTTCACAACACATATCACATTATTTTAATGGTTATACAATCATCACCGATGGGGTGATGTCACTCTAACAATCTCTTTAATCAGAAGGAGTAATGAGAGGAAAAATAATGCAGCACGGAAATAATACTTTTAGATATGTTCAATCAAATGGCAGTGTGATTACTATTTCCCCCTGCACACCACTCAATCAGTATGCAATATAAAGTGATGGAATGAGAGAAAACAGGTTTCAGGAATACAAAATTCAACAAAATAGTATCAATACCAATTTCCCCCCACCAAACACCTGAGAAAAACAGAATTGATTGGCAAACTTGTCAAAAATTGTTTAAAGTTGGCTTTGCATAAATGGTAAAACACTGAAAATAGATTTAATTCACTAAAATTGTTTCAATACTAGTGGGAGCTGCTTCGTATGGTATCAGACAACCACTAGCAATGATTACAGAGTAATGAGCAAGTTGAAAACTTAATTTTGAGGTCGGGTGCAATGCTATTTCACACGTTATAGATTTGAGCCAATCGAAAAATTGTGTGGAAAACCTTCCCGCAAGCGGTAAGCGCGATTGTGGACAAACTATAAGGGGGGTTGCTGATGGTACTCTTGTTCAGAGAGGAATTGCCATAGCATTTCGGTGCTGGACTGCCCTTGTGGGCGGGACAAAGACTGATATGCAAATGGATATTTCCCATCTGTGAAGGTACAGTGAGCAAAAAGCAATGGCTGCGAACTCTCAATGTGGTTAATAACCACTGAACAGGTTATCATGCCTTGTTCTTTCGAGAGAGGGGCGCCTGCTACCTTTTTTGTATATAAGGGGGGATTTGCCTGTGTTACTGGCACTGGTAATACCAGTGCCGTTAGTACAGGCTATTATTACCTGTAAATAACCTGACTTACCTACAGCCCATCCTGACAGTAAATCAGATGCCCCACAGGCAAACTTGTAATTTGCCGGTCTAGAAAAGTGGCGGTAAACGCTATTACTGGCACTTATTTTTTGGATCGCAAACATGGAATGAGCTCCATTGTGATTTTCAGATGCTACCTTGCATCCAAGCAGCCAGTGGCATGGAGCTCACAGGAAAATCATCAATGGTTTCCAACCACTCATACAGTGGTAAAGTATTAAATGACTACTCAGAGCAAGAGGTAATCATATACAAATAAGTATTATTCTATGTAGGACTGTGTTCAGTGAAGAAAGGGCTCTTTCTTGCATCTCACCTAGGACAATGCCTAAACCAGTGATATCCTCTTCACAATATTGCATGAAGTGACAGGGTTTTGCAACACAAGCTGCTTTGCGAATGCCAACACACGGATGGAGAAATGCTGTACCTGCAGAACGCCATGCCTACATTTTCTATTCTGTGCAATGTGGCACACAGGCAGATGCTGCCTTATTAATATTCATGAGTTGTGCCTCAATGAACCTTGACCATTTGACTTGCGCATGGTATATTAATCATGTGCAAGTCAAAGAACTGGCCTGATGAAAACATTGACATCACACCAGTACACACATCTGGTCTCAGATGTTGGGCTCTCTCTCCAACAGAGATAGATCTTTCTAAAACTCATACTGGCGGAGTCCCGTGATAGTCCCCAGTCTGTCCAGTCCTTCTGCTGTTGAGAGGAGCTGCAGCAACTGTGACCTGCTTTTCTTTGTGTTTGTCCCTTTAAACTTAGCTGGAAACTCTCTAGACTCTGCCTTAAAAGGTGTTGGCCGGTGCGGAGCACCGTGCGGAGTACTGTGAGAGTCCCCAGTCTGCCCAGTCCTTCTGCTGTTGAGAGGAGCTGCAGCAACTGTGACCTGCTTTTCTTCGTGTTTGGCCTTTTAAACTTTGCTGGAAACTCTCTAGACTCCACCTTAAAAGGTGTTGGCTGGCGCGGAGCCCCATGAGAGTCCCCAGTCTGCCCAGTCCACCTGGCCGAGAAAGTGGACTGGTGGCCTCCATTTTCTCTCCTCTCCTGCCAATAGTTACGCAATGGCGGTGCCGGGCTCACAGACGCGTCTGAAGACGCTTTTCGAATGCCGGCATCTGAAATTGACTAAAAGCTCTAGAGCCGTGCCGTGCAACAAGGTATCCATTGAGGTAAGTGGTGGAAAGTTGGCATTGTGTAGTTAAAGCTTTGCTGTGCCATCCTTACAGACCCTTGCGTCTGGTAGCATAGACAACAAAGCGGCTGTAATTCCGAGTACTATGATCATTACTTGGCATCCGACTCCTGCTGCGCTGCACAATGTAACACAAAAGCCGTTAGGCTGTGATACAACACGACAACCGCACAGATTCAGCGTGAAACTGATGTAATTGATGCCAACCCTTTCATTGACAATGAACAGGAAACAACACGTGGACCTCCCGCTAGTATAATCATTGACCCCACGTTTTTTCAATCTCTGTTTGATGTCACGGATTTGGAACTGCTTGAAGTACAAGTGCCTCCAGGTTCTTTTGAACAAAGGGAACTGTCATTTGAACCTCAAATATCCAATGTACAAAATAAGTTAACTGGCCTGGACCCTGATGCGGCTCAACTGTTGAAGCATGCTGCTCCAATGGGTGTTAATCCAACAGCAAACAAATTGATGTCTGACGAGCGAGTCTCTCTGTTGCCGCCAATTACGCCATTGATATCAGTAAAAAAATGCAATTTCCTGATCAGCAGTTGGCGTTTGTATTTCCTGACGGTAGCAGTGATGCGCGTATAAGTAATCATGCAGTCGTTGGCTCTAACGTTAATGCCATATCAAAAAAACTACCGGTGGAAATGCCCCAGGGATCTGGAAGTGGCGTCACCTGCAATCCGCCAAATGGTGCTGTTGTATCTAGCATAGATGAACTGTCCATGACTGAAAACGAAGCAACTAAGGAAAAAAGCATTGCTGCTGGCAACAATCATAGTTTAAATGCCTCAATGTCTGATTGGACAAAGCGGAGTGTAGACTTTGCTGGGCGTGAAGCTAGATTGACTGAACGCCTAAAGGAAGATTATTCACAAATTAAAGACAAGCTGATTAAGAGTGTTGCTCAAACTGTGACAAAAAAGACAGATTTGGATGCTGAGGTTACACATCCGACTCTTAAAACTGGTAGAAATATGGCGTCCCGATTTTCAGCCAAAAACTGCGAAAGAAACAGTACACCGCAATCAAAAAGTGTGCATATGAAAGACAGTTCTCTAGCAGAAAGAGGTTTGTCAAATCTGACAGTCCAACAAAATTGTTCTGACAATACGACCCTGGAGGTGTCTCAAAATAATATAGATGAAACAGCTGCAACAGACGATTACCCAGCTAATACAAATCAGTTACCCAAAGAGCTTGACACAGAAAGTGCCATGAAGGCTAATATATCGGTGGCTGCCTCAATTCAGATACACAACAATGTGATGGCTGCAACGTCCCTGGCACTTATACCATTCATAAAACTATACGACTCATTGAATGATTCACTAAAGTACCAAGGAGCCTTGCTGTCCCATCTAGATACGAAATTGTACAATTTGACGCACAGCTACACCCTATTACAAAAGAGCGAAATGGAGGCAAACGTTTCATTACAATGGCAAACCAGGAGAGATATTGCAATGAAAGAGCATACCAATTCTCCTGACCTCATGGATGCCATTCTTGAGTGCATGAAATGGTTTTGCCATTTAGACAAAACTCGTTTCAATGATATACCCAAATTCAACAACCCACATGTGAGTCAGCAATTTAGGGACGGAGCAATATCTGAGGGTAAAGAGATTCCCCGAGAAGCGTCGGTCACTAACAAAATTGTACTGGCCAAATTTGCCATTGCTGCTTTACCAGCCGTGTCAACTGATGTCAGAACAAAGATGGTGGAAATAATTTATGAACAGGCTGCCTCAGAACCTGTAAGAGGATTCAATTCAAAACTACAGCTAAGTCGATGCCTAGTCTGGGATACTGAATGAAACCCTTATTAATATATCTTTATGTCCAGTTCATGCGTTCTGGATGACTACCCCTATATAACACCCCTCTCTTGGAATCCCCCTGACCCCACTGAGCCAAGAAGTAGTTCAGTTTTGCAAGTTAAAAGGTTTATTTGATAATTTAAACAATATATATATATATATCACGCTTTATAATAAATTAATAATTGAATATCACACTTAATCTGAGCAGTAATCAATAATGGATAGTCTGGCACTGGCACACTTGTGAGTAGGAACAGAAGAATAAGGTGGTAGAGAATGCTTTATATAGGTTCAGATGGAAGCAATGTTGAATGAAATGCAGTACAGAAAATAACTTGATATGATTTCAACAAAACAATGTAATCACTTTTCTCTGGCAATCCCCTCCCCCCTTTTATGCAATGCAAGGAAATGGAAGGAAAGCACACAGTTCTCAGAAATGCAATCAACTAATTCAGTTCACCCCAGCAAGCTTACACTACAGAAGTTGGAAACACAGGCCCAAAATGCTTTTATATGTGCTGGCAATGAAGTGAAAAATATGCTAAAAGGCTTTTAATTCCCTCTAGAGGTTCAGGGTGAGTGGTATCTAGTTAATATTAGTCCAGGCTCACTCTAGCAATGTTTCAGGGATGGTTCTTAAGAGGCAAACAAATTTTTAGCGAGGAAAGCAATGAAACTTTTGTTTTCACACGTGGAGAAATTTGCAAATCGCGGTAAATTTGCGAGTGCGTTTTTTGCGATTACAGAGGAACTACAAGGACGAGCACTATCGTTCTGGGGTCCTAGGACAGCCTAGGATCTCAGCTTCCAGATGAAAGTTACCGCAAGTCTCTAGGACAAACGGTCACAGAGATATGAGCAATTAAATAAAAGTAGTTTTTCGGATTTGGAATGTTAAAATTCAAAGTGACAAGTGACAGTTTTGCAAAATGACAAGGTACAACTTCTAGGAGGCAGTTCTGGTTAGATTAAAATAGATTGAATTATATTATTTTATTTAAGAGATTGGTTCTACACAGTTCTGCTAGGTACTCACAATATATTTTTGAAATAAATGGGCCTCGCCACGGATCTGGTCAGGTTTTAGACTGGACTCTGGTCTGGTCTCGGCACTTCACAGTGGTCTGGGTCAGCTCTCTAGTTCTGCGAACAGCGGTCTGGTCTGGGTCTCTGGTTCTGATCAGGTCTGTGGGTTCGGATACAGCGGTCTCCGGTTCAGCTGGTCTCTCTCTGGATACAACACTGCTCTCTGGCAAATGGCAAGAGTTCTTGCAAAGAATTCAAACAGCTCGCCTGGCTGTGATAATGGCAATGATTCAAGGCCTGCTAAAGAGGGATTTAGCTTGTAGTTGACCTCTCTGCTACAAATTCTGAAGTAAAGTCTTGGTCTCTGAAGGTGGATAGATTGAAGTCTCTATGTTGGCTCTCTGGAGGTTGATGGAGGTAAAGTATGGATTTTCCCGGCAGAGCGTCCCGCAGCAGATGGAATTTAATGTCCCTATCTGTCCTGACTGTCTGCTTTTATGTGTTTTGAAAATGGGTGGAAAGGCTAGCTTCCTAGGCCCTACCCCTCTCCACTTGTCATTGGCCACTTCATCCTCTTCCCCTTGATTGGGGGAATGAAATGAAGTGTCATCATGATGAGGTCTGTTTATGGTACAGAGAACCCACCCCTGTCAACTTTACACACAATCTATATTTGATCAAAAGACATATTTGCACAGGTACACATTTGTTTAAAATTACATGCACCCATCACATATCACAGGAGGTATCCCCTGTTCAAAATCTGCTCTTCCTGAGAGCTTGCATTGAGAAATGGCAACATATTTCACTTTTTGGTCAAGTTACCAATATCAGATTCTTACTCAAATTTACCCAAATGTGTGCAAGGCATGCAGGCATTGATTGATGAAGTATCAGACTTTTCACATGCAGACATTTTAAGTAATGCCCTCTTAACTGCTAGCTTGCCCCCAGATCATGCCACCGGTTCTAAAAACCTCTTAAAATGTGGGCGGAAAAATCACAAGAATTATGGTATCATTCAAATAATTATGACAAGTCCGTACTATGAGTTATTCATCTTTTTCTAAAACCATACTCTGGCTACAGGGGTGTGTCTTTTCAGGTCACATGGTACAGAAACCAGTCTTTCCACTTTCTTCAAGCTCAGCCTCTGCCTCCAGTTTCTCCCCCTTCCAGTTTCTGCCAAGAGGAAGCCATTTTTATTACCCCTGCAATAAACCATCTGCCTGGGCCCTTGAAGGCCCATTGTTCAAGAGGAAGCCACATTTATGGCCACTTCAATAAACCCTCTGCCTGGGTCCTATGTTTAGCCTCTAGCAGTCCCTTGGTAATCCAATCAGAGAAGTTTCATATCCCTTTTGGTGGGAGCAGCAAAAAGGCAGCTAGGCCTGGGAACACAGCTGTTGTGCAAGTCTCAACTCCTGTCGGGGGTAGCTGGTAGGCAGAATTCAGTTCCTTAAGCCAGGCCCCAGCTAATGTCACTTTTAGTTACCCAGTTTCCTGCATTCAAATAAAACTAACCATTTTTACATATGCAGCTAGAATGCTGATTCTAAGTTTAAATCTATGACATTTAAACAATTGCAACCTATGTGACACTCAAAAGTAGGTCACTCATTTCTTTTAAACATTTAGATTTTTAGTGTCTTTCAGTCCAAATGTACTTAAACTGCTGAAATCCACAGCTCAGCCAGTCTTGTTATAAACCTTCAAGTCACTTCAGAATATAACTTTACATTGGCTCCACCTCTCAGTAAGTCTTTCTTTGGCATGCTTTGGGTTCATCTATTCAGTTTTACACATATAAAAAAAATCTGGTGTTGTTTTAAAACGCCGGCTTTCTGAAAGTGGTGAGTACTGGTACTGCACCCATTTTTGGGATTTAAGAAAATGAGTTCCCCACAATTCTAGGTTGCTTTTGGCAATCAGCATTGCCATTCCCAATGGTTTCAGGCTACTGTGTGGGTAGTCCAATGGTGGTTTTAGGCAGTGCCCTTCTGTGCCCATAACATCGGCAAAAATGAGTGGCAGCCTATTCTTCATGCACTTCCCTGGGCATTTTCTGGGAAGCTCTGGCCATCATGATGTTTTCAATGCCAGTACTGCACAGTTTTGAGGTAGGGCTTGGATGCGTGGATAAAAACATCCCACAAGCCCCCCTCTTGCGATGGCCATTCTGTTTCACTGATGGGACTCGCAAGACCTGGGATGTTTCCTCATCTTCTTCCAATAGATGGCACAGTTCAGCATCTTTTCCTCCATCCGGTACTGATCGGTCGGTTCTCCTCGCCGGTCCTGATGGGAATATTGGGCGGTACCCTGGGCCCTCTTGCGTCTCTGCTCCCGGTCTCCGGATCGTCCTCCTTGGCCAGTCTCGAGGTTTTCTTTCTCCTAGGATGACAAAGAAAGAGCGGCAATACCTATTCATGGACATTTCTCCCACACCCTTGATATAGTCGGGTGGCATATAAATTTATAGTCAAAACATATGAACATGCACATTTCTTTTTGCATTCAAAAACGAAAACACCCACACTGAGAAACTCAGAATTTGATAGGCGATATGTAGGATATTTTAAGTTAGAACTGAATTAATCTGAGACAGTACCCTCTAGGATTCCAGAGGATTCCTCCAGTTGTTGCAGAGTGTGCCTGGGATGGCAACACTTCAACTGGTTTATGTGGACCCACTTGTCTTCCCCCTCTGCCAAACCGCCTTTGGGGATGCGGATCTTGTAGGCCACAGGGGAGATTTTGTCTATAATCTCAAAGGGTCCCTTCCATGTAGGCAAACATTTTCGCTGTTTGGCCTGGTTCCTTTGGAAATTGTATAGATAGACCCGGTCCCCCACCTGATATTCCTTCCTGGAAGTCTTCAGGTCATAGTGGGTCTTCATTCTATCAGCTGATCTTTCTAGATTCCGCTGAGCATAAGCAAAAGCATGTTGAAGGTGTTTCCTTAAATTCTCCACATACTGATGGGTTGTGGAGGCATTTATTAGTGTCTGCTCTTGGGTCCTGTAGAGCAAATGCTGAGGAAGCACCATCTTGCGCCCAGTCATCAACTCAAATGGTGACATTTTGGTTGTTCCCACTTGACCCCCCCCTTCAGGAGATGAATCAGGGGTCTGGTGATCTCTGCGTAGCCCTCAATGAACTTTCTGCTGTAATTAGTCAGTCCAAGGAGGCTCCTTAGTTCCCGCAGAGATTTGATAGGCGATATGTAGGATATTTTAAGTTAGAACTGAATTAATCTGAGACAGTACCCTCTAGGATTCCAGAGGATTCCTCCAGTTGTTGCAGAGTGTGCCTGGGATGGCAACACTTCAACTGGTTTATGTGGACCCACTTGTCTTCCCCCTCTGCCAAACCGCCTTTGGGTATGCGGATCTTGTAGGCCACAGGGGAGATTTTGTCTATAATCTCAAAGGGTCCCTTCCATGTAAGCAAAAATTTTCGCTGTTTGGCCTGGTTCCTTTGGAAATTGTATAGATAGACCCGGTCCCCCACCTGATATTCCTTCCTGGAAGTCTTCAGGTCATAGTGGGTCTTCATGCTATCAGCTGATCTTTCTAGATTCCGCTGAGCATAAGCAAAAGCATTTTGAAGGTGTTTCCTTAAATTCTCCACATACTGTTGGGTTGTGGAGGCATTTATTCGTGTCTGCTCTTGGGTCCTGTAGAGCAAATGCTGAGGAAGCACCATCTTGCGCCCAGTCATCAACTCAAATGGTGACATTTTGGTTGTTCCCACTTGACCCCCCCCTTCAGGAGATGAATCAGGGGTCTGGTGATCTCTGCGTAGCCCTCAATGAACTTTCTGCTGTAATTAGTCAGTCCAAGGAGGCTCCTTAGTTCCCACAGAGTTGTGGGGTCTTTCAATTTTTGGAGGGCTTCCACTTTCTTTTCCTGGGGACAGAGACCCTGAGGAGTAATCTCATGCCCCAATAAATTAACACGGGTTCGACACCACTGTGCTTTCTGAAAGGAAAGTTTTGCTCCGGCGGCCCTCAACTGCGTCAGAACATAACGGATCTCCGCTATGTGTTCCTCCACAGATGAACTTTTGATGAGGACATCATCTACATAAGCCAGGTTACCCCTCGCACTCAGGTCGGGCATGGCCTTATGTAGGAAAATATTGAACTCATTACCGGAGTTAAGGTATCCGAAGGGAGTCCGGGTCCATGTGTATTGCTGGCCCCCAAAGGTAAAAGCCAGCTAGTATTTGTCCTCCCTACTGACAGGCACGGTCCAGTATCCATTGGTCAGGTCTATTGCAGTGAATACCTGTGACCCCTGGATCTGGGCCAGCCCTTGGTCAATGTAGGGCAGAGGCCATCGGGAAGTATGGACCCGTTTGTTGAGCTCCCTGAGGTCGGCGCAGAGTCTCCACTGGCCGTTTGGCTTCAATATTCCCAGCACTGGATTATTGAAGGTGCTGTGGACTGGATGGATTATTCCCCGGGACTTAAGGTTCTTAATTATTTCAGTAAGGGACTCCATTGATGCGAGAGGCAAGCGATATTGCTTCACAAACACAGGAGTCATGCCAGGGTCCGTGGGGATTGTTGTGTGGATGTCAGTGCGACCACAGTCATATGAGTTTACCGCAAAGAGATCTTGGAAATCCAAGAAAACTTGTTTCAACTTTTGCCTTTGTTCCAGAGTCACACAGGCATCAGCTAGGTTGACTCTCTCTTCCACCATCTGCCTGAAGCCTGGAAAGACTTCTGGTTTGGCTATTTCAGCGGCCTCCTCCAGCTGGGTGGAGAAGTCCCTGGTCAGAGTGCTGATTTGGACTGGAGGCTTCAGGTGGGAAAGGCAGCCCTCATGGACCTGGAAAATCACCTCATCCCTCCTGAAGTCACAAGTCACATCTTCCTTACCATAAGGGCAAGAAGTGTACACCAGGAAGTTCCCCCCATGCCGGGTAAAAATCCTGTCTGGTGTTGTATTTTCATCACTGTCACTGTCAAAGCAGTCCTTGGGGATTGGCCCTAACAGTTCATTACCTAAATCTATGGAAAAATGTCGGTCATCAACCGCCATTCCAATAATGGTGCCTGCGGCTAGAGTATTACTCTTTAAGTCGCTGTTATCCACCTCTATTGGAATGGTGTCATGTTCTATGTTGACTAATAGAGTTGGGTTTACCCCCAACCCTTGCTGAAGCGTTTAGATGTATGTAAGCATCAGGGTTTTTCAAATGTTGTCCTCTTTTTACTTTCACTTCCAGGGAGAATTGTTGGGTCCTTTCTGGGATGGTGACTTCCTCTTTGATCTGAATTTCAACTGCATAAGGTAGCAATTGAGCTGACCTAAATGCTTTTTCTGGATCATCAAAGCCCATGGGATTATCCGCTAATCGGGACCAAGCTTTGAAGTTTATTAGGTCCAAACTAATGGCAAAGCGATTGAGAATGTCACTGCCTAAGTAAAAGGCGGCAGTGACGTCTCGCACGACCCAACAATTATGGACTATGCTCTTGTTGCCAATGGAGATTTTGAGCATACACCTGCTTGGCAGGAGCTGTTTGGAATTAGGCGCTTCCAGGTCCATTTCCCATTTGTCTATCAGTTTGAAGGTGGGAATGGCTGGATCTTTTGGGAGTTGGCGGAACATGGCTTCGCTAATGAAGCTCTTACCGTTGTTCACACACACTCGAGCGAGAACAGAGTCCTTCCCATCATTTAATTGGACAGGGATGAACAACTGCTCTCCAATTTGCTGAATATCAGCCAGGCTCTGAGCTGATTTCACATCTCTCTGGACTATAGGAGTGGGAGTTTCTGATTGTGGATTAGTATAGAATCTCAGAGTGTTTCCTTCCAGCGTGGAGTACCACTTTAGACTGGAAGGAAGGTTGATTTTCAGAAATAGAGAGGACCCTCCATCACCTGTCTGTTGTCCTACTGCTATTACTGTCACGTCTGGAATGTGGTTGTTCTGGAAGTGAAATTCTACTTGGTCAGATTTTCGTTCAACCATGTGGCAGGTGCCGTTTAAACTAACATGGTTGACACTCTGTTTTAATTTTATTATCGGCTAGTCTGGGTCCAGAGGACCTTGTTTACGCAATCTATTAAGGGTGACAACCTCCTCAGGAGGTCATTCCCCAGTAAACAAGGGGTGCCCTCTGGAGTCACAACTATGACCGGGTGTTTCACCTTGTGTCGCCCAATTTTAATGTCCAAATCTGCCGTCCCCTCAACGGAAATTTCCTTCCCGTCAAAGTTCTGGAGTTGTCCAGGAAGTGAGGTGAGAGGAATTTGGTAATTCCCTCCTCTTCCTGCATTCAGTTCATCAAAGGCCCTTCTGGACAGAAGGGTAGTTTGAGATCCCGTGTCCACCAGTGCCAAAATTGTACCCTGTCCCTGTACTTGTACCGGGGCATAGTATATTCCCTCCTTCTCCTCAAGGGGGCACAGATAATGCACATTTTTGGACAACTGGTGGGCTAACTTTCTGGTTTTGGACATTGCTAGAGAAGAGATTTGGGCGGAATTCTGTGGAGAGCCTTGGGAATCTGAAAGAAAAAATTGGCAACTGGAGATCAGAGCCATTGTGGGTTCCCCTGGCTCCGGATCCGGGCCGCCCCCCCCCTTTTTGGAGGCATTCACCAGGATGGGTTTGAACCAGGGGATTTTCTTGCTGTTGGTTCTGGGATGAGATGGTGGGTGGCGGTAGCTCAGTCTCCACATCTCCCCAGTCTGGATTTGCATCCCTAGGGACCCATTTTTCTTTGGGAGGAGTTTCCCCTCTCTGAAGGAGAAGATCCTTTTCCCAGGATCCTCTGAGGATCCCTCTCCCTCAAATTGGAAGATCTGTACCTCCTCCTCAAACTGAGTCTGTTTGGGTCTTTTGTTTCTCCTACCCACCCTCTGCTCCTTAGGAGGCAGGCTTTCAGGGGCAAGAGATTTTGTTTCCGGTTCCTGCGTTCCCAGGGGCTGTTTACAAGTGAGGAAGGAAGCTTCCTCCAAGGCTTTACACCCCCCTTCCCTTTGTGCCTCCTCCCTGGAAACCGGTGAGTTATCGGGGTGCTGCCCCCGTCATTGTTCTGGAGCACCAGGTCCACAGTTGGGTGCGTTCTGCGCCGGCATGCCGATCTGAGGGTTCTGCTGAGCCCTCAGTATGTGACCCAGATCCCGCGCCATGTTTTGAACCTGGCGCTCTAACTGGGAAACCCGCTCAGGCTGATACGGGGCCCTGTTTTCTCCCCTGGGCTGATCCCGGGAAGGGTAGCTATCCCTTCTCTGGTAGTACCCCTGGTTGGGAAGATTTTGGTACCCCTCCACCCTTGGCCTCCCCTCTCCCGGATTAGGTTGTCTGGGCTCAGGGAATTGGGGAAAGAATGGTGGAGGATTTTGGGGCTGGAAGTTGGGTGGATACCTGGGGAAGAAGTTCTGCCCAGGGTTTGGTGAGTTTCTGCCCTCCTGTGAGAAGTTGGGAGGGAAGTTCTCTGGGTTAGGTGCTTGGCTGGATCCCCCCCCTTTGGCTGGAGGAGTCCACACATAACCCAGGATGGGTCGATTTCCCTTGTAACGGGGACTTACATAGTCAGGAGAGCGAGGGACCCCATTTGTGGGACTACCTCCTTGACTCCCTGTTTGTGACTGGCCCGAGGACCTTCTGGGCCTAGCATTATTAGGTGCAGGTAGGTTTTTAGGCCCCCCCACCTCCAACTCTAAAACGGGGGTGACCTTTACATCTGCCACCTTGGCAGCAGCAGGGGTGTTGTTGGCTTTGGGGTTTTTGGGCGCATTATTTTTTTTTCTATTGGCTTCTGCACCTCATAGATCCGGGCCGCCTGTTCAATGACCCAGTCTAAAGATCTTTTCTCGTGAAAATCCCTCACGAGCTGGGTCATTATGTATTTGGGCAAGGCATGGAAAAACGTATTAATAAATTCTCTGCTATCCGTGCGCACCCTTCTTGTGGTCTGCAAAAGCACGCTTTAACTCCTGCACAAATTCTTGTGGGGCCTGATCCTCCCCACATTGTAAATTGTAGGCTGCCTTGAGTAGAGAAATGTTTCAAGATGGCCGCCTTATAGGTGGACCATCTTAAATGATTTTGGTCCTCCAGCCCCGCAAAGAAACTGGAGTATTCCGGGGAGAAGGTCCACTTTACATATTGGATACAGCTTTGGCTGTCCTTCAAATGAAAAGTCTCCATCATTTGCTCATAGAGCTCCAAGTGTTCCCAAACAGAGTACTTGGCGTTCTTATGATAAGGCGTGATGACACTCCTGATTGCCTTAATATGTTTCAATGGGTCCTTAAGCAAGGCCCTTTTTGCCTTATTGGCCTTTTTGGTTCGGGTAACCCTGGTCCATTCATCTTCTGACTCAGAGGCACTGCTCCCAGAGGTTCCCGTCTGTTCTTCCAGGTTTTCCCGGATTCTGCAAGCCTGGGAATGGCTGGCAGAATGTGGGGACCTGGTCTCCTGTGTCCTGTACCGCTCAGAGGAGTCTTCAGATCCCTCCTTGCTGCCAGGACTTGATGGGTACCCCCCCACTGACCTAACTGGGCAGAGGTTTTCAGGATGCCCTTAATGGGCCTACTCTCCTGGGGTTCCCCATCAAATTGCACTGTGCTTGGGTGCCCATACCCGGATGCCCGCCCCTCCATTCCTGGGTGGTACTGGCCTATGAGCCCCATGCTTCTGGCTGGGTAGTAATCTGCCATCCCTGTGGCCCGGTGCTCATGTGCGCCAGGGGACATGGGGGTGGCAGAGTCCAGGGACTGAGAGAGATAAAGGCCTATGGTACTAGGGCTCCTGAGGTTATGCTCAGGAGTTTCCTTTTCCCAGCGAACCTGGTCTCTATCCGCCCCTGCTCCCTGTTGCAATGCAAGAGCCTGCGCCTTCAGTTCCTCAGTTAAGGCCTTACTAGAATCTAACAGTCTCTTCTGCCTCGCTACCTGTTGTTGGAGCCTATCATTGTGCTGGCAGAGAGCCTCATTTTCTCTCTGCGTTTCCTGATTGGTCCTGGAGCACTGGGCCAGTCTTTGCTGCAGGAGGGTTACCTCCTGAGCTGTGTCCCTATTGGCCTGCTCCTTTCTTGCCAGAGCATCCTCCACCTTCCTGGTGTGTTCTAACAAGATCTGGCGTTCTTTTTGGAGGTCACCCAGCCCCTGGAGGGCCAAGTGATTTTCTTCTGTTTTTCTTTTTAAAAGGCAGACTTCCTGGCCTAAGGCGTCTCTTTCCTGGCTAAGAGCCTGCATTTCTGCCGCCAGGTCGTACCTCTGCCTTTGAAAGGCACCAGCTTTCTGGCGCTCCTGGTCAAACTCTGCCTGGGTATCCAGGTCTTTCAAAATCAGTTTATTGCTCTCTGCCTTCTCCCTATCTAGGTGGCTTTGCAGGGTGACTACCTGCTCAGCACATGCCCTATTGAAGTCTAATTGTTGCTCCAGCTTTTTCTGGCTCTCCAGTAGGGAGTCCAAACCTTCTTGGCACTCCTTCTGCAAGGCCAGAAATCTGGTATGCTGGTCCGCCTTTTCCTGTTGCAGCACATCCATATCCTCCTTTATTTTAGTGATGTACCGTCTGCTGTCATTTTCTGACTCCTGGCTCCTGAGCAGCCTCTGCTCAGAAGAGTCCACATCAGATTGGGCCTTCTGTAATGCCAGCAGTTGCCTACTCGCCAGATCTTGGCCTTCAGCACATTTGTCCTGCATGGCTCCCATATGTAAATATAAATATGCCGCTACCCTGGCAATCTTGTGGTGCTCATCCTTGGCCTTCGGGGCCAAATATAGTTCACTCAGGGCCACATGTAGGGGACCCTGGTCTCTCCATATATCTGACCCTGTTTCTGTGATCTGGGGTGCGATTGCTTGCAACCAGACCGTCTGGTCCTGATGAGTCCACTCACCTCTCACAAATAGCTTATGTAAGAAGTGCTCTCTGGCTATTTTCATATCTACCAAGGTCGTCATTCTGGAATTTGAGTTCCTTCCTGACTTACAGGAGTTTGTATTTTATTTTTGTAAAACAGACCTTTTCCTTAGAGCGTTCCTTTGAGGAGTGCTTTACAGCGTAACACAGCGTGTGCTCCGACCAGATATGTGTATCTGGTCAGCTGGCACACTGTATTAATCTGCACAAGTGATAGATCTAACCCCTCTCTTGGAATCCCCCTGACCCCACTGAGCCAAGAAGTAGTTCTGTTTTGCAAGTTAAAAGGTTTATTTGATAATTTAAACAATATATATATATATATATATATATATATATATATATATATATATATATATATCACGCTTTATAATAAATGAATAATTGAATATCACACTTAATCTGAGCAGTAATCAATAATGGATAGTCTGGCACTGGCACACTTGTGAGTAGGAACAGAAGAATAAGGTGGTAGAGAATGCTTTATATAAGTTCAGATGGAAGCAATGTTGAATGAAATGCAAGGAAATGGAAGGAAAGCACACAGTTCTCAGAAATGCAATCAACTGTAATTCAGTTCACCCCAGCAAGCTTACACTACAGAAGTTGGAAACACAGGCCCAAAATTCTTTTATATGTGCTGGCAATGAAGTGAAAAATATGCTAAAATTCTTTTAAATCCCTCTAGAGGTTCATGGTGAGTGGTATCTAGTTAATATTAGTCCAGGCTCACTCTAGCAATGATTCAGGGATGGTTCTTAAGAGGCAAACAAATTTTTAGCGAGGAAAGCAATGAAACTGTTGTTTTCACACGTGGAGAAATGTGCAAATCGCGGTAAATTCGCGAGTGCGTTTTTCGCGATTACAGAGGAACTACAAGGACTAGTAGTCAGCTTCCAGATGAAAGTTACTGCAAGTCTCTAGGACAAACGGTCACGGAGATATGAGCGATTAAATAAAGGTAGTTTTTTCGGATTTGGAATGTTAAAATTCAAAGTGACAAGTGACAGTTTTGCAAAATGACAAGGTCCAACTTCTAGGAGACAGTTCTGGTTAGATTAAAATAGATTGAATTATATTATTTTAACTAAGAGATTGGTTTTACACAGTTCTGCTAGGTACTCACAATATATTTTTGAAATAAATGGGCCTCGCCACGGATCTGGTCAGGTTTTAGACTGGACTCTGGTCTGGTCTCGGCACTTCACAGTGGTCTGGGTCAGCTCTCTAGTTCTGCGAACAGCGGTCTGGTCTGGGTCTCTGGTTCTGATCAGGTCTGTGGGTCTGGATACAGCGGTCTCCGGTTCAGCTGGTCTCTCTCTGGATACAACACTGCTCTCTGGCAAATGGCAAGAGTTCTTGCAAAGAATTCAAACAGCTCGCCTGGCTGTGATAATGGCAATGATTCGAGGCCTGCTAAAGAGGGATTTAGCTTGTAGTTGACCTCTCTGCTACAAATTCTGAAGTAAAGTCTTGGTCTCTGAAGGTGGACAGATTGAAGTCTCTATGTTGGCTCTCTGGAGGTTGATGGAGGTAAAGTATGGATTTTCCCGGCAGAGCGTCCCGCAGCAGATGGAATTAAATGTCCCTATCTGTCCTGACTGTCTGCTTTTATGTGTTTTGAAAATGGGTGGAAAGGCTAGCTTCCTAGGCCCTACCCCTCTCCACTTGTCATTGGCCACTTCATACTCTTCCCCTTGATTGGGGGAATGAAATGAAGTGTCATCATGATGAGGTCTGTTTGTGGTACAGAGAACCCACCCCTGTCAACTTTACACACAATCTATATTTGATCAAAAGACATATTTGCACAGGTACACATTTGTTTAAAATTACATGCACCCATCACATATCACAGGAGGTATCCCCTGTTCAAAATCTGCTCTTCCTGAGAGCTTGCATTGAGAAATGGCAACATATTTCACTTTTTGGTCAAGTTACCAATATCAGATTCTTACTCAAATTTACCCAAATGTGTGCAAGGCATGCAGGCATTGATTGACGAAGTATCAGACTTTTCACATGCAGACATTTTAAGTAATACCCTCTTAACTGCTAGCTTGCCCCCAGATCATGCCACCGGTTCTAAAAACCTCTTAAAATGTGGGCAGAAAAATCACAAGAATTATGGTATCATTCAAATAATTATGACAAGTCCGTACTATGAGTTATTCATCTTTTTCTAAAACCATATTCTGGCTACAGGGGTGTGTCTTTTCAGGTCACATGGTACAGAAACCAGTCTTTCCACTTTCTTCAAGCTCAGCCTCTGTCTCCAGTTTCTCCCCCTCCCAGTTTCTGCCAAGAGGAAGCCCTTTTTATTACCCCTGCAATAAACCATCTGCCTGGGCCCTGGAAGGCCCATTGTTCAAGAGGAAGCCACATTTATGGCCACTTCAATAAACCCTCTGCCTGGGTCCTATGTTTAGCCTCTAGCAGTCCCTTGGTAATCCAATCAGAGATGTTTCATATCCCTTTTGGTGGGAGCAGCAAAAAGGCAGCTAGGCCTGGGAACACAGCTGTTGGGCAAGTCTCAACTCCTGTCGGGGGTAGCTGGTAGGCAGAATTCAGTTCCTTAAGCCAGGCCCCAGCTAATGTCACTTTTAGTTACCCAGTTTCCTGCATTAAAATAAAACTAACCATTTTTACATATGCAGCTAGAATGCTGATTCTAAGTTTAAAACTATGACATTTAAACAATTGCAACCTATGTGACACTCAAAAGTAGGTCACTCATTTCTTTTAAACATTTAGATTTTTAGTGTCTTTCAGTCCAAATTTACTTAAACTGCTGAAATCCACAGCTCAGCCAGTCTTGTTATAAACCTTCAAGTCACTTCAGAATATAACTTTACATTGGATCCACCTCTCAGTAAGTCTTTCTTTGGCATGCTTTGGGTTCATCTATTCAGTTATACACATATAAAAAAAAATCTGGTGTTGTTTTAAAACGCCGGCTTTCTGATAGTGGTGAGTACTGGTACTGCACCCATTTTTGGGATTTAAGAAAATGAGTTCCCCACAATTCTAGGTTGCTTTTGGCAATCAGCATTGCCATTCCCAATGGTTTCAGGCTACTGTGTGGGTAGTCCAATGGTGGTTTTAGGCAGTGCCCTTCTGTGCCCATAACATTGGCAAAAATGAGTGGCAGCCTATTCTTCATGCACTTCCCTGGGCATTTTCTGGGAAGCTCTGGCCATCATGATGTTCTCAATGCCAGTACTGCACAGTTTTGAGGTAGGGCTTGGATGCGTGGATAAAAACATCCCACAAACCAGTCAGAGTTGAAGTTGTTCTGGTGATGCCCATTGAACTACCTGTAGTGCAGCCTCAAATTGAATTAAAAAAAAACCAGCGGAACACTTTTCGCATTTTCTCGGGTAGTGCAAAGACACTGGACTTAAATACAAAAAAACAGAAAGAAAATGCCAAACAGCAAGCAGCCACAAACAAACGCCGGCACAAGCAAAATCCGGCAAAAAACAAACAATTTATTCGTAATCTTTCGACACCTCAGAAGTCAGGATTATTTCAGTGCGACATCTCTGCAAAGACACAAAAACCCTTACTAGTGAAGGAAATAAAGGACTCTGCATGAAACAGAGCTGGCGAATGCAAAACAGGTGACAAATAAAAAAAAAAACGTTTACGGTTGGACTCTGAAAAAAAATCAAACGACTCCGTAAATGGCTCTCAGGACCAATGTGAGTGGTCCAGGTATTCAATTGATTCAAATGAGGAGTCACAAACCGAGAACATCGCTGGCCCACAGGCGGCGATCTCTATCCCTACCATCCTCGATCCCGAAACATCAAACCACACGACAAGTAGCAGCAGGGTGTATAAAAGCATGGCTAAACATAAGCCAGGGGGAGATGCAGATCTAATCATCGTCCCAAAAACATCATCTGGGTGCTTGAAAGCAACGATGAAAAGCTCTGAAAACCAAGCAAATGTGGCAATAAAAAAAACAGGATCAAACAAATCTAAACCCAAGACTGACATTAGCGCAAAGGATAAAACAAAAAGATCAACAACCACAGGTGCGCTTTGAAAAAGAAACTGTTCGTAAATGTGTGACTGGGAAGGTGTGGATAGAAAATATATTCCCGGATGGAAACGAAGTAAATTTGAATAGAAGCAATCTGATGTGCTTACTACATGTCACTCCTTCATTGAGAAAAATTACTTCGGAAGACATCCGCATTGTGGAATACATACTGGAGGCCTGCTCCGACCAAGTTTTGCTACACATCAGTTTGCAGGCAGTTGAAAAAAACACTACTGTTAGCGGAAGATGAACTCCTTTCCTATGGATTTGACATCTCTATCTAAAAAGAGGAAACCAAAACACATCAGTCAGAGAGCATGTTCTCTGAAGAAGACACTCACACAACCAATGAAAAAAGAAGAGACATTTTAAAGGACGTGTTAAAAATACACCCATTGGTGCTTGACGGTGTCTCTCAGTCCAATTCTGCAAATATGGACAGGAAACGTGGGAATTAACTAGAACCGTAAATTGGAAAAGTCCACTGTGGGTTGATTTCCTGGAACACACGAGGCTTTATCCATCTCTTCTAAGAACTTCCATTCTCCCTAGAAAATAACTTTGCCCTATGTCTACAGGAGATGTGGCTACGAGAGCCTTGTAAGGATATTTGGCGTGTTACAGTACAGAGTACAGCAATACTGCACAAGTAGCACAATTTTTTTGCAGCACCACCACAAGGGTGCGGTGCATTGCTATATGGGTTACCAGATTAACAAGGAAAGACAGGCTATTCAGTCAAAAACGATTTTAACATATAAGATGCAAATCTATTTTTACAGTTAAAAGCACACGTGCTCATTTAAAAATGCACACTATTTTTCACCTGAAATGCCTATATTGCTAGAGACACATTTGAAAATTAACAGCTAACCTATTAACAATTAACCTGACTAATAAAACCTTATTTAACATAACCCACTAATAAAATGTGTTCTCCACTGCAGAATTAGGCATACTCTGAAAACCATTTAAATGTGTGTGCAGATTTTTTTTTCTCTTCTCTTCTCTGCCTGATTCTCCGTGTTTTTGTGCACAGTAACTGCAGGAAGAAGGAAGTCAGATTTGCAACAATTGCAAATGTATAAGCGAAGCTATTGTTGAAGAGTAGGAGGATGAGAGATGATGGATTTCATTGGGACACGTCATACAGAGGGCTGAGAGGAAAGTTTTAGTGGGCAGTATCAGGGAAAAAGACAGGCAGACATCTTTCTGCACTACTGGGGAGAAGACCTGGCTGTGGGGTCCTGACTGAATGCAGATTCCTGTGTCCTGCTGCAGTCGAGATTGGGGAGAGCTGAAAGAAAAACCTTTCCACTGGCTGAGGCATTCCTATCTGAAAAAGCTGAGAATTCCAGGCAATGACCCCGGCTTGAGAAGGCAAGCGTTCCTTTTTGCTGGAGTTAATCCAAGAGAGCCACATTCACAAAGAGAACAACTAAAAAGATAAGGTAATGAGAAGTGTGGGAGCTGAGTGTGTACGGTAATATGCAGTCAGTGTAGGATTCCTGTGCGTGTCTTAATCAAATACCAATGTTGCAATTTGAATTCTGTTCTCCGCCACGCTCTTTGCAGTGTGTCATAGACAATGCTTTGACTGTACCATTTTATTTATTTCTGTAAAGAATGAGATCGTGTCTAAATGCAGCTTTTATAATACAGAAAATATTTGAAAACAGACGGGTGTTTTATTTTCTATTTACCATTACAATGCCGATGATGTGGGGAGATTTTTAAACAGTGCAATGGTCATTTTAAGACAGATGTGTGCATGTCAGAATCAGTATGAATAATTGTGAGTGACTGTAGCATAGCTTGTTGGAGGTACATGAGCCAACGGGAAGAGAGACTCTCTGAACATAGCTCCCTACCGTATATAAGGTAGTGGAAATTACCACAAGACTACCACATATAGCTCTCTGTCGTAAATAAGTCAGTGAGTTCGCCCATGGTGGCACACCAACACTATCACTGGAAATGTGGTATTCCTAGAATTCAGGTCTGAGGTCTCTCTAGTGATCACACGAAAAATCTAAGCAAAGATAAGGGATTCTGGACATTGGGGCCACAAATAAAACAAGGGAATTATGCTCACCAAAATACCACCAACCACGTATACCAAATATGCAGGTCTGGGTGCTGAAATAATGCATGTCCATTGTATTATTGTTGCACATGGCCAAATCTGAATACAAAGAGTGATTATTGCTAAGTTATTTTTCGGCGGTAATAAAATACCGTCAGGCCCCAAATCTCCACAAAATACCCTACATATTTATGGTGCGTTGCAGGCCGGGAAAGTGATCATAGAGTACCTACTGGGCGTGGCAAGCGTGTCTCACACTGTCATTTGCACATTAAAGGGAACCCATTTTATAATAGCAGTGTGCCACTAAAAACGAATTTCAGAATGTCACAAAGGGAAACCACATTCTCAGATCTAGTGCAATATTTAGAGGCAAAGTTATTTGCACATGGGAATTGGTCTTCGAATAGCACGTTAGAATGGAGTAACCGCATTCAGGGTGAGGTGCAGAAAGAAAAACTAGACAATATTTTTGCAGAAGGCAGCATAATTCAGGTCTGCCTTACAAGATTATTGAATGCAGCCGATAAAAGTGCAGAGAAAGACTGTTTAATACGGCTATGTGGCAAAATATGGTTTATTTTAAACAAGTCCCTGCGAATGCAAGAGAATGATACTCAGCTAATTAACAGGTTAAAGACTGAATTAGATGGGGCAAGTAAAAATCAGGAAATGTTGAGAGCAGAATTGGATGTATGCCAAAAAGACATGCAATTAAAATGCAGAGACTTTGATACTCAGTTATCCAAAAGCAAGAAACAATTTGAAGATAGTGAGCAAGAATTGACACACTTAAAAGCCTTAGTGGATCACATTAGGCAGGATAAAGATGAGGTTGTTTCAGAAATGCAGATTTTACAAAAAGAACATTGTGAAAAAGAAGGTGATCTCCAGAGTGCAGAACAAGAAATGATTAAAATGATTCAAGAAAGAGACAAAAGAAATAAAGAGTTCAATGAATGCCAAATGCAAATGTGCGACATGCAGGAGGCGATTAATAAAATGAGCGATGAAAATAATTATTTGCAGAATGAAGCAACTAGACTCCTTAAAAAGTGTAAGGACTTAGAACAGCAAATGTGCATTCCCAGGTCCCAGGAGAGGCGGCAGGGTACCACATTCAATGGAGTGGAGGTGAATTCTAGCTCTGCCCAAAGAGCTAGTGCCCCAGTGACTGGGCCGGTGACTGAACTTGGTTGCAGCGCCCTTGGGGGATTTGATACTCCCATTGGGGGCAGCCACCAATCTCATACACCTGAAAACAGGATTGAATCACAAAATAGTGCAATTCCATGCATTGCAACAAGTAGCCCCATAAAAATAATGAAATCCATTAAAGCCCTGATCAAACCATTTAAAAAGGGAGGTGAATGCTGCATTGAGGATCACTTAGAAGCGGTACATGACATTTTTAAAGCACTCCAGATACCTAAGGAACAGTACAGACAATATTTTCATTTAACTTTAGATGCCCCGACGGCCAGCATCATAAGGGGATTAAATGAACAGCAGAATATGACATGGCTGGAGTTTGAAAAATAAATTAGGCGTCATTTTTCTCCTTTTCAGTCATTGCAGGAGGCAAAGAAAGTCGCGTACACAATTACTGCTGGACCTAATACATCCCCTCGCCAATTTTTACAAGACTTAAAAAGAGCATTCTCTCGCTTTGATGTATCTTTTGACTCAAATTCCAATGAGTTTAAAACTGCATACTTCTATGGGCTACAGAAAGACATCATATCCCAATTGGTCCGTGAATTTGACCGTGACAAGTCCCTTGAATGGATTGTACATCAAAGCACAAAGCTATATGAGGTACTCTATTGTCAGGGTAGAGAAAGTGATAAAATGAAAGATACTAGGCCTAAATCTAAAGAACCCTCAGCCACAGTAATGGAAATCAGGTCAGCCAAAATGTCCCTTGAGTCTGCTCAAAGTCAAGGTAAAAATGTGACACCTGAACAAAGGGGTAATCAACAAAGATCGCCATTGCCTGTACCAATGTTCCAAACACATGATCCTAGTAATAGAGAGAGCTACATCAGCCCTAGGTACTTAGGGGATAGACCCCGGGTAAGATACCGGTCTGATATGGCAGGTATGAACAATAACCAGAGACAAAATCAAGATCAAAGAAATGATGGTCCCTACCAGTCATTGGGGACACAGAGTAGGTTTGATCCCAACACCATGATATATGGTAATCAGGATAGGCCCCGATATGTGGATCGATTTACTGATAATGGAAATCAACATAGGGGCCAGTACCCACAATCTGAGAGACAGGACATGAGGCAAAACGTGAACTACAGTCCACGCCAGTACGATGATTCCCCACCAAGGGACTATAATCAAAGGATGGGTGCAACCCGCTCCCCTCCACAAATGAATCAAGAGTTCAGAAACCATCCCAACCGGTATCAATCACCTGAGAGGTATCAGAATAGATCCAGTCAGGGGGAAAACAACCAATATCGACCTAGGCCACAGAAAGAGGATCCTAGAGAGATGGAAAGGTTCCAGTGCCTTGAGGCCCAAGTGAAAATGTTAGCTGAGCAAATAGGAAAGCTCTATACAGCGCAAAAACAACCTTCCAAAGAGGGGGCTGATGGCCATAGCAATGACCGGGGGGCTTCCGAAAAGTGACTAAGTACTCATGATAACTGCAGTGCCAAAATGACAGATTGCTCTGATATAATTTTGCATAACGACTCTGAGATGCCTAATGGATTAAAAATGAAAGTACCAGTAAATGAAATTGTGACAGAAAGTGCAAATACTTCTAAAAAAGAGGTACGGTTTAACTTAGAGCTAAATAAAACAGTAAAGATTTGCACAAATGAAAAAGAAACATTAGGAATTCCAAAAGAACAAAGGAACAGATTTAAGAAAAATGACTCATGCATGGGGAATACCAGTGAACAGGGAGTAAGTGGGGATGCCATAGCTCCTTCCCTGGGCAAGCAAAACAATGACCAAACACAGACAGAAAAAGGAAATACTCACAAGGAGGGTACAAGTCAATCACCTGAAGAATTCTTTGAGCCACATATTTTTGAAGAGGCTGAAAGGGCTGGTATTACACTAAATGATCACAAATGCACAGAATTAAAAAATGACAAATTGCTGAATGATGTTGTTACACATGTTCAGTCGGAGGATTGTAATGTGGTCTCTGATGCTACCCAGATGGATGGGCGAACAGTGGCCACACTCCAAAAAACCTCTGAACATGGAGAAATGAATAAAATATCTCGCACAGAAATGGGTAAAAAGGAGGGAAAAATGTCTTTTCATTTACCAATGTGCTTAGCCAAAAGTGAAAAAGACCTGAGAAAGGTGAGCCCTGAAATCAGTAAGAATTCACATTTCTTATGTGTATTAGAGGAAGTTGAGGACAGATATTATGCACCCATCACTGTAGAAGAAAAATGCCACACCTTCGCTATGATTGACACTGGCGCACAGGCCACAATTATGTCCAAGGAGCTGGTAAAGAGTATCAATGAAGGGAGGCCTCCACAGAGTCAGATCACAGTGAAGGCAAATCAAGGCCCAGTGCATAACTTTAATGGGGAGGAGGTGCCCATCATAGGTGTAACTGAGGTTGACATAAAAATAGGAAAGCACAGAATGAAACAAGAGGTATTGATCACATCTATTTGTGAAATTCCATTTCTGATGGGGACAGATTGCCTGAAAAGATTGTCTCCTCTCATAGATGGGGTGAATGGAGTGCTGTGGTCCTTAACCAAAAAACCATTGAGGCCTAAGAAACTAAAATCACAAAACAGCAATATAAAAGAATGTCACACCGTTGCCAAAACAAATGATGCTGTGGAGGTATATCTCCAGAATAGCTGCATACCTAGTGTCACTGTTATATTAATGTGTCAAGACAAAGATCAGAGCGACAATGAAAAACTACCTGTACAAATATACTTGGACCCAAGGAAAGATTGGCAGACTGCTATAGATGAGCACACATTACGTTTTTACTTAAAAGAGAATACATGCAAACAGAATACTGTTCCTAAAACAGATTCAGAAAAACACATTACCACTCTGGCAGAAATACACATGGAAGATGAGCAACCATGGGCTCACGTTGGTATAAATGATTATCTTAAAACAATAAAAGCCACTTTAGCGCTTGAACATGAAAGGAGTTTCATTAATGAGAAATTGTTGCAAAAAATTATGGAGAGGGAAGAAATCCCGAAATTTAGGATTAAAAACCAATATGTTTCTGGGTTGGACAGTCCAGACTTTGAAAACCGAATTACAGGCAGATGCATGCTTAAAATTAGCATTGGGCAGAAAACAATTTACCATAATGTATGGATAGTGAATGGAGCACAAAATGAATTTTACATGGGCAATGACATCATGCACAGAATGTGTATGGTGTTAGATTTCCTTAATCAAAAAATATGGTCACGCCTAGGTGGGCCGGCACCTGAATTTGAAGACAAAAGAAGGGCTTATCATTGTGCACAACTGGTTCCTTATGCCATCGAATTACAAATAAGGAAAGATACTATTATTCCTGCATTTACAAAACAGTTTGCAATAACACTGAAATGCAAAAATGGGCAGCAGATGAAAGGCTCTGATGCATTTGTATGCCTGAATGAATCCATAAAACAGCAAGGCCTGGATTATGAATACATTCCATTGGTAGACATTGGTGAGGGATCTGTAAAAATCATGGTAAATAATAAAGGTTGTCAGGATATTCATTTAGAGGAAAACTCCCCATTAGGAATGGCCATACAAAAATCACATTATACGGCAGATTTAAATAACATGGTGATTGGGAATATTCCTGAAAAATATGTAGATGCCAAGGGCGAGTTGCCAGAACACCTGGACTCTCAGCCCAAAGGAATATTTAAAATTCATTCTGTGTATCCTTATGATTCAAATGAGACAGTGTGCTGCCATCAAGAGGATTGCATAATATTTAATTTAAATGAAAATGAAACAGGAAATCAGCCCATTGAAGTGGAAGCTGATATGCCAAAATATTTAAAAGTGGCAGCTCTACAAAAAGACACAGCCACACAGTTAGAGGAAAGCGCTGAGATTCCTTTACCAGAAGAGTTTCCAGAATTTTCCAGAATGGTAGAAGAGCAGATCTCCTTAGCGGATGCATGTGACAGCGATGAGGATCGAAACGACCTGAGGGAAATATTTATGGAGTTTAAGGATGTATTTGCAAAAGATGCTTATGATTGTGGTTTAACTGATTTACATGTGGCCACACTACCAGAAGGTTGTAGCAGAAATCCAGTGTTTGTACGCCAGTATAGACTACCGCTGTCATGTTTAGAATCATTGGCAGAGATTATTAAAAATTTGGAATCACGGGGAATAATTAGGCCCATTCATAGCACATCCAATACGCCTATTTTAGGTGTGTTAAAGCCAAATGGTCAATGGCGGCTGTGTGCAGACTTAAGAGAGTTAAATAAAAGAGTACCAGTATCTAGGTGGCCACTACCATTCATTGATCAGGGCCTAGCTCAGATACATGGTTCAAATGTATTTACCACATTAGATCTCACATCTGGATATTGGTGTGTGCCATTGGCAGAGGAGATACAACACCTATTTTCCTTTACATTTGACAGGACTCAATATGCCTGGCTTAGAGCTCCGTTCGGGTACATCAATAGTGGGAGTGAATTTGGCATATTTTTGAGAAAGGCCATGCCGGATGCAGCGGAAAGAGGAACAATAGTTTATGTGGATGATATCCTGATAAAAAATGAAAACCTTAAAAGCCATTTTGATGAAATAAGACATGTGCTTGGCCAATTGCAGAAAGCAGGCGCCAAAGTATCTTTACAAAAAGCACAATGGTGCAAGAAAAAAGTGAACTTTCTAGGGCATGAAGTGACTGAACATGGGCTAAATCCACAAAGGAAGAAAATAGAGGCCATACAAAGATTAAAAGATCCTAAAAATGTGAAAGGAGTAAAAAGTTTATTAGGGATGACAGGCTATAACAGAAAGTTCATTGAGAATTATGCAGAAATCACTCAACCATTGACTAAACTGCTTAAACTAAATACTCCCTGGAGATGGGAAAGAGAGCAGTCTGATGCAGTGGCTAGATTGAAGGAATGTCTTGTAAAGGCACCATGTTTAGCATACCCCATAAAGGACAGGGATTTCTTTATAGAAATAGGCTTTTCTGAACATTGTATGTCAGCAGTGTTATCACAAAAACACGATTTGAATCCCAAAACCATTGCATATGCAAGTAAGGCATTTTCCCAAGTTGAAATGAAATTTAATGAATGTGAGAAGGCCCTATTAACCACTGTGTGGGCGCTACAACATTTTCGCCCCATTGTTCAGGGAGAAAAGGTGATTATTGAAACAAATCATCAACCTTTGCAATTTTTAGAGAGTAAAAGAATTAGATCAGGCAATCTAGCGCAATCCAGAATCACTTCATGGACGCTGGCATTACAAGGTTTTCCCGTAGAAGTAAGATATGGACAAAATAAAAAGAGCCCAATTGCTCAAGGGTTAGCTGACTTACATGACTGTGCAGCTGAACAAATACCAAATGAAATGGAAGTGGAAGCTAGTTTACAGGAATTTGAACAATCACCACACAAAGCTTTTGATGAAAAAACATGCAAGGATTTGCCAACTGTATATGTGGATGGTTGTGCTTTTCACATTGAAAATGACAGTAATAAACAATTAGTGGCAGGAATAGGAAATGTCTGGTTGAAATGTGAAGGCGTTCCTAGTATAGGGATGAGGATTGGAGATAGGAGCAGTCAGGTGGCGGAATTGGCAGCCATCTATAAAGCAATTGCTACTGCAGTTGATAAAAAGTTCAGTGAAATTGTCCTGGTGACTGATTCTGACTATGCACGGAATAGCTTTGTGGAGTATTTGCCTGGTTGGAAAGCAAGAGGCATGGTTACATACAACAAAAAGCCACTTAAACATGGAAAAATGATACAAGCCATAGACAAATAGGTGTCAGAAAATAATTTAACAATATACTGGAGAAAAATTCGTGGGCATTTAAAAACACCAGGAGAGGATAAGGAGGGAAATGATAAGGCAGACCATCTGGCTAAGATTGGGGCTGTGATGGGAGAATTGCTACCTATTGATTATTTAATGGGTGAAATACAAATTGATGCAGTCACACGTTCTAAAGCACCAAAGGAGGTAGATCAACCAGTGGTGCAGTGGAGTCATGACACGCCAGACCAAGATTTGATTGAGGCACAAAAGAATGATCAAATTTTGGGAATCTATTATAATCATTTGATAGATCCTGAACAAAATCCTGTAACAGAAAAAGATTGTATGGGAAAAGAAGAGTTGAGGGTGTTATTAAAGAACAAAACACGAATTAGATTACAGGATGGGCTCATGATTAGAGAGTCCATAACAGGGCAAATACAGTGGGTAGTACCCCTTTCATTCAGAGGACTAATGCTACATCATGCACATGATGCCATAACTGCAGGCCATAGAGGTTCACAAAAAACATTAGAAATACTAAAAGATTATGCTTACTGGCCTCATATGTCCCAAGATGTGGAATTATATACTAGAGAATGTCTAGTATGCGCCCAATTTAAACCTGCTTCACCAATGCATAGAGCACCATTGATGAAAAGAGGCCTAACTCTCCCATGGTCAGATTTGCAAATAGACTATGTAGGTCCTTTAAAAAGGTCGAGCAGGGGACACCGTTATATTTTGAGTGTGGTATGTTTGATGTCGAAGTGGATTGAGTGCATCCCTGCACCAGATTGTAGTGCGCAAACAGCAGCCACATTACTGGTGAACCATGTGTTCTCAAGGTTTGGGTTGCCACAAAGAATTGAGTCAGACAGAGGAAGTCATTTCACAAGTACTCTAATGAGTAAGGTATGGCAAATACTAGGTGTGAAAAGGAAACTACATATCGCATATCGGGCGGCGTCTTCAGGTACAGTTGAAAGAAGCAATAGGTCTGTTGTGGATATTTTAAAGAAATTTGTGGCAGAAGCAGGTTCCAGCTGGGATTTACGTTTACCGTTGGTTCTGATGGCAATCAGGTCGACTCCTGCCAAAGCAACAGGTGTTAGCCCCCATGAGGTCTTAACAGGTAGGAAAATGGTGTTACCACAACACCTACTATACAGAACACATGAGCAAACTCTAGTGAGTGCATCCACGGTTCATGAATATATTGATGAACTGAGGAGGCATTTGCAACATGCATTTGCTTTTGTGCAGAGAAATCTGGAAAGGGCTGCTGACAGTGCTAAGTCATATTATGACAAAAAGACATCAGTAAAGGAATACAATATAGGGGATCAGGTGTACAAGTTTCATTTTGGAAAAAGTAAACAGAAAAATTCTAAATTTCTAGCAGCCTGGCAGGGGCCATTTCGAATTATAGATAAGGTTTCTCCTGTAGTGTATAAAATTTTGAAAAATGAAGGTGAAACAGCAATAGAGCAGTTTGTCCATGTAAATCAAATCAAACCATGCCATCCCAGACATGAGATCAGGCGGCTTGAGCATGTAGAAACAGATAAAATCAATTAAACACAAAAAGAGAAAATAAATGGATACAATCAGGAGGCAGTTACAAAGAAGTTAAAAAGTTGATTGTTATGATGGCACATAAACACTGTAGTATATGTAAAATATAATATAAAATAAATATAAATAAATGAATAAATAAATAAATGCACATATAATGGAAGCTCATGGTTGGTGTGCAGAGAGAAAGTGTATTAAATATTGAATGCTGTTTTATATGTGTTTGTTTTCTTTTGACTTGTGTTTAATTTCAGAAAAAAGAAAAAAAAACGAAGTATTTTTACCAAGCATGTTTTATTTTTGGCAAAAGGATGAAGTTAGTATTGTGCTATGTACTTAATCTGTTTATTTTCTATTTTGATTTAGACAATTAACATTATTTGGTCGGAGGTTCCGGGATCAGAGGCCACGGGAGACGATGGAGTCCTGGAGTCCCCTGGATGAAGACCAAAAGATGCCTGCCTCCAGGTGGAGGTGAAGACAAAATAACCGGAATGCCAAAAGAGATGACTACTGTGGATTCAAGATTGCCAAGATGAAAGAGTACTCGAATGAACCGAATAACATCGCTGGTCGGGACATACCAAAAGAGACAAAACAAAAGTTCCGGCATATGAAGTTCCACGTATTTATTATTTTAATTATTTATTTTAACTTGTTATATTACTTATTTGTTTTAGTTAGTTGTTTTATTTCATTGTTTTTAATTGACTTGGAAAATTTAAACTTAAAGTAATGCCACTTCCACTGAGAAGGCAAATGTGGAACATTTTATGAACTGATGGACTCAGATGAAATGTTGATTGCAAATTTTCATTGATGCACATGAATATTCATTTTGTTGGATTGCTATATTGTAAAAAAAAAATAGAACAAGTTGTTTTTAGGAATTGGCTTGGATTATAGCCAAGTTCTAAAAACAAAAGGAGGGTATATGTAAGGATATTTGGCGTGTTACAGTACAGAGTACAGCAATACTGCACAAGTAGCACAATTTTTTTGCAGCACCACCACAAGGGTGCGGTGCATTGCTATATGGGTTACCAGATTAACAAGGAAAGACAGGCTATTCAGTCAAAAACGATTTTAACATATAAGATGCAAATCTATTTTTACAGTTAAAAGCACACGTGCTCATTTAAAAATGCACACTATTTTTCACCTGAAATGCCCATATTGCTAGAGACACATTTGAAAATTAACAGCTAACCTATTAACAATTAACCTGACTAATAAAACCATATTTAACATAACCCACTAATAAAATGTGTTCTCCACTGCAGAATTAGGCATACTCTGAAAACCATTTAAATGTGTGTGCAGATTTTTTTTTCTCTTCTCTTCTCTGCCTGATTCTCCGTGTTTTTGTGCACAGTAACTGCAGGAAGAAGGAAGTCAGATTTGCAACAATTGCAAATGTATAAGCGAAGCTATTGTTGAAGAGTAGGAGGATGAGAGATGATGGATTTCATTGGGACACGACATACAGAGGGCTGAGAGGAAAGTTTTAGTGGGCAGTATCAGGGAAAAAGACAGGCAGACATCTTTCTGCACTACTGGGGAGAAGACCTGGCTGTGGGGTCCTGACTGAATGCAGATTCCTGTGTCCTGCTGCAGTCGAGATTGGGGAGAGCTGAAAGAAAAACCTTTCCACTGGCTGAGGCATTCCTATCTGAAAAAGCTGAGAATTCCAGGCAATGACCCCGGCTTGAGAAGGCAAGCGTTCCTTTTTGCTGGAGTTAATCCAAGAGAGCCACATTCACAAAGAGAACAACTAAAAAGATAAGGTAATGAGAAGTGTGGGAGCTGAGTGTGTACGGTAATATGCAGTCAGTGTAGGATTCCTGTGCGTGTCTTAATCAAATACCAATGTTGCAATTTGAATTCTGTTCTCCGCCACGCTCTTTGCAGTGTGTCATAGACAATGCTTTGACTGTACCATTTTATTTATTTCTGTAAAGAATGAGATCGTGTCTAAATGCAGCTTTTATAATACAGAAAATATTTGAAAACAGACGGGTGTTTTATTTTCTATTTACCATTACAATGCCGATGATGTGGGGAGATTTTTAAACAGTGCAATGGTCATTTTAAGACAGATGTGTGCATGTCAGAATCAGTATGAATAATTGTGAGTGACTGTAGCATAGCTTGTTGGAGGTACATGAGCCAACGGGAAGAGAGACTCTCTGAACATAGCTCCCTACCGTATATAAGGTAGTGGAAATTACCACAAGACTACCACATATAGCTCTCTGTCGTAAATAAGTCAGTGAGTTCGCCCATGGTGGCACACCAACACTATCACTGGAAATGTGGTATTCCTAGAATGCAGGTCTGAGGTCTCTCTAGTGATCACACGAAAAATCTAAGCAAAGATAAGGGATTCTGGACATTGGGGCCACAAATAAAACAAGGGAATTATGCTCACCAAAATACCACCAACCACGTATACCAAATATGCAGGTCTGGGTGCTGAAATAATGCATGTCCATTGTATTATTGTTGCACATGGCCAAATCTGAATACAAAGAGTGATTATTGCTAAGTTATTTTTCGGCGGTAATAAAATACCGTCAGGCCCCAAATCTCCACAAAATACCCTACAGCCTCCAGTTAGAGATGGATATTCAATACTGCTAAATCCGGCTGGCAAAAACCGGCTTGGCCGTCCATTTTCAGTGTTATTAATTATGCTGAAAAATTTGTTTGGATGGTCAATAAGTAAAGTATACACGGCTAACCTGTTTGTTCAAGGAATCCTGTTGGAACTCAAGGCGACTAACAACAAAGAACCAAATAAGTTGTTATTGATAAATACCTATTGGAATTCAAAGATGATTACAACTTCCTGTTACTTGAACGCTTTAACTTTAGTGATAGATGATGGTTTACTGATATGTCGCAAATTGCAGATAATAATATGTGCCGAACTTAATTGTTCATGGCTCGATGATAAACAGAAGGGCAATTGGCTCACAAATGTGACTGCCGACTCTAATGTTGAGAGGAGACATCAGTGGCGTTTGGCCATGGAAACTCGTGATTTGCTGAATGGGATGACTAAAAGCGACAAACCACCGAAGTCTACCTGGCACTGTGGGACAAACCATAAAACTCTATATTATATATGGATTTCCAACAACCTGTGGCCCGATATCAAGGACTTTGAAATTTGTAAGTCCAAAAACAGCGACCATTATCGTCTGGAATTGTCCCGGATGCTTGATAGATTCATGCCAGATGCAATACTTGAGACATCTGTTGAAGTCAATCATGGTGGGAATAGATTGAGAATAAACTCATCCCAATTAAACTTGCTTTCCCAAAATATACAGTTGGGAAATCTGTCCCCAAGAAGCAAAATAAACTTTGCACCAAAGCTAATAAAATTTCATGTTGACATCAAACCAGGAGTTAGAACTTCTCAAGTACGGAAACACACATTTTGCTCCGCTGTACTTCAAGAAAAAAAGAGGCTGCGAAAAGATCTATAGCAAATCTCAAAGCTACTGGGTTGCAATGTTGAACTCGAAATGAAAAATAGGAAATTGAGATATAGAAATTGGATAAAATCATTTTCCTTAATAAGAGATCAAGAAAGAGGCGAACGTATGATAAATCTCTTCTCTTCAAAGGTCCTTCATTGACTAATCCCTGCTGCTCCCTTGCATATGCCTGAACCCTGCAGCTCCTCCCCTTCACAGACCAGGGCATCCACTCCACAGCTCGCCCCACCTCCGCTGATCCTAACTCACCCCTCTAAGCGCCCCCTGACCTCTGCTCCAACCAGCCCCTCAACTGCCTGCTCTCTGGTCCCTAAGCTGTCGTCTTCCCAGTCTCTAGATCCCTGGTTATACCAGACCTCCCCTACTTCCTGCTCTCTATCTACAAGTCCACTGTGTGCCTTGCCAGCTGTATCCTTCTCTGCCCCCAGTTAAGTCCAGATCTTTGTACCCTCCAGGCCCTCTTCTGCCACTCTCTGGTCCTAACAGTTCTGCTCACAGGCAAGCCATTCCACTGAGTACCCCTCCCTAACTGTCCCCATCTCGGCTTCCCAGAGTGGCCTCCAGTCCTCTTCAACTTCCAGCCCCTTTCACCAGCTGCACAGACCTCACACCAACCTCCTCTCCCTCCCTCCCTCTCGGTTATGCTTCTGGACACAACTCTTACCCACCGTCCTCCTTACTCTTCTCCCCACCCACCTCCCGCTCTCCGCCTCCCTGGTCCTCTCCTACTCTCCTTCTCCCTCCTCCTCATGTCCTCTCCCCTCTTGAATCCCCTCCCCCACTCTTCCTCTACAACTCCTACTCTCTCTCACCGCCCTAATCTTCTCTAGCCCCCCCATAGTCCAACCCTCCTCCCTCATCAACATTGCTCTTTGGAATGCTAGATCCCTCTGCAATAAGACCGCAGCAGTTCTTGACATGTTCCTCCGAATCAACCTTCATTTCCTTTGCCTCACTGAAACCTGGATCCCCCCTCACAACACTACAGTCCCTGCTTCGCTAACCACCTCTTCTTCCCCCTTCTCCCATATCTCTCTTCCTAATGCCCTTCCCTCTCCCTTTCCCTCCCCTCCATCTCTTCCCTCTTTTCCCTCTTTCGAGTATCTTTACAAATCCTTCTCCTCTCCTCATCCCATCTCCTTCCTAATCATATATCGTCCATCTGGCCCCCTCTCTCCTTTCTATGATGACCTCGATCACCTCCTTTCTCTCATCTCTCCCTCTCTTCTAACTGTTCTTGGTGACTTTAATCTTCACTCCCTCTCTCCCCCTCACCCCTCTCCCCTTTCATCCTTCCTTGACTCCTACCTTCTTTCCCCTCTTCCTTCCTCTCCTACTCACTCCTCTGGCTTCACTCTTGACCTCATCTTCAACTCTTCCTATCCCTCTTCTGCTGTCTCTACACTTCCTCTCTATCTCTCTGATCATGCTCTACTCTCCTTCTCCCTCACTCCCTTTACCCTTCCTTCTCCTAAGCCTTCCCCGTCCATCTTTTCACGACGTGACCTTCGTAGCTTTGACCCCTCCCTCTTTATTGAAACTTGTTCTTCTTCTCTCCCCTCTCTTCAAGATTTCTCTCTTCTATCGGCCAATGACGCACTGTCTACTCTCTCCTCTTCTTTCACCTCCTCACTTGATCTACTCCACCCACTTTCCTTCTTCCGTCCAACCCGTAAACCTTCTCAACCATGGCTCTCTCCTCAACACCTCTCCATGCGACGTCTCCTCAGACGTCTTGAGAGACTCTGACTCAAATCTCCCTCACCTTCCAACCAAAGCTCCTACTTCTCTTACCACTCCCTTTATGACTTTTGCCTCTCCTCGGCAAAACACTCCTACTACTCCAACCTTCTTCAATACCAACCCTCCCACACCCGCCGTATCTTCCAAACTCTCTCCCGACTTCTCTCTCCCCCAACCCCTGAACCCTCAACCTCATCCACCCTTTCTCCCTCTGACTTTGCTAACTTCTTCTCCTCCAAGATTCCTGCCCTTTGGCAAAAGATCAATGCCTCCTCATACTCCCACCCTCCCTCTTCTCCCTTCACCCCCACATCCTTCATGACTGACTTCTCCCCTGTCTCCCCTTCTGACGTATCCATCCTCCTCTCCAAATCTCACCCCTCATCTGCTCCAACTGACCCCTTTCCCTCCCTCCTTATCCCCAATATCTACCCTCTTCTTATCCCCTACCTAACATTCTTCTTCAACACCTTATTTTCCTCTGCCACCTTCCCCTCTGCTTTCAAGCATGCCACAATCATTCTGATTCTGAAGAAACCTTCTGCTGATCCCCTGATCACCTCTAACTTCCGTCCTATCTCACTCCTCCCATTCCTCTCTAAACTTCTAGAGTGCCTCGCCTACTCTCAGCTCTCATCCTTTGTGAATAATCTCTCTCTCCGTCCCCCTTCTTAATCTGGCTTCCGCCCTAAACACTCTCCTGAAACTGCCCTCAATTACATCCTCAACTCCCTCCTCACCGCTCGACACTCTAAGCAATCCTCTGTCCTATTCTTCTTGATCTCTCTGCTGCATTTGACACTGTCGATCACCCCCTTCTCCTCAACACTCTCTCTTCCTTTGGTTTCAAAGGCTCTGTTCTCAACTGGCTATCTTCTTTACCTCTCCTCCCGCTCCTTTACTGTTTCCTGGGGAGGCCGCTCCTCTCCTTCCCAGCCTCTGGAATACGGAGTTCCACAAGGCTCAGTGCTTGGCCCTTTCCTATTCTCGCTCTACACCTCTCTTCTTGCCCCTGTTATCTCCTCTTTTGGCATCTCTCACCATTTCTACGCTGATGACACACTGCTCTTTCTTTCCTTCTCTTCCGACCTCCACCTTAAACTCTCCTCCTGTCTTACTGCAATTAAAAACTGGATGTCTTTTCGCTTCTTTTCCCTTAACTCTGACAAAACTGAAATAGTTTTCTTCCCCTCCAACTCCCCCCCACTCCTCCTCCTATTCATTTTCCCCCCAATAATCTTACTTTCTCCCCCATGCCCGCAACTTAGACATTCACTTTGACTCCTCTCTCACTTTTTCCCACCATATCTCTCTCACCTCTCGCGCCTGTCACTACCACCTCTATAATATTCGCAAGGTCTGCCCCTCTCTTCCTTTCCATGCCACTAAACTCTTAATCTCCTCCCTCATCTTCTCTCGCCTCTTCTACTGCTCCTCCTTACTCTTTGGTCTACCCACTTCGCATCTCACCCCCCTCAAATCTATTTACCATTCTGCCAAACGTACCCTCTGCCTCCTCACCTCCCGAGACTCTATCTCTGCTTCCCTATCCTCCCTTGGTTGGCTTCCCTCTCACTCCCAACTTAAATTTCATTTCCTTTGCCTAGTCTTCAAATCTCTCCATAATCTCCCTCCCCCTATCTCTCTTCCCTTCTCTCTTTCTATACTCCCTCTCGCCCCCTTCGCTCTGCTGACCACTTTCTTCTCACTGTTCCTCCTTCCCCTTGTGCTTCCTCTCGTTTCCGCTCGTTCCAACTACTATCTCACCTACACTGGAACTCCTTACCTCTCTCAATCCGCTCTATTCCGACCTTTCCTCATTCTGCACCTCCCTCAAATCTCTCTTCCACTCTCCGCCATGATTCCCCTGCCCTTATCACCCCCCCACCCTCTCCCTCTTCCCCTTAATCACCTCACGCCACACCCCCTCCCACTCCTTCCACACCCCCCCTTCACTCCTCCCTTCTCCTTATCCTCCTCCTTCCCATCCCTCCCTCTTCCTCCCAGAACTACTCCACTACTCTCCCCTCACCTTCTTTTGCTCTAAATATTGTTTTGTTGGTCTGGTTAAAAAATTTCAAAATTGTTATTTGCTTCTACTGTTACTGTTAATTTGTTATTGTTAAATGTGCCCTGTTGTTATAATGTGAAGCGCTTTGGCGTAAAGCGCTATATAAACCAAATAAATACAAATACAAATCTGATTATGCATCACAAGTCAAGAGAAATTTGGAAGATCTTAAATTACGGGACACTAAATCAAGATGTGATGCAGTTAAATGGAATTCCAAGGCTGAAATGGGAAGAACATTTTCGCAATGTATTTAGAACTTCATCTCCATGTGGAAATGCTCTAATGGCAGCCTGTACTGAAAATTGGGATGTTACTGAGTGTGGCGAGGATATCGCTTTTGTAATTCAGCATCTAAAAAACTCTCGAGCGGCAGGACCTGACGGCATCACGAACGTCATGCTGAAAGAAAAAAAAGAGCAATGGTCTTGCTTTATTGCATATCTGTTTGAACTAATTTCAACGATGAAAGAAGTTCCACGCTTGTGGCCAACAGCGATTATTGTTCCTGTGTTTAAGAAGGGCAGTCGGGATGACCCCTCAAATTATCACCCGATTACCCTTCTCGACACTATCGGTAAAATGTTTGCAACATGTTTGCAACGCAAATTATCATTGTGGGCAAACGGTGCAGGCCTGATGGATTGCCGACAGACAGGTTTCACCAAAGGTGTGGGGACAGAGGTGAACCTTCTAATATTAGATCTGCTAAAACTGGAGACTCTGAAAAAAGAGTCAAAGCTGTTTCTGGCATTCACCGACATGCATCAAGCCTTTGACTCGATAAATGGGGCCAAATTGTGGGTAAAGTTGTCCAAATGGCGGTGTACACCGTCATTATTACAACCATTGATAGCCCTACATACTAACACCACGCTGCGTGTGCGAACACACAGGGTGAGCTATCGAATGAAATCCCCACCAACAAAGGCGTTAAACAAGGTTGCCCCTTGGCTGCGTTATTGTTTAAACTATTCATCTCAGACAACCCAACAGCACTTGGGGATCTTAAGTGTTTTCTGCCAAAAGTGAACGGCCAGCAGCTGAGTTGGGCAATCCATGCTGAAGACATTGTGCTAACGGATCTCACACAAATTGGGCTACAGAGGCCCCTTGTCAGATTTCAAGCTTATTGTGAAGAAAATTAACTGACAATAAATTAAAAGAAGACAAAGTTTCTGATCATTGGTAAAGCAAAGACGAAGAAGGATCTAGCATTTAAGTGGACAATTGGTCATGAAAAGATAGAAAATGTTTCTTCTATTCGCTATCTAGGAATACTTTTCAATAACTCATTAAGAGAGTGGGACTGGTCCTTGGACCTAAAACACTGCATGGCTGGCTTTGCATTGCAGGGGGCTCGTATAGATGCTGAATATGGCAAATTCACAGTGATTCCTGCACTGACATTCTGTAAGCAGAAAGTGGTCCCTGCGATTAGTTTTGGTGCTGAAGCAAGGTGGAATCTAAATGATCAATGTTGGGACATGCTAGAAGGGAAGTACTAGGGACGTGTCCTTAGTCTGCCACCTTACATCTCTATAAAAGCAATCAGGTACAAGCTAGGTCTTGATTCCTTATACGTTACAGTGTTATGGAGATCCATTACTACGTTAAGGAAAATACAATTAAATGATCCCACGCCTGCTTTTCGAATTTTGGCATTGACACCACAACTCCCCATCTAAATATTCTGAGCTGTTGGGTTAACAAAATAAAATCAATTGTTGACAATGCCGAAATAAAGTGGCAGACTGTGATGTCTGCTCTGCAAACAGCCAAAGAAAAACTGTGTCAGTGGAGTTGGATACAGAACAATGAAAATCGTGAAGATTTGAAGACCTCTCTGTATTTAGGTCTAGCGGCAAACAGCCTAGATCTTTACCAAAATGTCTCAAGACATTTCCGTCAGGATATCACCGCAACAAGTTTCTGAGGCATACCAAACAAAAGATGTATTCTGGATCAAACATGACACTGATACAACTGACAATATCTGCAGATTCTGTTCGAACGCCGAAGAATCTTTGAAACACTTGGTAACTGAATGTGTGGAACTGGTAAATGTGAGATCTCTTTTTTTAGGGAACCATGCTCCTGTGAACAATGATACAGATGAATGTTGGTTCACAATGGTTTCAAGTAACAATGTCCAACAAACCTGTGCAGTGATTGATTTCTTGGACAAGATCTTACCCGATGAGGGGAAGCGGTGAACACAAACTCTGGTGTGTAGAACTGGTTGTTTGTAATAAAAGTTTTAATAAACTAAATGTTACAATAAAAATAAAAAATAAAAATAAAAACTCATAATGCATACCTGTCTTAAATGAAAAGTGATAGATCCAAACAGGAATGTACCTTGGAGAGGCAGATAGCATTGTAGAAGTATCAGTGACCTAATGTTAAGTATATCTCATCACTCACCTAGCCTAATCCCTACAGCCTTTGGCAGGTCACATGCCAACATTTGGTGGCCTCCTGTGAGCGATGATGAGCCTTGATGAGGGGGGTCCCACCTTCACCAAAGCACCTCAACAAAGCATGGGACATGCCACATACCAGAATGGCCTGGATCCCCATGTGTGTGCAGTGTCCATGATGATCATGCTGCTGCAGGGGTACGCGCTCACTGCGCTAGGTAGAATATGTATTTTTTTTACTTAAAGCTTAAAACGTTCACCTACTGTAGAAACAAGGGGGCTACTAGCCTCTGGCATCCAAATGTACTAGCCACCAATGGCGACTGGTGAATTATTTTATTGGAGTGGCATACAAATTTGCAAAAGGTATGCAAGAGCAACCAAGTTAACGAGGGAGCCCAAACCAATGAAAGAGGGTTTGGAGGGGGTCTCCTCTGAGAAACACTTTTAATAATGGGTTAAAATTATGGATTATACTGAACACTTTTTGTGAAAAATCGGGTATAAAGTCAGTCAAAGGGCAAGTGGTAGCGTTGGGTAACTCATGAAAAAAATCCAATAGTGCACAGGAACATTTTCCAATGCATTTTCGTGCCTTTCACTACAATATATGGTGTATAAAAAAATATGTTCATGCTTGCAAAGGACGGGGACACACACACACACACACAACACACTCTCTCTCTCTCTCTCTCTCTCTCTCTCTCTCTCTCTCTCTCTCTCCCTCTCTCTCTCTCTCTCTCTCTCTCACTTCCCCCCCGCCCTTTTACTCACCCATTTGGGATATGGGCAGAATTCTTCCTATCTCCTGACCCAGACAGAGCACCTTTCCCTCTGCTCCCCAGCTTTTTTCCACCTGCGCCAGACTGGGGGTAAGGAACAAGACACTTTGAACATTTTCTATGGATGCTGCAAGCGACCGTCTAAATTGACTTTAAATGCACATTATGACTAGGCGTGCACACTGCCTTGTTCAATCTGCATGTTGCGCTCAGCGCACATCCCACTTGGGATTTATGTATACTTTGCCATATTCATGCCTGTTGCCAGAAGGCCTTTCTAAGATGGCTGTTTGCACGTTTATTTCTAAGTTGTTATTGTGTCTTCATTTCTGGGCCATCTCCTGCCTCCCTCTCCCATTGGTTGCATTGGCCCCCTTTAGCCAATGGCAGCAACCAGGAGGCGGGAGTCTGCCACAGTACCAAAGGCACAGGAAGAGGCCCTTCCACCATCCACTTTCAATTCTTCCTATCTCCTGACCCAGATGGAGCCCCTTTCCCTCTGCTCCCCAGCTTTTTTCCACCTGCACCTGACTGCCATCACTGCTGTGCATGTCTGGGGTTAACGAACAAGACACTTTGAACATTTTCCATGGATGCTGCGAGCGACCGTCTAAATTGACTTTAAATGCACATTATGACCGTTCTGGCTTGTTCAATCTGCATGTTGCGCTCAGCGCACATCCCACTTGGGATTTATGTATTTACGTTAGGCCAGCTCCTGCTTCCTTCTCCCATTGATTGCCTTGGTCCCCTTGAGCCAATGGCAGCAACCGGGAGACCGGAGCCGGCCACACTACCAAAGGCCCAGAATGAGGCCCTTTCACCATCCACTTTCAATTCTTCCTACCTCCTGACCCGGACGGAGGCCCTTTCCTCCAGCTGGTTCCCCTCTCACCTCCCGTGTGCCTGTGAATGCCCCCTCTCACCACCCCCGACCCTGTGTGCCTGTGAATGCCCCCTCTCACCATGCGTGTGCCTGTGAATGCCCTCTCTCACCACCCATGTGCCTGTGAATGCCCCCTCTCACAAACCCGCCCCATGTGCCTGTGAATGCTCCCTCTCACCACCCGTGTGCCTGGAATGCCCCTTCTCACCACCCGTGTGACTGTGAATGCCCCCTTTCACCACCCGCGTGCCTGTGAATGCCCCCTCTCACCACCCCTGCCCCCGTGTGCCTGTGAATGCCCCCTTTCACCACCCCACCCCCCCGTCCCCCGTGTGCCTGTGAATGCCCCCTCTCACCACCCGTGTGCCTGTGAATGTCCCCTCTCACCACCCGCATGCCTGTGAATGCCCCCTCTCACCACCCCTGTCCCCCACGTGCCTGCCTGTAAATGCCCCTTCTCACCACCCCCACCCCCGGTGTGCCTGTGAATGTCTCCTCTCACCACCCGTGTTCCTGTGAATTCCCTCTCACCACCCCCTCCCCGTGTCTGTGAATGTCCCCTCACCACCCATGCACCTGTGACTGCCCCCTCGCACCCCCTACATGCCTGTGAATGCCCCCTCTCACCACCACATGTGCCTGTGAATGCCCCCTCTCACCACCCGTGTGCCTGTGAATGCCTCTCTCACCACCCTCACACCCATCATGCCTGTGAATGCCCCCCTCTCACCACCCCCGCCCCCGTGTACCTGTGAATGCCCCCTCTCAAAACCTGTGTGCCTGTGAATGCCCCCTCTCACCACCCCCACTCCCTGTATGCCTGTAAATGCCCCCTCTCACCACCGCCGCCCCTGTGTGCCTGTGAATGCCCCCTCTCACCACCCCTGTCCCCCACGTGCCTAACTGTGAATGCCCCTCTCACCACCCCCACCCCCGGTGGGCCTGTGAATGTCTCCTCTCACCACCCCTGTGCCTGGGAATTCCCTCTCTCACCACCCCCTCCCCCGTGTCTGTGAATGTCCCCTCACCACCCATGTGCCTGTGAATGCCCCCTCTCACCCCCTGCATGCCTGTGAATGCCCCCTCTCACCCCCTGCAAGCCTGTGAATGCCCCCTCTCACCCCCTGCATGCCTGTGAATGCCCCCTCTCACCACCACATGTGCCTGTGAATGCCCCCTCCCACCACCCATGTGCCTGTGAATGCCCCTCTCACCCCCCTCACACCCATCGTGCCTGTGAATGCCCCCTCTCACCACCCCCACTCCCCGTATGCCTGTAAATCCCCCCTCTCACCACCCTTATGCCTGTGAATGCCCCCTCTCACCACCCCCCTGCCTGCCTGTGAATGCCCCCTCTCACCACCCCTACCCCCCTTGTGCCTCTCAATGCCCCCTCTCACTACCACACCCCTGCATGCCTGTGAATGCTCCCCCTCTCTCTTATTTTAGCACTTACTCTTATCATTGTCCCTCACCTCTGATAACAGCTTGTCTGTCCCCCGTTTTCCCTTTGTCCTGTCCTCCCTCGCCCTCCCCGGCACTACCTTGGTCAGTCGCTGACCCTTAAGTCATTGTTTTATTACCTCTCCCTTCCTTCTCCCTGCCCCTCCTCCCCCTGCTCTTGTCACTTTTGCACTGCAACAATTGTCGTCAGGAATAGTAAAGCTACTGCTAGTTTTGTCTCCTTTTTTCCTTCCTCGCCTCTCCCTTATTGTTCCATGCACTTGTACTATCTGCTATGATATGATAGTTTTCTTCACATTCTAATTTGTTTTAAGGGCCTGTAAGAATGTAACTGTTTTTCTCCCTTGTTCCCCTCCCTCCTTGAAGCGCTTTGAAACACGTTGTTTATAGGTGCTATACAAATAAACATTCATTCATACATCTCCTCTCACATTAGTTCCCACTGCTTCATCACACAGGCATGCACCTACCCACCCAGAACATTTACACACACACACACACTCACATTCCCACTCTCATTCCCACTCACACACCCACCATTCACTCACCCATAAACCTCTCACGTCCACTTGGACTGCATTTTCCACACATGAATGCACACCCACCTAGAACATTCAAACACACACTATCACATTCCACCTCATTCACCCACCACTCACTGACCCATACACCTTCTCTTGCGTCCACTCACACTGCATTATCCACAGACATGTAACCATTCAGGACATTGAAAAACACTATGACATTCATACACATTCACCCACCAGTCATTCACTCATAAACCTTCTCTTACACACACTCTCACTGCACTCTCTACACAGGCACGCACCCACCCAGAACATTCAAACACACACTATCACATTCATACTCATTCACCCACCAGTCACTCACTCATACACCTTCACTTACATCCACTCTTACTGCATTATGCTCACAGGCACACATCCACCCACCACATTCAAACACACACACACACACACACACACTATCACATTTCATCTCATTCACCCACCACTCACTGACCCATACCACATACATACATCTGACACACACTTCACCTATGCAAAATATACTTCACATTTAAAAAGAAAAGACTTCTTACCTGTTTTTCCAGCTTTGGTTTGTCACTCCAGGACACCCTTGGCTCCTCTGTGCTGCTCACAAACGGGAACCAGGAGGCTGGAAGAGATTCCTGGTTCCTGCATATGAGCAGCGAGGAAGCCAGAGGAAAAGGGGTTGGAGCTGAATGTGGCATGTGACACAGTCAGCTCCAACCCCCACTGAGTGCTTCCTTCTCGTGCTTCAAGCCCCGACGTAGTCTTCTTCCTGATGAGTTACGAATGCGCCTTTTTATTTTTGTATTTTTTTTCACTGGGGTAGAAAGGGAGATTGCTGGAGTAGCAAGGGAGAATACAGGAGTTGTGGCTGTGACCCATGCAAACCCCAAATGACGTCCCTGGAAAAAGCAATATGGTGGTGTAGCCACATGCGTAGAGGGCTACATTTAACAGCAGGATGTTGATTTTGGACAGATCGATCCTAGAGTCTAAATGTTTCTTTGTACCACGGAGCAACTATAAAATTGGAGCACTATAGCATATGGACATTTTGAGTGCCTCCATTTGATCCCCTGATGCACAGGTTAATATTTAAAAATTGGCAAGCTGGTCTGCAAAATCACTAAGTAGCTCATTACTCACTCATTTCTCCCCTGAACAAATAAAACATAAGACACTTTTTAGGGCATGTATACATGGAATGATGGCACCCATATGGTTACATCACAACATCTATCCATCAAATGACTCTAATGGTGTAGCTAATGGTGTAGCTGTCTTAGCCCCCTGCCGAAGTCTTTATGGTTGAAATAAGAGAGTCAGGTGTCATGGAAATAGTGGCTCAGAAACCTAAACATTGTGCTAATTAGGGTCACACCATGTATAACACATTTTAAAAATGTCTGATGAAGTTCATTCCAAGCCCCTGATTTAGGAATGTTTGGGGAATCACTATGCCCTTTCCACTGCTAATGCAGTATGCCCTACTTTCTTTTCATTTCACAAACTTTGTTATCATCGAGGACATCTTATTTGACAGGCTCTGATATAATTCCTGGCTCCTCTTTGCTTCCATTTCAGCCACACTCTTCAAACAGTTTGTATTTCATCATACTGTCCTTTTTGCAAGATATTACCAGCTTTTATTTGTCATGTTGCATGGTCCCCAATTGATTAAAGCAGTGTATGCCCCTCCTTTACAATTTACATTGGACCTAGATCATCAAATAGGTTCCTGATTTCTAACCCCCCTGTCTTGAGCCAGGTGTTAGACAATGACAAGCTTCTATATAGGAAGGTTTCAGACTCGTAGAGGTGCTAGGAGTGTGCTACTAGATCTTATAAATGAACTATGTCTCATTGTTGACAAAGGTAGATCTGCTACGCATGTACTATTAGATTTCCTGGCTCACGTTGACACTGTAGTTCATACAACACGTATTTCATGCTTGGCTTAATTTTGCATCAATGACCTAGTTATAGACTTGATTCAAAATGGTCCGGCTAACCGCCAGCGACTCCTTGCACCCTGTCTGAAAGTGAAATGAGGGATCCCACCATGTTTAGCTCTCTTTCTGTTATTCAATGTTTGTCTTTGTCCATTGACTCTCTTGATTTGCTCATTTAGCGTTTGCTTCTTTGACATTTCCGACATTACACAGAGAGTGCTGGAGAATACTGTCACCTATGTGAGTATTGTTAGTAATACCTTTAAGGATCTCAAACCTGTTCTTAACAATTGGATTATTTGTAATTTTCTCATACTCATTCCCTGTAAAACACAGTTTCTCATGATGGGAAAAATTCCACATGATCCAAGCCTCTTTTTGTCCATTGATACTGTTGTGATATACAAAATGCCAATTTGCCAATCAGGGCTTTAGATGACAGCATTAGCCGCTGAAAGCCAATAGTTTATTCAAAGTATGTGCTAAATGCTGAAAGTAATGCTGAAAGTAATGTGTGATAGCGCCTCCATTACGCTTTAGGGAGCTACAAGGAATATGCAGGCCTAGTAGGGGTGGCAGGTCACTTTATGCATTGTGCATAGACAGGCAGGGCGGAGGCCCCAGTTCTGTAGCTAATAGAGACATTATTGGAGTGTTTGGAGCATTATGGCACCTATATAGCGCTTAGATAGCTAATATTAAGCGCTATGGACAGTAAGCTATGAGTGCAGGCCTGGTATGGCGTGCTTACATGGGGTTAATTCATCTTGGCTTCTGTTAGAATATTCTGCCTTTCTGTAGCTTTGCATGGCTATGTACACAAATCCTCTTTCTCTGGGAAGGCACTGATGAGACATTCCTGAGCTTTCGCGCAGATGGGCTCCAAGCAGGGAGGGGCCCAGACAGGATCACAGTGGAAATTCACTAAGCTGGGTTTTTCCATAAGTAAACTTATTTCTTGTGTGAGGATAGTGCGTCATGGTGACTGACAGCACGAGGTTACAAATATGCATGCCCACATGAATCAGGTGGGAGATCGATCCGTGGATTTGGTTCGAGCAGGATCGAGTGTCCGAAACCTGGTGCTCTGTCGGCACCCTGCAGCGCTGTCATCTGAGCAGGGCTGGCAACAGCTAGCTTATGAAGTCCAGGGTCTCTCAGCGCTGATTGAAGGGGCGTAAGACTGTGTTTCTCTATGTTTCTCTAAGTTATATGTTTCTCTATATTTTGCATTTCTCTAAGTTTTGTGTTTTGTAATCTTCTCTAACTTGAATTCCAAAGTGCTGCTCAATTTGACTGTTTATGCTTTTGTCTAATAAATGGTAAACATTTTGAAGGTTTCATTTGTCACTAGCATGAGTTCACTGCTCAGCATGATAGAACCTGTATGTTGGGCTGAATTGGGTAATTTTTGCTCTCAAGGGCTGGTCCTGAGGAAGATGTTCCCCTTTTCAAGAGATTTGGTGGCAAGCTTTGGTGGGATCGTGCAGAGCAGTGCCTTGCTATGAAATGACAAATTGTGTGAGAGAACACAGTGCAGATTGAAGAGCAGGCTGTGGCATTTCCTTGGTCGTCTCACTGCAGCTCTGAGACACCCAGTAGACAGCACTTTTGTGTCGGCTTGCCGCGGTTGATAGCATGTGTGGTTAAGACTTTCCCCTTCAGTAAATCAGTCATGCCAGGGTGCACAAGGCAATAAACAAGTGGTAAATGGCTATGTTTAAAGCGCTCCGATGAATGGTGAAGAAAGATTTATGTTCAATTAGGAAATAATTTTTTCATGCGGTTTCCCTTGAAAAAGTTGTAATTTGGATTGCAAAGTGAGACGAAAGTTCTTGCTCTATTTTGGCATGAGGGCAGGGAAAAGAAAAAAAAGTTGCAAGGATTTGACATGCAAATTGTGAATAGTGATTTAAACATTGAGATCCAGCCCCAGTGTGCTAGCGAGTGGGGGGGCTGTAATGTAAGGAGGCAAAGGTGCGCCTTTCTTATAATGTATGTTTTTGAAGTGTTGACATTCCTGAATATAACGTGGGAATGAGCCGAGGTTTAGGAGAAAGAGTAACATCTGTGTTGAAAGCCTAAAGGTTTTTTTTTGTTTTTTGGCAAATGTAAATTCCATGTGCTGGTGGTGCATTCTGTTTAGGGAAACACACTAAAATGGCTACATTGCATTTTAGCTGTGCCATGCTTACAATGGGTGAGAGACTCACTTGAAAAAAAAAGTGAGTGAATGGTATTTGGATTTTCGATTTTTGTGTATTGATTTGGAATTGCAGAATCAGTTTGCAATGCTTTGTGGGAAAAGACAATTTATATTTTCTAAATTGCCCCTAAATTGCCCCCAGAGTATGTGACGGTTCCAACGCTATGCCATGGATTAAAGTACTGTTGCTATTAAGTGATGTATGTTTTGGATATAGTGACCTGTAGACTGTGATACATGGTGAAACAAGTTGTTGACAAATTAACAGACCACAAGCAATACAGAGTGTGGGTTATTCATGCAGGAATCGTGCAGGGAGCTGCACTAAAAATGACACTAAATGCACTATGGTTTGGCGCTGTAAAGGAAATAATTGGTTTTAGTTTGGCAATGGTACAACAGAATGAAAAATCTGTGTGTGATTAGACAGCACAAAGATTCAGTGGGTTGCGGGCTCTTTTGAAAGATCACACATTCACTCCAATGCAGTTTGTGAAGCCAAACTACAAAGTCACCAGAAAGAAACATGATTTTACATTGGACCTAAAGCAACAGTCTGTCTTTCAGCAGGCTAAGGACGCTTTGCAGAATTACATAACACTGGGCCCCATGATGAAAACTGATCCTTTTGAACTGGAAATTGTTATCTACAATGATGTTGCTGTGCAGAGCTTGTGGCTTGAAGATAACTTACAGAAATTCCTGTCATGGGCTGGCTGCGTAAAAAAATGGCTTTGAGAGGAAGAAGTGACAAAAGCAAAGAATGCTGCGCTCCTGTTCAGTGAAATTGTGTTTACAGAAGCTGGCAGATATGGGAGCTTTTCTGAGTTGCTGAAGCAGTGCAGAAAACAGTTAATATGGGTGAACTGTCTGAAACGAGTGCCTTCCATTGAAGCCGCCGCAGCTTATGAGTTATATGCAAAGAGACAAGCTTGTCGTGTGCGTATGGTGCTGCCATGTGCACAGGAAAGATAAACAATGACATTCTTGCATTCCATCCCCTGTGAGAGACCCCGTCAGTGTGAGCAAAGAAAGAGGTGGGGGTGCAAAGCCAGAATGCTGAATCTGAACTGAAGGCAATAATTGCCGTGAGCGAGGAGATGAAAAAGAGGGAAATCTACCTTATACATGCTGACGTACGCATGCTTTCTGACACTGGCATGCAATAACAGAGCTGATCAGAAGCAGGGAATTTGCCCAGTATCAACACTGGAAGAAAATGAAATGCTGCATGCAAATGGCAGGCTGGGTGCATCACGCATCTGAACATTTGGGAAAACTGTGCACCTGTGAATGGGCTAAGAAAAGACAGCTGCCCATTTCAAGAGACATTGCCATGCAAGCTGCATCCCATTGCCCCATGTGATGTGAACTGAAGTAAAGCACTGTGCACTGGAGAAGAAACCTCTAGGCGCTTTAAGAATTGAAAAGACACAGCTGGCAAAATGCAAGCTACATTGCCAGGGCTGGAGTACCTGACAAAGACATCATGGAATTCCAGATGGAAGCAAAACTGACAAAGATAGCTGTTTTGCAAGACACAACATGCAGAACTGAGTATACCATGAACACTGCACATTAGCCATGATCCAGAAGGCTCACGGCTTAGTGCAAGAATTAATGATTTGTTGAAGCAAATAAAGAAACTGACTTAGACTATCGCTCTCAATGGGGTGGCCCAAGAAATCAGCAGACACCCTTTGGGAAACTGACAAGTGGAAAACCAGAGGCTTGAAAGACACTAGCTGTATGGAGAAAAATAAACAAAGCTGCTTCTGCAACTGCAGGCGGTATTGGACTGAAGGACTTTACCTTTGAAATATGGAGCGATGCGAGCAGGGCAACCTAAATCAAGATCATGAAACACTGGAAGCAACTTGGCGCCTGGCATTCGTGATCGCTTTGGTGACCAAGAAAAGCATTGATACATTGAGCGACCTGGGTACTTATTTTATGGCTTTGTAAAATCACAGATCAGTCTGAAGTACCATTGACCAACTATGATCGCATTGCACAAATGAGTTTGTGATTAGGCAGTTACACACCGTATGGTTCAGTGTAAATAATCCCCCAGTAACACACAGAAGGGTGACAAATAATTGCAGTAGCAATGATAAAGTGTGTAGTTAACTGATGAAACTTCTGAAGGTGGGGGTGGTGTTAAGGGAAGGGGTGGATAATGCTGATATTGTAGTTTTGATGACATCCTAACGTGGATAACAATGATATTGTACTTTTGATGAAATCCTAACATCTGTTTGTATTTTGCCTAGGCAAAATAAATCAAGACAGTAGCGTGCCATGATTGGGGTCGATGTGTGCAATTGCCTGGTGACACGGATCGGTCAAGCAGACGCATTCTCAGACAAAGCGGTTCGCTGCGAGATGCTATGTCAACTTTGAACCTGTCCTGCACCGCACTCAATGCTGCTAAAGTGCGCGACGCGTGAGGACATTTGTTCTGCAACCTGCGAGAAGTGTTCAACAGAGTAACAACTTTTGCTGAACTGGCACGGTGCAGACTTTGCTAGTTATAAAACATTTGATGCTGCACATTCAAATGATTCAGTTGCTGGAAATAACCTGGTTGATATGTTTTGCCTTTCTTGTTTAAAGGACCGTGGACAATGGGTTGTGGACTGTGAGATCATGCACCACAAACCGCTGTGGGAAACAGCACTTGAAAAAAAAAAAGAATGGTTTTTTAATGCATTTTTGAGATGAATCTGAAAAAACGAAATGTTTTGATCTTCCAACTGAATTGCTTTAACCAGAGTTTTTGTTTTAAGAATTACTACAGTGAATGTAGCCAGGAGTATGATTTATGAATGGTGGGGGCAGCAGGGTTATGCAAGTAGGAACATAATATGTTTTGAGATAAAATGAGTGCGCACACCAAAGTCAGCTATGAGTAGGTTAAGGTTCTTAATTTGTAGTAATGCTGCCAAGAGTGTGAACTCTAATCTGAGATGGTAACCTTTGAAATACAAAGATACTTTTACAGCCAGCCTTAAGGCGGGTAAATGAAACCATGACTGACTTGATACTTGATTTTATGGCACAGTGTGTGCACACGGTTTATGTTAAAAACCAACAAGTTTTATGTTTTTATGGGGACGGCTGTCTCCAGCACACTGATTCAAGGAGTCACATTTTGATTGTAGACATTTAGAGTAATTCATTAGAAAAGCGCTACAAATGAGTATCCACATGGAATTGCTAACGTACTGGCCTGGCACATTGTCGGGCATCTTTTGTCACTGACACATATGACTGGTGCTTATGAAATCCTAGGCCCAAATGTTTCAGTAAATGGATCCAACGATTTGTTTGATGTTTGATGTTTTTTCTGACCAAAGAACTGCAGCGAGTGTTCTCGCCAAGATTTCATGGACTATAACTTGACTAAATGCATTTCATACAATTGTACGATGAAACAGCCACTGCCGGATGGTGGTATGGTGTTTATATCTAAAACTAATATTGTATATGGTAGGCATCCCACTTGGAGAAGAGTATTCTCCAAGTCACACAAGGTAGAAACTGTGAACATGCTAGATTTTCCAGTAGTAAGGCAACATTTAAATTGTAGGCTGGTAATGCACACCTCTATTATTACGATGATAGACTTAGACATAGATTTATCACAAGGCAATGTTTCCTTAGTACTACCAAGCTGCTACAAATGGAGTCAATTTCTATGTCCCATCACCAAAGTGCACGTAGCTAGGGAGCTAGATTCATTAATTGCGGGAGCAGCGGGGGGTAACAGGATCTTTAAATGACTTTGACTTAGAAACCCTGTGCAATAGGCTAGCCACTATGGGTTCTGATGCCAGCCGCTATAAAACCTCTGGCCTAGTGGGGTGCATTGATAAGCCCTACCCTGCGCAACACTGCTACAAGTATTGGCCACCAATGCAGATGGCAAAACTTTAGCTATGAAGACATTTTTTCTGCCATAGGGCAGGTCAACAAGACTGCTAAATAGACACGATGCATTTTATGGCAAACATTGTTAAATCAGCATGTGTTGGCTTTTCGCTCTGAGTGGGGGTGACCATCCTCAACCCATGGGCACACAGAGCTACAGTTACCAGCAAACATATGGATTAAATCGATTGCTTTTGATTACATGAATAACACATGCCATGCTTTAATGCAAATTAGTAGAATTGTTTTAATTTAGATAACCTGGTGCCCATGGGTTCACCTTGCTCATGAAATTAGATGTTTTTTGGTTGGGTTCTCCTAACATGGGAGAAGTGTCTAATCACACAGCCCATAGTCACGTTTGAATGCCCTGGGATCAGGGGAGGGTAGGCCCTTAGAGTGAAAGGCTGCCAGGTTTAGAGTTGGTAACCATATATAAATGCAATAGTGCATTGTACAATAGACTACACCAGATTGCCTTGATATTTTAACTGCATGCTGCTTTTTAACTGACAATCAGTTATACGATAATTATTTAGGTATTTTTTTTTGTGTAGGCCAGGTTTTGGCTAGAGTAAATATCCATGTTCACTTTGTGTGCATTTTTGTTTAGGTAGTGCTTTTACTAACCTTGCATGCCACGCTGACTAACCGCTAGAAGATAGCTTGCTTAAACCTCTTGCAAAGCCCCAAGGTCTTTAACCACCTCATCTATCACTGCACTACATCCTATGTTGATGGGTATTAGCCAGCATTGTCGCCCACACTTTGAAAAGGGGTGGAATCTCGTGATATACAAAATGCCAATTTGCCAATCAGGGCTTTAGATGACAGCATTAGCCGCTGAAAGCCAATAGTTTATTCAAAGTATGTGCTAAATGCTGAAAGTAATGCTGAAAGTAATGCTGAAAGTAATGTGTGATAGCGCCTCCATTACGCTTTAGGGAGCTATAAGGAATATGCAGGCATAATAGGGGTTGCAGGTCACATTATGCACTGTGCATAGACAGGCAGGGCGGAGGCCCCAGTTCTGTAGCTAATAGAGACATTATTGGAGTGTTTGGAGCATTATGGCACCTATATAGCGCTTATATAGCCAATCTTAAGCGCTATGGACACTAAGCTATGAGTGCAGGCCTGGCATAGCTTGCTTACATGGGGTTAATTCATCTTGGCTTCTGTTAGAATATTCTGCCTTTCTGTAGCTCTGCATGGCTATGTAAACAAATCCTCTTTCTCTGGGAAGGCACTGATAAGATATTCCTGAGCTTTCACGCAGATGGGCTCCAAGCAGGGAGTGGCACAGAAAGGAGCACAGTGGAAATTCACTGAGCTGGGTTTTTCCATAAGTAAACTTATTTCTTGTGCAAGGATAGTGTGTCATGGTGACTGACAGCACGAGATTACAAAAATGCATGCCCACATGAATCAGGTGGGAGATCGATACGTGGAGTTGGTTCGAGCAAGGTCGAGTGTCCGGAAACTTATGCTCTGTCGGAACCCTGCAACGCTGTTATCTGAGCGGAGCTGGCAACAGCTAGCTTATGAGGGCCAGGGCCTCCCAGCGCTGATTGAAGGGGCGTAAGACTGTGTTTCTCTGTTTCTCTAAATTCTATGTTTCTCTATATTTTGTATTTCTCTAAGTTTTGTGTTTTGTAATCTTCTCTAACTTGAATTCCAAAGTGCTGCTAAATTTAACTGTTTATGCTTTTGTCTAATAAATGGTAAACATTTTGAAGGTGTCATTTGTCACTAGCATGAGTTCACTGCTCAGCACTATATAACCTGTATTTTGGGCTGAATTGGGTAATTTTTGCTGTCACGGGCTGGTCCCGAGGAAGATTTTCCCCTTTTCAAGACAGATACCAGCTATACTCCAGCCCTTTCTGCCATGGTAAGAAACCTCAGAATACTGGTTGATAAGGAGCTAACCAGGCCTTGGTTCAATTCTTCTTAGACTATGTGGATCTAGTTCCACCTAAATATTAGACTAGGACAATTCCGATGCTCCAGAATACATCGAATGAAGCTCCATCTGCAACCTCATGGAGCAAACACATCGTGTTGGTCCTGCAAGCCCTGCACTGGCATTTTCCAAAAACGTTCTCTCCCACACCATGCTTACTTTGAGCAGAGCCCATTCTTCTGCTCTGACTGACTAGATAACCCAGTCAGATCTCGTTGGTCAAAATATCAACAATTACCTCCCCCTCCCCTCGCCATACCAGAGGAGGCAGACACTCTTTCTTCTTCCTCGCTGCCACATTGTGGAGCTACCTACCACAATGAACCGAAATCTCTTCTTTTCTATGTCAGGGACAATGGAAACCATCTGTGCTTTAGACAAGTGTGCAAAACGTCACTGTTTTAACTCATAACTGTTGTTATGTAAAGATATAAAGAGTTAGCACCAAGATGCCACACAGGGAGAACATGTGCTTTACAAATACCATTAACATAACGTAACAAAATAACAAGTATAGAAGAGCATGTATTGGACAGAGTAACAACAGGATTTTACAGAATAATTGAAGCTGTATGAAAACTTAGAACAAAGCATGATTGCTCCCACAGAATTCTAAGATATCAAAGATGCCACAGATAAATGAGGTATAACAGGATACAAGTGGCCAAGGAAACAATGATGTTTGGACAGGACATATGTGGGTGACTTTCTGATTACAGAAGAGATTGGGAGAGAGATACTATCTTCTTCACAGCAAAGGAGGGAGTCGGAAATTAAGCACTGAGATCAATTAAGGAGTAATGGATGCAATATGAAGGTGCAGAGAAGTAATTTTATCAATAACGCAGCAAATGGAAATAACTGTAGGTCTTTTGTCGGAGGGTATTCAAGGTTTGCTTTGACCTTTGCTTTAGAGTCTGGGTGAGTTACAGCCCACAATCCCAGTAGTGCTTCCTGCTGTGTTGAAATATAACCTATCTGTTAAAAAAGATGATCATATTTTGTAAATGAGAGGCCTCTGCACCCTCAAACCGTAGAGGTGCTTACATATTTAATATTTGTGATGTTTGCCTATAAGAGTGGAAACACAGGTAGGAATCGGGGCATGAGACATATTAATCCTGCTGACACATTCTGAGAGCAAGGTAAAAGACACTAAAGGCACTGAAAAACGTAACCTCCTATGCTGTCGCTGAAAGCCTTCTGAATCTAGCGCTCAAATCCTGCCCTAAAATATGAAAACATGTCGTTGTATTAAGCTTGGGCATTTGTAGAAAAACAGTCAACCAAAGATGCAAGCTTGGAAATCTTTTAGGTCCCTAACATGAATGCAAATCATGGCCACACTGGGATTTAAAAGAAAAATATAATAGTATAAAGGTTCATATTGAAGAATGAGGTGTCAATGTATTCATTATTAATGACCCCCTTAATGAAAGCTAGTAATGGGTCCTCTACATTGTCACACAAAGGATGAAAGGTTACAAGTGCTCCCAACAGGTAAACAAGATTTTCAACCTGTCAGAGGGAGGCCAAGACATAGTGGTAAAAGAAGAATGGCCTTTGTAAGGGATTTCAATCAGGCACACACCCAGGTCGCACCTAGCATGTAGTGCGCAAGGAAACCCTTATTTATTTTTGATTATAAGTTCAATATTCTGAATGATATACCGCTCATATCACACCCGCCTCAAAATACCCTCTAGGTCACACTGAATCAGGAATCAGGGTAGTTTGTAAAGGTCAATATTTATTCATTTATTTAATATTCAAATCACACAACAATTTTAATATATATATATATATATATATATATATATATATATATATATATATATATATATATATATATATTAAAGGGACGTTGTGGTTCAAAGTAAAACCGAAAAACCCCTGAAATTCAGCAGTTATGGTAAGATAAGCTACCATAACTCGCGCCGCCACCGTGCACTGCTAAGACTAACACCCAGGACATCAAAGATGACATCACAAATGTCATTGATGACATCACTGATGACATCACATGTGCATTTACTTTTCATGAAAACTCTGTAGAAGGGATTCTTATTGTAATATTGACAAAAAAGTGTCAAGGATCATTGGAATAAATATCATGAGCTAATTAGTGCATTAAGGAATGTGTTGATATACATAGCATTCTATTATGAAGTTCTATCCAGTATACTAAGCTATTCATGCAGAAACCTAAGCAGCGTGTGCAGCATAAATGATGAAGGTGCAATATTCATAATCTTGCCATGTTGAATACTGAAATGATAACTGCTTTTTTATTAGAGTTTTGCATAATGTGAAACATGTAATAGATAGCTAATAAAACCCAATTACTACATTATTGCATTGCTGCACACCAAACACAAACAGACAATAACACATACAAATGGAGCATATACAGGGAAAGTGAAGTAAACAAAAAAAAGCAGTATTACCCAACAATTTTCATAACGTAACTGATTATCTTCATGTACAGAAATGATTGCTCTGCTTCGAAGCTACCACTTCCCTATGTATAACTATCACATATTTTGACTAGACCCTAATGAAAGTAGTGTACGTGTAATGTGTACAAATATGAGCATGTTCAGGGAAAGTACAGTAATAAAAAAACAACAGAACTATAACACAGTGTTGATAACCGTGCTAATCATCTTCATACATAGAAAGCATTGTTTTCTTCCAAGTCTGTGTTTTCTCCCTTGTATATGGTTCATATGCTTTGAGTGGACCCTAAGTGAATTACTGTAAGAACATATTTGTAGTAGAAGTCTACAAACCTAGTACTTTGTATTATAGTATAGTGAATTTTTAGTTCCTGATTGTAACTGGCCTAGATATATCAGTAAAGGAAAAAAGAGGGAGCCAGACATGTGATGTCATCAGTGATGTCATCAATGACATTTGTGATGTCATCTTTGATGTCCTGGGTGTTATTCTTAGCAGTGCACGGTGGTGGTGCGAGTTATGGTTGCTTATCTTAACATAACTGCCAAAATTCAAGGGTTTTTCGGTTTTACTTTGAACCATAACGTCCCTTTAACAAAGTTTTTTCACTGAATTTCATAGGTTTTTAGTAGCACAACTTAACCATAATATCCCTGACTTCATATACATGTAACATAGAACATACTAACCCCCTCGTAGTGATTTTCATGTCCGCGGACTACCGCCATGTCCGTGGACACATCGAAAATCTGAGCGTGGTGAATGTAAATTTAAATATTGTACCCCATTTCCCCTTTGAAGTTGGCTTTTTTTTTTTTACAGATGCTTGACAGACACCTGTTATTTTGTATTTTTTTCTTGTTTTTTTTTCTTACTTTACTCCTAAAATCTTTACATAACCTTTTCCAAAGCAACCCTTACATTCCAAAATAGAAAGGCATTTCCCGTAAAAGATAAAGAAATGCCATCTTCTTTAAAATTAACAGCATTACTGGCATCAATATTCTCATTTTTACAGAAGAACATACCAGCTATAAGCATGAAGACACACATGCCTCGGTTGATGACACACCTAGCAATGTTTTGCCTCATTACGACCCTGGCGGAAAGGGTTAAACGGCACCGTAAAAGGCTGCGGCGCCGTTCAACCTGTTCCGCCACATTACGAGGTCCCCTTGCGGGACACGTTAAGCACGCCTGGGAAAACCAGGCGTGCATACCGGGTCCCGCGAGGGGAAGAGGGAGCAAACAACGGCCCGTTGTTTACTCCCTCTCCCATTCTCATTCAGCCCTATGGGGGCTGAAATGGGAATGGGGATGAACCGTGTCCGTGTCCTCGAGTGAGGAATTACCGGGCCATCCGAACTCGGAATGGTCCGGTAAGTCCTCATTTCGAGGACACGGACACGGTTTTGCCGGCAGTCATGCTGCAAATTGTGGCATGGCTACCGGCATAACTTGTAATGAGGGCCATAGTGTTTAGGTTAATATTCCCACTGCAAAGTTTCTTTAAATACAAATGAGCAATTCTACACAGATGTAAGTAATCAGCAGGTATTCAGGAATGAAAGACAATGGGCCGCATTTTGAGTCACCCGGTATGGAAATAACGGTGGCGGTAAATCCGCCGCCCCCGTTGTTTCCATACCGGGTAATCTCGAGTTCTGCAGGTGGGAGGTCTCATTCCCACCAGGTCTGGCCTGGCAGGTTTAACATCACCCGCCTGCAAGCGGACATGGAAACACCGGCACCATCACGAGATGGTGCCAGTGTTTCCACTTCCCCATTCCCATTGAGTCCTATGGGACTCAATGGGAATGGGGAATTACTGAATTCCGCCTCATGAATTCCCGGGTTACCGGGGCCGTAATGCCACGGTAATTCCGGGAATCATGGAGGCAGAATGGTAATACGAGTCCGGCAGTAACCTGCCGGAATTTCAGGCACGTTTACCGCCAGACTCATAATGAGGCCCAATGTCTAGAGCTTAAATGCAATCTTCCCTCCCCAAACAAGAGAGATAACCGTTTTTGGAAAGTGACACTTTTAAACTGACAGGTGACAATCGCTTTGTAAAATAATGCAAAACGGTGCAAAAATGCTTAAATAGAGAACATTTCTAAGGAAAGCAACACTAAACAGGTCCTAAAACACATAAGCTATGATATAAACAACAGTACACACTTTAGATCAGGATGGGATGGAAGAAGCAATTTGAAATGGGGAAAAGACACATGTAAACTTTTGAGAACTGCAAATTTGCAGCAAACTTTTACTATGCGATATTGGAGAAAAACAGGTCAAATACACCGATCTGCGATGTAGGTAAGGGTGTTAGGTATCAGTGAGAGTTGAAATTTTGTTTCTATCTTTAAAATTGAAGAAGTTATAGAGGTTTTAGTGAGGCGTTTTTGCAAAATAGGCGCGAAAATTGAACAGGAATTTGGTTTTAAGAATGACGGATAAGTTTTATTATACTATATTAATGACTATGAAAAAGAGGAGGCCACACATGAATCTTCACAGCTACGTGGCCAGCGCAACCATTCACATGGTGGGTACTCCATTTTGTTATGGGATTTACTTTAGTTACTCAAAATCACTAAGGAGTTATGGTTTTGTAGCACAGATGAGAAAAATCAGCACAAGAAAGATTCTAACGATATTAGGGTTCTGAATTTAAAGATGGGATGGGTTTGAGATGGGATAAAACAATGCAAATATTCTGTGGGTCACGGTTCTTCCTATTAATACTTACAGTCTTTTGAAATTAAATTGGACCATCAGCTCTGGTCATTGTATCAGGTCAGGTCTACCGGCAGCAGGGCACTTCTGGAGGGATTGGATCAGCGGCACGGTTCTGGTCAATTATGGACTGCACCTCAGGCTGGATTTGGTTGGGCCCTTCTGGTCACTGGACACAGCAGACTACAGGATAAAAGTTTCAGCGGGCAAGCCTTAATGGTAGCAAGCCAAGCTGAATCAGAATTATTCTTTTAAGTTTTTGATGTTTTGAAATTGGGTCTAGCTAGCAAGAGTTCAGCAATGCTAAAGTCTAGATTCTGCAAGGAAATCTGGCTCTTCAAAGAAGTCTGGAGTTAGCTACAAGATGAAGAGTTCTGGAACAAGGTGCTGGAAGCAATGTGTTATGTGTTGTGAAGTTCCTATATTTATACTAACAAATGCCATCCCCCAAGTTTATGGTGTGGGCAGAATTTCAAAACACGCCCCCAAAGCTGTGAGTGGCCACAGGGACTTGCCTTGTCCTGGTTGGCGGTCTGAGCATAGCTGTCACCTTTATGATGCGATTTAGGAACTCCCACATTGATTTTGACCACAACTTAGCTTTCCCATAAATACACATTTTTACAATTATGCCCTCTACTAAAATCAGACACATGCATTACATTTTTTATGGTTCATCCTGGCGTCCAATTCCCATCTCGGTGAGAGCTGTCTTTCTCATTCTATGGGATTTCATCAATTTTAATCATAACAGTTTGGATTAATAATTTCTAATTCGGTATACCTCTGGGCGCTTATCAGTGGTTCAGGAACATACAATCTTAGGCTTGCAACATTAATAGTTCTGCTACCATAAGGATTTTTTCGTAAATGTGGTTCCTTACGTGGTACAGATTTCATCAAGGTCTTAAAAGCGTTGGCATAAAATTAGGTTAACATCTACCAATGTTTACATTTATACTCCTTTAGGTTGCACAGTTAAATAGTTTCAAACCTAATCACAAATACAAATTTAAACACCAAGAAGTTCAGAGTTGTTTTTCTTCTGCTTTCAACAAACAACAGCAGTCCGATCCCTTTGATCAGGGAGGTGTGCCCCCTTCCTGGAGAGGTAAGCTCCTGCCCCTCCCAGCAGAGGTCAGTTGTCAGCCTGTCCTTTGTTCTTGGCTCAGCCAGAGACGAATGTCTGATGCAGTCTCATTGTGCTCCTTGTCATTATGCTGGAACCATTAGCATCACTTTAGCCTTCTTGTAGCAATTGAGTGTCAAGCTGAAATGTGAATCTTTCCCAGGCTGGGCTGTCAGATCAGAATTAAATAGTTTATTAGCACCAGACTGGCTTCCTTTAAATTAAAGTATTTTCTTTTCACGTATAAAATATAAGCACAGTTTATAAGGGATTTGGACATTTTAAAATAATTAGCCCTTCACAAACATGCTTTAAATAGGCGGATTTTACAATTTTAATCCGGAAACAGAAACACTTTTAAACTGGGTTTTAACAGCTAATTTTCTGATGTAGCTGTCAGTCAGTGAGGCCTGGATTCCTCTGACTGCACTGGAGAATCTATAATTTCAGCACACTTTCCTTTCAATAATTCATGGGGAAAATGACTGAATTTACCGCCAAAATAGCACTTTGAAGGTTGCCATTGATTAGAAAGCTGTATTTAAGAGCATTTCGGATTTTAGCCCACTTTTGTGACCTTGATTCATGTGACAGGAAACAGCACCCACTGGCATTCTCCTGCAGGGAGTTCTTGTTTTGACATCAACTTTGTATGTGTATGGTAGGGTGTCCAGCTATTTTGTGGTTTATGAACCATGTGCAGTTTTGCAGATTTGGCGTGCATAGGGGTTAGCGCCTCCATTTTTGGCAGTTTTCTTTCCCCCATTTGGCAAAGGGATGTATTGTGGCGCATTGGCATAGGTTGAAATATTCAGAGAAATAAATGAGTGGGCACCGCTGGTACTCTCAGTTTTCATAAAATATATTCTGATTTAGAAATACATGTATTTGGTCCTGTCACCAGATACCTCCCCATTTGCGAGGGGTGGTTGAAATCAATGACACACAATTGACTGGATAAGGTCTACCAGTCTCCTCGAAGGACCTAAGTGGGAATACCCACTGATAATTATTTAAATTCGGTTGATTATTTTGAAATTTTCAATGAAAAATCTTGATTTGATTAAATTGATTCAAATATCAATATGTATTGTTAAATTTCTCTTCATAATAGGCCTCTTGCATTTATTTACATTGTCCAATGCATTTCGGTCCATGTAGGACCTTCTTCAGGGACTGTAGTGTTGAAAAGAAAATAAGAGTGGCTAGTGATTCATCAAAAATATCCACACATTGGTTGAAATTAACAAAGTCATGTTATATGTTCTATTAGATGCAGTAAACTACAGAAATATTCCTTTAAAACAAATTTTACCTGTATATAACGGTTATACTCCTGGGCCTTAACAGTCTATTCTTTCTTATGGAAAAGGTATCCAAATGAATGTCCACTCAAGCAAATACGTTTTGAAGTAGTATTTCTCTGATTAGTGCTTCCTCCATATATTGATTCTTGTTGGCAAATCTAAGTGGTAAAAAGTATATGTTCCTATAAGGTACTGAGAGTCGGTGCAGAGTTTACTTATATTATCAAAGGTTCTTCTCCCCAGATGGGGATTCTTTCCTATTTCAGGATCTTCTACAAACAGCAAGGCACCATGCTTGCGTGGACATGCGTTGCTGGTTGCTTATGCTGTTTATATACTTTCATGGCCATTTTGTAAAACTTTGCAATGTAAAAATGCATATAGAAATAATGGCAATGTTGTGAATATGTGCGTGCTAACCACATTTTTGTAACTAAATGATACCTTGTTCTGGAAGTGCATTAATTTAATTTAGTCACTAGTGCATGTGTTAGTCATTGCGGTATATAAATTACAACATTTGATAACATTCTTAAACATTAAATGTTGCATTGACGCGTCACTTTTCTGCATATGTAGCACAACGTTTTTGTGTGTTTAGCTAGTATTGTGTTGCATTATTTGGAGGAAAGATAATATATCACTTTACATAATTAACACTCAAGCAACACATGAATGGTATTAGTCTGCTTCATAAAAAAAATCAGTGTACTCATTCATTTAAAGTGTGTAATTTTCTACCAGAATCAAATCATTTAAACAGATATCGAATATGAATGAAAATATAATTAGAAGAATTAAAGAAAACAGGCATAATTACACTCTTCATTAAGACCCCCTGGGTGTAAAGAGTTCAATTTCTCTATCCAAAATGTTTCTTCTGGCTCAAAAGTCGATCAATGTCCACCTTTGCTCCTTGTCCTAGTCCTAGCACATCAAGAATTTGAAATCTGATTTGTGATATTTGGTGATTGGCCTCTCAACTCCACCACTAGAGGACTGGCGGTATGCAAAGTTTGATTACCTTTTTAGCCCAAGTATCTCCTACATCTTTGTCATCACTTTGCTAGTGACAACCTTGGTCTGACTGTAGTCCAAAACGCGAAAAGATGTGATTGATCATAAGGGCAGCTGCTGTTTCTGCCTTGCGATTTGGGGGTGGGAGACATTCCACCCATTCTGTAAACAAACTTACGCTTAACATGTACTTTCCCCCTAGAGGAGCGAATCACGGGCCCGATGAAATCTACTTGCAAATCTGACCAAGCAGTGTTATTCCCCTCTTTTCGAGGGGAGCACGGTGTGTGAGTGATGTTGGCTGAAATTGTGTACACAGAAGACACCACTTCAAGCATTGGTTGAGGTCCTGCCCCATGTGTGGCCATTATGCAACCTCTCACAAGATTTCTAATGTCATATGAAACCCCGGATGACCGGCTGTGGCCGCATCATGGGTGTGACTTAGCATCAGGCTTTGGAATGAGGTAGGGACCACCCATTGGTCATGGCCATATATGGATCTCCTCACCAAAAAACCGTCTTGGATTCAGAACATTTTTGGACATTTCATCAACACTCTGAGATCCTCTTTCGCAATGCAATCGGTATCCGTCAGGGGAAAGTTCTCAGGGTCCTCAATGTGTTGATAAAACTTACCAATTATTGGATTCCCTTTTTGAGCAAAATCAAATCAGCATCTGGGGTCTCCTTTCTCCACTGGGCAGTTGAGAGTTCATTGTGAGCATTTTTCTGGAACCTAGTGATAGCAGTGACCTGGATTTCCCCCAACAGGGACTTGATCTCAAGTAAATCTCCTTGGATGGCTCTGGTTTTGGCTATCTGATCAGCTAGGTCATTTACAGTTTTGTCTGGTCCCTCTACTTTAGAATGACCCTTGATCTTTTTCAGTAGATGGTCATCCCAATCGAGGTGACCAGATCATCAATATTCTGTATTAGTTTTCCATGTTTTAGTGGTTTATTGTTAGCACATAGCATGCCTCTGGTTTTACAATTAACCAGGTGTTCCACAAATCCGTTCTGTACATAATCTGAATCAGTGATTATGACCAGTATGTGGAGTTGGTGTTGGACAGCAGTGAGGATGGCTTGATGCACAGCCATCAGCTCTTCCACTTGACTGCTACGGGGACCGATTTTGTACCCAGTGGAGGGTTCTGGGGCATCATTCACTCATGCACTCCCCACGCCGGCCACAAGTTCCTTTTCCCCTTTGTTGTCAACATGGTAGGAGCACCCATCCACATAGACAGTGGGCATTCCCTCACACTTGTCTTCTTCATAGACTTTGAGTGGGGAATTAAGGGACGCCTCCATGTTGTCCTTGATTTTAAGACTTTCGTCCTCGAGAAAGTTTTCTCTGGCACAATCATGCAAGTCAGCCAGACCTTGCGCGAGGGGACTCTTCTTGTTTTGGCCATATCTGACCTCCACAGGAAAGCCTTGCATCGACAGAAAGTAATTCGGGAATTACTTACATTTATGGCCCGGATTCTGTCACTTTGCAGATATTGCAGAGGCTGGTGTGGAGTTTCCACTATGATGTGTTCCCCCTGGATTAACAGGCGGTTATTCTTCAATGCCCACACCGTTGCCAGGAGTGCCTTCTCACAATCGTTGAATTTTTTCAACCACCGAGGATAAAGTCTTACTCGCATAAGTGATGACTTTATTGACCTTGTCATGCTTTTGGTATAATACTGCTGTCAAGCATGTATTTGAGAACCCTGTCTCCAAGAAGAACTCCTTGTTTTTGACAGGATAAGCTAGACAAGGCACTTGTGAGAGGCTTCTTTTGACTTTCTTACTGCCTCAGCTTGTCTGGACCCCACTCCCACTTGACCCCCCCTCAACTGATGGATCAGGGGTCTTGTGATCTCTGCGTAATCCTCAATCATCTTTCTGTTGTAATTAGTCAGTCCAAGGAGGCTCCTTAGCTCCCGCAGAGTTGTGGGGTCTTTTAGTTTCTGGAGTGCTTCTACTTTCTTTTCCTGGGGACAGAGACCCGCAGGAGTTATCTCATGCCCCAAGAAGTTGACACAGGTCCTGCACCACTGTGCCTTTTGGAAAGATAGTTTTTCTTCAGCAGCCCTCAACTGTTTCAGCAGCCCTCAACTGTGTCAGAACATAACAGATCCCCGCTATGTGTTCCTCCACAGTTGAGCTTTTGAATAGGACATCATCTACATAGGCCAGGTTACCCCTTTCAAAAGTGTGGACCCTTTTGTTTAGCTCCCTCAGGTCAGCACAGAGTCTCCACTGGCCGTTTGGTTTCAAAATCCCCAGCACTGGATTATTGAAGGTGCTTTGCACTGTACGAAATCCCACGGGACTCAAGGTCCTTAATTATTTCTGTAAGGGTCTCCATGGATGCAGGAGGCAAGCAGTATTGCTTCACAAACACTGGAGTCATGCCAGGGTCCGTGGGAATTGTTGTTGTATGGATTTTGGTGCAACCACAGTCATATAAGTCCACTGCAAAGAGATCCTGAAATTCTAAGAAAGTCCCTGGTTAAAGTACTGACTTGGACTGATGGCTTCAGGTGGGGAAGGCAGTCCTGGTGGACTTGAAAGATCACCTCATCCCTCCTGAAGTTACAGGTGACCTCTTCCTTACCATAAGGGCAGGAAGAGTAAACCAGGAAATTCCCCCCCATGCTGGGTGAAGATCCTGTCTGGTGTTGTGTCATTGTCGCTATCGCTGTCAAAACAGTCATTGGGAATTGGTCCTGTCAGTTCATTACCTAAATATATGGAAAAATGTCGGTCATCAACCACCATTCCAATAATGGTGCCTGCGCCCAGAGTGATACTGCTAAGGTCGCTGTTATCCACCACTATTGGAATGGTGTTGTTTCTGTATTACTAATGGTGTTGGGTTTAACCCCAACCCTTGCTGTTGGAAATGGGCATTGAGGTGAATTTATGCGTCGGGATTTCGTAGTTTCTGTCCTCTTCATTTTTACTTCAAGTGGGAATTGTCGGGTCCGTTTTGGGATGGTGACTTCCTCTCCAATCTGAACTTCAACTGCATATTGCAGCAGTTGAGCTGACCGAAATGATTTCTCCGGATCCTCAAAGTCCATGGGATTATCCGCTAATCTGGAACAGGCTTTGAAGTTTATTAGCTCCAAACTAATGGCAAAGCGATTGAGAATGTCACTGCCTAAATAAAATGCGGCAGGGACATCTCGCACAACCCAACAATTATGGACTATGCTATTGTTGCCTATGGACATTTTCAGGACACACCTGCTAGGCACGAGATGTTTGAAATTTGGTGTTTCCAGGTCCATTTCCCATTTGTCTATCAATTTAAATGTGGGAATGGCTGGGTCTTTTGGCAGTTTTTGGAACGTGCTCTCGCAGATGAAGCTCTTACAATTGTTCACATACACTTGGGCGAGAACAGAGTCCTTCCTCCCATTTAACTGAATAGGGATGAACAACTGTTCTCCAATTTTCTGAATGTCAGCCAAGCTTTGAGCTGGTTTTTCATCATTTTGGAGTATAGAAGTGGGATTTTCTGAGTGAGAATTGGTATAGAATTTCCGAGTATTTCCTTCCAGTGTGGAATGCCACTTGAGACTGGAAAGAAGGTTGATTTTCAAAAATAGAGAGGACTTCCCATCACCAGTGTGTTGTCCTACTGCAATTACTGTCAGGTCAGGATTTTGGTTGTTTTGAAAATGGAAATCAATTTGGTCAGGTTTGTGTTCAGCCATGTGGCATGTGCCATTCAGTCTAACATCGTTGATGCTAGGTTTTAGTTTTATTGGTGGGTTAGACTGGGTCCAGAGAAGCTGTTTACACAATCTATTAGGGGGGACAATCTACGCAGGATGTCATTCCCCAGTAAATATGGTGTGCACTCTGGAGTCACAAATATGACCGGGTGTTTCACCTTGTGTCGCCCCAATTTTAATGTCTAAATCCGCAGTCCCCTCAACAGGAATTTCATTCCCATCGAAGTTCTGAAGTTGTCCAGGAAGAGGGGTGAGAGAGATTTGGTATCTCTCCCCCTTCCTGAATTCAGCTGATCAAAGGCCCTTTTTGACAGAAGGGTGGCTTGGGATCCAGTGTCCACCAGTGCCAAAAATGCACATTGCCCCTGTATTTGGACCGGGGCATAAAATCTTCCCTCCTTCTCCTCAAGGGGGCAAAGAGAATGTGCATTCTGGGCCAATTGGTGGGTTAATATCTTTATTCTCGATTCTGACAGAGGGCTAATTTGGGCAGGGTTCTGTTTGGGAGCTTGGGAATCTGTAAGAAAAAGGTGACAGTTGGATATTGTGGAAGTTTTGGGCACCCCCTGGTTCTGATTCTGTGCTCCCCACTCTTTTTGGAGGCAGTCACCAGAATTGTTTTGGGCCAGGTGATTTTCTGGCTGGTCATTCTGGGGTTCAATGATGGGCAGTTCCAACTCAGTCCCCACATCTACCCAGTCAGGATTAGGATCTATCGGGACCCATTTTTCTTTGGGTGGAGTTCCCCCATCCCTGAAGGAGAAGATCCTTTTCCCAGAATCCTCTGAGGACCCCTCTCCTTCAAATTGGAAGACTTTAACCTCCTCCACAAAATGGGTCTTTTTAGACCCTTTATTTCTCCTAACCGCCCTCTGTTCCTTAGGTTGCAGAATTTCAGGGGCAGGAGATTCTCATTTCGGTTCCTGGGTTTCCAGGGGCTTTTCACAAGTGGGGAAGGAAGTCTCCTCTAAGGCCTTACACCCCCCTTCCACCTGTGCCTTCTCCCTTGGAACCGGTGGGTTGTCAGGGTTCTCTCCTTGTCATTGCTCTGGAGTACCAGACCCTTGGTTGGTGGAGTGCTGAGTTCTCATGCTCATCTGAGGGTTCTGCTGAGCCCTCAACATGCGACCTCTTGAGATTTTTCATTATTGGTCTGAGTGTTCTTTTCCAGATCATCCTCCACCCGCCTGGTGTGCTCTGTGGCTTCTCATATTCGGTTTTAACTAAACTAAACTCCTAAAGGGCCAGCTTTCATTCCTCTAACTTAGTTTTTAATTAGCTGACTTCCTGGCCTAAGGCGTCCCTCTCCTGACTTAGAGTGCCCCTCTGGTCAGCCAGGTCATCCCTCTGTTTTTTAAACACACTAGATTTATGGAGCTCCTCATCAAATTCCTCTTGAGAGTGGATGTCTTTAATAATTAATGTATTATTTTCCTCTTTTAATTGGTCTATCTGGTCTTGTAAAACGACCATCTGTTCTGCACAGACTCTAATAAAAATTCATTGTTGCACCAGCTTTTGTTGATTCTGTTGTAAAGAGCCAACCCTTTCCTGACACTCATTTTGCAGTGTCTGTAATTTGGTACCTTGCTCTGCATTATTTTGTTGTAAGCGAGCCAGATCTTCCTTCAGTTTGGTAATATAATGTCTAGCCTCTGTTTCTGATTCTTGGCTCTTCTGGAGCTTTTGCTTTGCAGAGTCCAGATTATTTTAGATTTTCTGCAGTGTTTCCCCTTGCTTCTTTACCAGAGCTATATTTTCTGCATGCTTTTCCTGTATTATTTCTATGTGGAGGTACAGGTAGGCCGCTATTTTGGCAATTTTACACTGCTTCTCTTTTATTTTTGGGGCCATGTACAGTTTGCTAAGCGCTTGGTGTAATGGACCCATGTCCTGCGATGTATCTAGGTCTATTGCAGTGACTTGTTGTTTAATTTCCTGTAGCCATACCTGTTCATCCTGTTTGGGCCACTCACCCCTGACAAACTGTTTGTGCAGAAAGTGTTCCCTAGCAATATTAATCTCTACTGTGATCACCATTTCAGAAATATCAATTCTCTTTTGACTTATTTCAGGGTTAATTTACTTCTGCAAACAGGCCTGATTTTTTTTTTGGAGTATTTATTTTGAGAGGTGCTTGTACATTGTAGCACAGTACACCATGCTTTACCAGTGCTCCCAACAGATAAACAGGATTTTCCGCCTGTCAGAGGAAGGCCAAGACATAGGGCCTCATTACACGGACGGCGGTGGACCAAGGTGCTATTAGCACCTTGGTCCGTGCCAGTAAAATACCGGCACCGGCTTGGTGTAAAGGGGAATTACCGCCCTATTCCAAGGTTGGTGGGGCGGTAATTCCCCCTTCCCCCATTGCCCTTCCTGTCAATCTGGAAAAGTGAATACCCTTCATTTGAATGACAGACGTAACTGGATGGCCGTAGGCCCAACCGTTTTATGCACTGAATTATAGAAATATAGACTGCTATGCTTGACCAACAAGCGGCCATTTTAAACATAGCAAGAATCGCCATTTTGCTTGTTAACCATTGCTCATTGCCTTCTGTCTAAAACTGCTTTCAAGTTTGCAATTCTTGCGGATTCTGCTTACTCTGCTCAACTGTTAACATTGTTGTCTGAATATGAAAGGGCAAGGTCGCGGGACTGAGGAGTTCGTTGAAAACTCCTCATGAGTAGCCCAGAAAGGAATGCCCATGCTCCCTCTCTGTAGCCTTGAGGGAGAGCTGCAGAGCATTTAATCACTTCACAGCTGCCAGCCAATCTCGTACGATGGTAGAATATGTTAGAATAAAACAGCTAAAGGCTTGAATTATGCTCTTCCTACGGCCCCCCTTCGCAAAACCCTGTAGAGCGTGTCGGCTCCCAGGACACGAATAGCACCTCATAGATAGCAAAGCATGGAATGTGGCTCTTCCCCCGTGTGCAGTTTGCTTCCAAGAACAGAACCACTGTGTTCTGTTCAACAACTAAAAGATACCTCCGCACTTTCTAAATTGCACATTGTTACTAGAATAGACATCGAAAGTGTCATAATTGTCATACCATTCGGAAATGTCCATCGTCATCCCGAGTTCAAAGAAACTTAATAAAGGTGGGTGTTAAACATGACATAGCTGATTGTATGATATGAATTTTGTATATATGTAACTGATGTACGTAATTCGCTCTCTTGCATCCCTCGAAGTCTAGGAAACTCACGTTGCGGGGCGTGAGACCAGAATTGGGACTATTTTTGCTTGCAATGAACCCTAGCATTGGGAATTTGAACCTCGTGTCTGGCGCATCTTTTTGTGTATGGTTATTGCCTTGTTTCCATATCACGAGGGACCCCTAGGGGCCCCTTTCATTCCCCATTCCCATTTTCGCCCCATAGGGCATAATGGGAATGGGGAAGGTGCTAATTACGGCACCTCAAATTGCGGTACCGTAATTAGCTCCCTGGTCCCTTTGCAGGTTGGTTTTTAACGCCTGCAAACAGCAGGCGTTAAAGTCTCCAACCCGCAAAGGGACCTCGTAGTAAGGCGGTAAGGGTTAACGGTCACCGGTACCATTAACGGTGACCGTTAACCCTTACTGCTGTCCTTGTAATGAGGCCCATAGTGGTAAAAGATTAAAAGAATGCCCTTCATGAATAAAATTGCTATATACTCATGAAGGGGGTACAGTTTGGGAAAGTTTTAAGATGCAGTGAAATTACATTAAAAATTAAGTGATTATGAACACAAAGACATTTTATATCATGGTTATGTAAAAGTGATCTTATCAAATGGAACAGATGATTACATGGTTTTCAGAGAAGGTGAATGCCCCGGCTAAAAGAGGCAGCACAACAGCATACAACACTTGCAGGGAGCTTCAAGGTGTTCAGATTACTCTCCAGCAAACCTATGTTACAACACAGATTTACTGTGATTTTACTTTACCAAGTGGATTGAGGAGCTAATACCAATCTTGGTGTTTACTTTACTCCATACATCTTCTGCAGTCTGTGTGTTTTGAACCTAATAGTGTTACCATGTGTTTGCTGTTCCTATACACCCTTCATTATGTAAGAAAAAACGTTTTATTTTGTCAGTGCTTATACTGGTCCACCCTTGTGTTTAGCCATGGTTGAAATGGGGCAATAATAAGAGATGGATTGAATATATCAAATTAAAAAGCTTTTCCGGCGTCTGCATATTAGCCTTCCTTGAGCTGTAGAGCCATAATGCCAAGCGTGATGGTGGCATGAAATGCAGTGGAGTGGCATGACTGGGGAAATATAGGATTGTCATAAGGCGTTCCCAGTCTTGGGGGATGGCCAGACAATTGGACAGGTCATCTGTACATGGTAATCTATCTCCCTAGCTATCTAGTCATAATAAAGAGGATACCATAATGAAAACCATTTCATAAATGGATATTATTTTGTTAGAATTTGTCAAAGTTGGTCTTCAGGACTGTAGCAATGGAGCCAAACTATACACAGCTGGGATGGAGGTAGCAGCTAATTCGGAACTAAGGCCCATCACCTCTACTACAGCTATATGAATATTTGCTGAGTGGCGATCTGAGTTTTTATCAGGGCCAGTTTGCCAGTGTTAAGGTGTACAATGGGTCACCATAGGATTTATGGACCAGGTTCTAGGGCAGTGGGTAAAAACCTATTAATTGCGATGCACACTTGGTTATAGCCTCCTATCAGAGGTACAGATTGCAGGCAGTCACTATTTGACCCCATCAAAGGTAGAGAATTGGCTGTCCCTCAGTGTTCATAGCATGACATGTGTCAGAGTCTGACACATAGCTATGAACATTGAATGTCCAATGGTTCACGCCGAACAGAGATCTTATAGCTGGCTATTGTGGTAACTTCAGCAACGGATGTGCAGACATCTTGATTATTTGAGTGTGTGGTCACTACGTAATGGGTTGTTGGAGGAGTGTATACACATTGTAAAGCAACAGGACTGTCACAAGTAGTGTTTTTGTAAAGAATTTCTTATCCAGGAGAACAGAAGAGAACATGTCCTGTGTGGTGGCTGTCTTCGTGGTTAGTGGCTCTGTACGAAAGGCAGGGAAGAGAAGAGTATTGATGCAGTTCAGAAGGTCCGATGTTTTGGTCACGTGGCTCTCAGGAAGGACATTGTGGCGGCCCACAAATGATCAACTGGAGGTCGGATACACCAGAAGAAATTGTGAATGTTTTGTGACAGGAATTGCTCCCCCATTGGGGTTCACTGGGATTCATTGGCACTCACTGGTTTTGGAGGAGGAATTCATATGCTGAAGGTCTTCTGTGAAATATAGAGAATAGGTGGAATTTTGGGAGGCCTGAGAGGTTCCTGATGCTGTGGGTGTAGGGGAGCTGTTATGTTTAGTCCTTCTTTTCCATCTTGTGTAATGTATTTGAATACTTCACAAAAGGTTGCATATCAGCTGGGATATCATCAAATGAGCACAAAGTGGTGCATGCGACCTTGTGGTGGATGCAAGACTTCTGGTTCCTCAAAATGTTGAGAGTTTTCATGCATTGGTTACCTAATGTCCTGCACATCTGACAAGATTCTGACCAATTGCACAGCAGGACTGTCGTGGTGGATGCACTTGGTTTGTAGGCCAGATGTGTTCAGGGCTATCTGCCATGTGTGTTGTGGGTGCATGTGGAAGAACGGATTTGGTCTGGTGGTACTGACCATTGAGACTAGTGCCTGGTTCCAGTGTGATCTGGAATGCAGTGTGAATGTTCATGCAGTTCTTTCATTACAGTTCTTGTCTGTCTTTATGGTGCAAGGTGGCAGTGGATGCTTTCCGATTAGTCATCCAGCTAATAGGGTCGGCATGGGATAGACCCTATGTTTCGTTGATGCAGGGTGCACACAAGGCTTGGAACAGTATCATTGAGGTTGCAAGGCACAAACACCTGCCCATTATGTTAGGTTAGTGCATTATATAAAGTGGTGCATGCCAGGTGCATAAGGTGGGTGTGAAAGTAGTCTTGCCCGTTGTACATTATTACTTCTAGGTAAAATTGCTTCATGATTACTCTACAGATGTGTGGTGATGTGTGCCACATCTTTTTTTATAACCAAAATCAGGAGGAAGCCCCATTTTCCCCGTTTCATGTATATTAAAAAGGGGTGTTTGTGACATCTGCATGTCTGCCTCCCTTGAGTTGGTGGATGGCTCTGTAGTGACATGGCATGATGTTAAGGGTGATAGGAGCATGCCATGTAGTGGCGTGGCATAGCAAGGAACTCCATGGCTGCCAATGTAACTTAATTTGCTAGAGATGGTCAAACCAGTGTGTACACCCCCTGTACATGAACACACTGGAGAGGAGATAAATACAAGAGAAACTTAACTCAATAAGTGGACATTGCTTTGTTACACCTATGCTGACAGAATCAGAATAGGGTGACGGTAGCATGTAACATGTAATCCGTGGCCGATTCATGGAATAAATGTGCGCCGAAAATCCCGGCGCAGAGGGGCCAATACGTGCGCTGCGCCGAAAATTAGCGAAAAGCGCAGGGAAACCAGCGCACGTCGATTCATGGAAGTCCGTGCGCAAGAAAAGCAGAGGACGTGCGCTGAAAAAGCGCGCGGCGCAGGCCGGCGCACAGGTCAACCAACGTCGTGCGCCACGGCCACTGCGCTATCACTCCGAGCGCAGCGCACAGCTCTAAAGTAGGCGGAACACAGGGCGGGACACTCGGAATGGGGAATAAAATGGGGCACAACACTCGGAATGGGGAAGAATGTGGGCGGCACGGGGAAAGTATAGGAGGCAAGTGCGCGGAACGCCCACACGCTCGCATACAACACGTATTCATGGAATAGAATAGGGCAAAAAAGCGCACGCTCAAAGCAGCGCACAGGCACAAACAGGCACAAACACGACCGCCACAAGAAAGCAGGCGGTAGCGTCTCTGCGCCTGCAAGAAATGTGCGCTAAAAGGTGCGCCAACAAATAGCACCTATATACAGACATGATCAATGTCCAATACTGTGGCCCTCCAGGACAAATGACGTACAAAGGGGTACCCACAAACACAGACACGCGCTGAGAGAAAAAATAAACGTGTGCGTGCATGCCGGGGTGCGCGGGAAGTTGCACACGCGATATGGCCGGGTACGTGGATTACAGGGGTGCGCGGGAAGTTCCACACGCGATTAGTCAGGGTACGTGGATTTCAGGGGTGCGCGGGAAGTTCCACACGCGATATGGCCGGGTACGTGGATTGCAGGGGTGCGCGGGAAGTTCCACACGCGATATGGCCGGGTACGTGGATTTCAGGGGTGCACGGGAAGTTCCACACGCGATATGGCCGGGTACGTGGATTTCAGGGGTGCGCGGGAAGTTCCACACGCGATATGGCCGGGTACGTGGATTTCAGGGGTGCGCGGGAAGTTCCACACGCGATATGGCCGGGTACGTGGATTGCAGGGGTGCGCGGGAAGTTCCACACGCGATTAGTCAGGGTACGTGGATTTCAGGGGTGCGCGGGAAGTCCCACACGCGATATGGCCGGGTACGTGGATTTCAGGGGTGCGCGGGAATTTCCACACGCGATATGGCAGGGTACGTGGATTTCAGGGGTGCGCGGGAAGTTCCACACGCGATATGGCCGGGTACGTGGATTGCAGGGGTGCGCGGGAAGTTCCACACGCGATATGGCCGGGTACGTGGATTTCAGGGGTGCGCGGGAAGTTCCACACGCGATATGGCCGGGTACGTGGATTTCAGGGGTGCGCGGGAAGTTCCACACGCGATATGGCCGGGAACGTGGATTGCAGGGGTGCGCGGGAAGTTCCACACGCGATTAGTCAGGGTACGTGGATTTCAGGGGTGCGCGGGAAGTCCCACACGCGATATGGCCGGGTACGTGGATTTCAGGGGTGCGCGGGAATTTCCACACGCGATATGGCAGGGTACGTGGATTTCAGGGGTGCGCGGGAAGTCCCACACGCGATATGGCCGGGTACGTGGATTTCAGGGGTGCGCGGGAAGTTCCACACGCGATATGGCAGGGTACGTGGATTTCAGGGGTGCGCGGGAAGTTCCACACGCGATTAGTCAGGGTACGTGGATTGCAGGGGTGCGCGGGAAGTTCCACACGCGATATGGCAGGGTACGTGGATTTCAGGGGTGCGCGGGAAGTTCCACACGCGATATGGCCGGGTACGTGGATTTCAGGGGTGCGCGGGAAGTTCCACACGCGAATTGGCTGTGTGCTCCCAGGCATTACCTGTACACCCTCCACGGCCCCTGCAGGCAGCACACACCACAGGGAACTACCCTGCACACCTGCTCATGTCTCCCACCACCCCCACCCCCCATCCACCAGGGACACCCTCCACCAGGCCCCCACCCATGTCTCCCACCACCCCCACCCCCCATCCACCAGGGACACCCTCCACCAGGCCCCCACCCATGTCTCCCACCACCCCCACCCCCCATCCACCAGGGACACCCTCCACCAGGCCCCCACCCATGTCTCCCACCACCCCCACCCCCAGCACTGTGGGGAACCTGCCAGCAGGCCCCCACCCATGTCCAACCCATGTCTCCCACCACCCCCACCCCCCATCCACCAGGGACACCCTCCACCAGGCCCCCACCCATGTCTCCCACCACCCCCACCCCCCATCCACCAGGGACACCCTCCACCAGGCCCCCACCCATGTCTCCCACCACCCCCACCCCCCACCCCCCAGGGGCACCCTCCACCAGGCCCCCACCCATGTCTCCCACCACCCCCACCCCCCATCCACCAGGGACACCCTCCACCAGGCCCCCACCCATGTCTCCCACCACCCCCACCCCCCATCCACCAGGGACACCCTCCACCAGGCCCCCACCCATGTCTCCCACCACCCCCACCCCCCATCCACCAGGGACACCCTCCACCAGGCCCCCACCCATGTCTCCCACCACCCCCAGCACTGTGGGGAACCTGCCAGCAGGCCCCCACCCATGTCCAACCCATGTCTCCCACCACCCCCACCCCCCATCCACCAGGGGCACCCTCCACCAGGCCCCCACCCATGTCTCCCACCACCCCCACCCCCCATCCACCAGGGACACCCTCCACCAGGACCCCACCCATGTCTCCCACCACCCCCACCCCCAGCACTGTGGGGAACCTGCCAGCAGGCCCCCACCCATGTCCAACCCATGTCTCCCACCACCCCCACCCCCAGCACTGTGGGGAACCTGCCAGCAGGCCCCCACCCATGTCCAACCCATGTCTCCCACCACCCCCACCCCCAGCACTGTGGGGAACCTGCCAGCAGGCCCCCACCCATGTCCAACCCATGTCTCCCACCACCCCCACCCCCAGCACTGTGGGGAACCTGCCAGCAGGCCCCCACCCATGTCCAACCCATGTCTCCCACCACCCCCACCCCCAGCACTGTGGGGAACCTGCCAGCAGGCCCCCACCCATGTCCAACCCATGTCTCCCACCACCCCCACCCCCAGCACTGTGGGGAACCTGCCAGCAGGCCACCACCCATGTCCAACCCATGTCTCCCACCACCCCCACCCCCCATCCACCAGGGGCACCCTCCACCAGGCCCCCACCCATGTCTCCCACCACCCCCACCCCCCATCCACCAGGGACACCCTCCACCAGGCCCCCACCCATGTCTCCCACCACCCCCACCCCCAGCACTGTGGGGAACCTGCCAGCAGGCCTCCACCCATGTCCCCCTGGCCCCAGGTCCTGACGATACACAATCATGGCAGTAATGGCCAGCATACCCAGCACAAACACCCAGGCAAGGATTGCATGCACCCACATAGTGAATGCAATCACATGACACAACCCCAAAGGCAAGTATGCAAAAGAACACATGTCCGTCACACACACATACACAATGGGTGCAAGTGAATGTCAAAACCCATATCATGACATGTAAGAAACCAAAGAGAAAATAACACAAGTGTAAGATAATATAAAAATGTATTAAAAACACAAATCAAGTAAACCAATAAAACATACAACTATGTGGCAAAGTAAATAAAAGGTCCATGTCCGAGAACAAAAATGATAAACCAAAAAACAAAGGATTAAAAAATCAATATAATTTGTCCAAAGCAAAACCATGTAGTAGGAAATCAAAGAAAAACCATTACGTCATGGTGTAAACAATAAAAAAATTAAAAAATGTATCTCCCAAAATATAACAATATATACAGGAATGTTCCAGGGTCCATGAGCCCAACAGCACAAATGAAACTTATACTAACTAATAAAATAAATATGTACAAAAAAGTGGCCATTGTCCGAGCGGTCCAAAATAATAAAAATAAATAAAGGAAACCTAGCACTAACTAACTAAAAAACTATATACAAAGGCAGCGGGCTAGTCCTGCGGCTCACTTGGTGATGCTGGCCAGGGCATCCTCGAACTCCATGTCAATGTCCTGGAGGCGGGACTCTGTCCTGGCCCCGAGGTCTCGCAGGGACAACCCCATGTGCTCACCAAAATCCCTGCGAGCCTCCTCGAGGCACTCAGCCCGCCTCAATGCCCGACGCATGGAGATCTCCGCCCTGGCCATGGCGAGCCGCTCCTCTTCCGCCCGCTGCCGCTCCGCACCTATCCGCTGGCCAAACTCCTCCCACACGGAACACACCGCCATGCCAGGGTTGCCCTGCCCTCCGGCCGATGCCTGCCCCTCTGATCTTGATGGCCCTGAGCCATGATGCCTCCCACGTCGAGCCCGCTGCTGCCTCCGACGCCACTGCCTCTGCCAGCACGACGGCATCCAGGCTGATGGTAACCACCGACGCCGTCGTGCACGTGCCCTGCCCGATGATGCCGGCACATCATCCATCTGCTGGGGTCCACTTGCTGTGTCGTCCACCCCTGCTGGACCTCCGACTCCCAACTGTGGCAGGGATGGGATCCCCACCGAGCTGGCTGCATTGGTCGGGGCAGGTCCACAGGGGGCCATGGTGGCATCTGGGCCGGAAGACGGCAAGGAGAACGACCGGTGGATAGCCTGCACAGAGGAGGAGAGGGCCGTCAGATTGGCCAACACATGCAGGAACCCCCCGAACATGGCCGATCCCAATTGGGCCACGTCGGCACGGTGCACTTCGTGATGACGTGCGTGCTCCTCCCGGGAAGCACGCACGTCATCACGAATCACAGCCGTGCGCATCGCGACCCCAATCAGGACCTGCTCCACGCGGCCAGGGGTTCCCACGGCCGCAGGTGGAGGGGAGTCAGTTGACATGGACATCCCCACTACCTGCGGACGGGCCTGGGACGGGGCATCCCTGCTGGTGCATGGTGGTGCACTCACAGGGTCAGGGACAGCGACATGCACAGGCACCTCCACGGTGACCTGTGCTGCCTCCTGCCCCTGGCCCTGGACTGCACCACTTGCACCAGCAGGGATGCTCCCACCAGGCCCCATGTGTGCACCAGTGTCGGCCTCCTCCTCCTCTGTGCAAACCACCAACCTGGATGGCTCCTCACCGTCTCCCGCCGTAGCAGGCCCCTGTGGGGGCTCACCCACCCCTTCCGCTGCAGCCGTGGGGGCATCCCCGCCGCCTTGCTCCACAGCGCCGTCTCCGCCCTCTTCTTCACTAGCCGCTGCGTAGAGGGAGACAAAGGACACAAGCATCAGGCTACTGTAAAATGGTCCCCTAGACAGGAAGCAATAGCAGATGAGCACCCCTGTCAAAGTACACTTCCATCATGTCCCTCCACAACACATGGGTCAGTCCAGGCAAAACACACACAGTAACAGGCATGGTGCATGCCATGCACATTTCCATGCATGTCCAATTGACTCTTGAAACATTCAATGATATGTAACTCACATGCATCATGGCTCATGCATATCACATGCACACACTTCACCTCAGTCACATCCATCTGGCCCCAAACACAACGAACACAGGCGAAACAAGGGTTAGTTGGGTGCGTCAAAGAATCTGTGCATTGTCACACACATGTGTCATGCATCCATGGCATGCACAAGTCACAGACACGCAGGTCAGGCACACAGACATGGCTACCATATATGTACCTGGCATCAGCACCCATCCTTCACCCCCATCCATGTCCAGGTACAGAGACTGGCATGCTCTCATGTCCTAAATCTGCATAGGGCTCCCCATGCCACATTTCAACACATGCAACAACCATGTGGGTCACACATCACTGGTCGCACATGCATTACCATGATGTCCCTGCACACATACATGCATACATGGCCCATGGCACACATACAGGCAAGTATCATAGAACCAGCACACCGCAACATGCCCTGTCTCACACAGTAATGCTTGCACACTTATCGCTCAACTCCAGACGGGCCTCCCTCTCAAGGACCTGGGCGTGGAGCGCTGGGCGTACGCGTTCCAGGACCCTCTTCTGGATGGAACTCATGCGGCCCCGGCCCCCCTCCACGAGGCGCCGGGCCTTCACAAGGGTCCTGGACCTCAAGTCCTCCCAGCGCTTCTTGATCTTCTGGACGTTGCGGGTTGCCACCCCCTCCGCGTTGATGGCAACCACACAGTCGGCCCAGATCCTCTCCCGTCCTTCCTTGCTGGCGCGGGACGATCCAAAGAGGGCATCATACTGCCCCAGGACATGCTCCACCAGGACACCAACTTCGGTGGCAGTGAAGCTGGTGCCCCTCTGCCCCTCTGGCCTGGGGTTGCCACTGGTGCCAGATGTCGAAGTGCCCGACATGGCAACCCCAGAGGCAGGTGTGGGTGGGCAACTGGGTCCTGGGGCTGGGCTGTGGAGCGATGTAATCCCAGTTGGGAGTCTTCAGTTCCAGCAGGGGTGGACACAGCAACTGGACCCCTGCAGATGGCTGATGTGCAGGCACCAAATGGCAGGGCACGGTGGCAGCAGGCAGGCAGGCAGGCAGGCAGCAGCAGATAGCACGTGGGAGGCTGCTCAGGGCACTGGGGGGGCAGTAACTCGGCCTTCTGGGCAGGAGCGTGGTGTTCCGTGTGTTTTCGGGTGGCCAGCTTGATACGGAGTGATTTGGCACGTGAAATTCCTGCACGTCAGCGTGAAATCCGAGGAAAGGGCCTTAGCGCGTAAGTGCGTCAGCACGCATACGCGATTCTATTGGACCAGAGTCCCTCACCGCCTAAGCGAGTCTGACGTGATCCGCACGGGCGTTCCCCACTCAGCACGTGATGACGGAGCACACGTGGAAATACTGCACGTCAGAGTGTCATCGCGTGTAATTGGCCAAAAGTGCGCGTACACGCGATTGGCCAATGTACGTGTATTACATCGCGTGTAATTGGCCAAAAGTGCGCGTACACGCGATTGGCCAATGTACGTGTATTACATCGCGTGTAATTGGCCAAAAGTGCGCGTACACGCCATTGGCCTATGTACGTGTATTTCAGGGGTGCGCGGGCACTTACACACGCAAGTACGTCAGCGCACCTGTATGCCTGCTGCGTGGGAATTTCCACACGCTATTGGAGTGGGAACTAGATTCCAGGGGTGCGAGGGTCACACGCTCGCCTAGAACACGCGCAAGGCATTAATTTGCGCACTTATCAATAAACAAGCCAGATGCCAGGATGAACATACCGTTCCTAGCAGCAGTGGCAGTGGGCTATCAAAGGAGGAGGAGGAGGAGAGTCAGGGCCAGAATATTCACACCCAGAACCAGCCTATTCGGGATGCCTGATGACCAGGTGTATGGAAGGTACAGGTTTCCAGCACACATCATACTGGACCTGGTCAGTGAGTGGGAGGATGACCTCACATCACCCACCCTGTGCTCCTTAGCACTCAGCCCCCTGCAGAAGGTCCTGAATGTACTGCACTTCTTGGCCACTGGATCCTTTCAGCGGACAAGTGCCATAGTGGGTGGTGTGTCACAGGCCACGCAGTCACGCTGCCTACACCAGGTCTTGAACATCATCACTGCACGGCCATCAGTCCGCAGGCACATATATCTCCCCAGGACTCATGCAGAAAGGCGGACGTGCATCCAGGAATTCTATGGTGTGGCTCAATTCCCCAAAGTGCTTGGTGCAATTGACTGCACACATGTGGCTCTACGTCCACCCAGGGCAACAGAGCACATCTATAGAAACCGCAAGCACTGGCATTCCATCAACGTGCAAGTTGTATGCAATGCCAAGGGAATAATCACATCAGTATATGCCAACTATCCCGGGTCCACCCACGACAGCTTCATCTACAGAATGTCTACACTATGCCGGGACCTAGAGGCTGGCCAGCATGGAGATACATGGCTGCTTGGTGAGCATGAATGCCACTGCACATGCATGCATGTCAGATACTGGGTCATGACACAACACCACTAATGATACCCATCACCACCTCCGCAGGGGACAGTGCCTACCCTATCAGCCCCCACATGATGACCCCAATCCGGAACCCCACCACGCCACCCGAGGTAAGGTACAACACAGCCCACATTGCAACACGGGGCATAGTGGAGCGCACATTCGGAGTGCTGAAGTCACGCTTTCGCTCCCTTGACCGTTCTGGCGGGCAGCTGTTATATGCTCCCCGAATAGTGTGCAGGATCATAGTGGCAGCATGTGTCCTGCACAACGTTGCAACACGCCGGGGCCTGCCCGTGGACATGGTGGTGCCCCCACATCCACAACCACATGCACGCCCGCTGCGCATGGGAGGGGAAAGGGCATGGGGGGTGGCAGCCCGTACGCAACTGGTGGCCAACTTCTTCACCTAGGAATCACAGTGCTGGCTAGTGCACACTGCTCTGGCACATACCATCTGACAATCAATGATGACACTACCTGACAATGTCACAAAATTACTTGACAATAAACTGTCAGATACACATCAGCCTGAGATTGTTAACATGGAAGTGTCACTATGTGTGCACCCCTACCTACACATACACCAGCAATGCATCACAACGAAAAGACACAACTCCATCAATCAAATATGCATTGCCACAGGCGATTCACTACATGACAACATTGCCATGTCACCCATTCCCTTCACAGTCCCGCCACTGAGGACACCATGTCATGGTATGTGAGAGCAAACAAACTGGCCATCACAACATGACACCGGTGTCACAAATAGCAGTGCCCCAAATGGAACATAGCCGCACTTGAACAGCTAACCGCGCTGGAGCCACTACTACACACCTGTGTAAGAGTAATTTCAATCAAATTACACACCAACCCACCCTGAAGCCCACCCAAACAAGACACAATGCATGTAATCAATGGTAGTCTCATTACCTGATTCTGCTGGTATGTCCTCACCGTCCAGATGTACAGTGATGGCGCCACGCAAAAGTGTCAGTGCACATCTACCGACATGTAGTCTGACTCCAGAGAGTATGCCCGTGTGAAGAACTGTGTGAAATACCTGCAAAACATGAGCAACATATGTAAGTAGAGGCACATATCAAACCATCATGCATAGTTAGGTGCAACAACAATGTACACTATGAATGTCTACACAGTATTGACTATGGACTGGCCAACAGCTCATGGGAGTCCAATGTCACCGTGTAATTTGCTGTCACTTGGGCACACCCTTTGCAAGCCCATGGAAACGGAAGCAGGAGGGGTGTGGATGTCTGCTACCCAAGCATCGAAACCAAACTCAGGACAAGCCTGCATGTGCCCAGCCACAATAGTGTATGCCCAGGTACCCACACAAGGCAACACTCTTGGAAAAGAAAAAAGAAAATTGAGAAAAAATGGCCATGAAAGGGCCGGCGGGGGGGGGGGCCACCTATGAGGTCCGAGGTCAGGATGCACGCCACAATCCACCTGTGTGGATCATGGGAAACTAAAACACCCCATAGGCTCGTGGCCCACACGGCTACTCTGTTGTGGGAGATGAGTCGCTATCGCTCTGGCCAGACCCTGCAGCTGACTCAGGAGGTGGGGGAGCTGCCTCAGAAGATGGTGTGACAATGGGAGGCAGCCCACGCAAAGCACGAGTTTGCTCCTCCATGGCTGCAAGCAGGCGGGTCTGGTAGTTCTGGTTCTGGGTTATAATCATGCGGAGGTCCCCATGCAGTAACTTCCGGGATGACCTGACCTCCGCACGAGTTGCCTGCATCTCGGCCGAGAGCGTCCGTGTCAGACGCTCCAGCTGCTCCTCTGTCCTTCTATGGGATGAAGCCTCAAGCTCTAACAGGGTCGACCTGAGGTGATGGAATTCTTCCCTCAGGCCTTCCCTGTGGCGCTGGGACTCCATGGAAAGTGATTCCCGCAGAGTCGCCAGTGCCGCCCGCCTGTCCTTGTTGGACGCCAACATATCCTCCCTGTGTGCCTGGCAGATGGACTCTGTAGCCTGCTCCAGTCGCTCCATCAGCCTTTCTGGGGGGACAATGGAAGTGGCCACCCTATCCATGGCCTGTGCAATCATCTCGGATGATGCTGCCTGTTGGTTGGCCATACCGTAGATGGATTGCTCCCAAGCGGTATTGCCAGGTGGCATACGGCCACCACGTTGACGGGCACCACACCTGCCTGGGGCAAGGCGGACTGCGCCTTGCTGTGCCGGCAAGGCCTCAGGCTGCAGGACTGCATTCCCTCTCTGATCTGCAGCCCCAGGAACAGGATCAGAGATTGTGTGGTGTGGCCCTGCATCCGTAACCACCGGAGGCTGAGCTGCCGACACTGACATCCCCATTGAGGGCAATGGCCCGGCTGCAGGTGGGTCGGACAGAGGAGATTCTCTCCCAAGAACACTCACCTGCGACTGCACATAGGTGTCATCCTCCGAGTCTACACCTGAATACTGCTCGGGGGAGGAACCCCCAGAGACACCCCTCGACAGCACGACCTGCAGCACTTGTGGGTTTTCACCCACAAACACACCACGTCCCTCACTTGTGGAAGGTCGGCCCGGGTTGCCCTCCTGGGACGGCTCAACCACCACATCCCCAGCATCAACAAGTGCTTCGTCCCCTGCAAAGACATGAAAGAGAAAAATGGAAACAGGCATTAGCACCATGGCATGCAACAAGGGCTGATGAACAACAGAGGCAGTAGTTCTACGACACATGTCCCACATGAATGGGAGACCTCCTATGCATTCACCATCACTGGGTCTGTAGGGGAGGCTCAGGGCATACAATGTACAGATTGGAGAGCAACGCCTGCTCACCATGCTGCCTAGCACTGCCATCACACATTGGCCGGTGATTGCCATGTCAAAGGCACATGCCATCACACACATGGCATGTGACATAGCCACCAAGTGAAGAGGGAGAGGAGGGCAACTTTTTTGGATTTCTACCACTCTGGTCCTGACATTGCATCATCACATCAATAAGTTAACATGTTGTACATGGATCTGCTAGTCCAAATTGGCCACGATGCACAGTGCCTTGTCTACATCAACAAAATGCAGTAAACAATGAGATTCCACCTCCCCATCACCTGTAAAGGAATCATATAGCATTCGTGAAGCACCGGTCCAGAAATGTATGAAGGTACAGCGGAGCACTGAGGGGTGGTGGGGCAGTAGGGGATGCCAGTCAACAATCCTACTGGTGCTGGTGTCATTCATGTCACGCAAGTGCAGGGGTGGGTGGCACAATGAAGTGCAAGGGGAAGTGGCGGCTGGAAGTGCTGTACAAGGTAAGTAGGACTTAACGTCAAGGGCAGATGGTGTTAGGCGCAGACAAGTGCTGGGGGGGGTGGCCTATAGGGGTACAGAGACAATCATGCAGTGCTGTGGGCTCGGAGGGGACAGGAGAGGTACACACTGCATCTGGCTCGGCAAGGTCCTTGCAGATTTCTATGTGTCCTGCAGAGTTGTCACATGCCGCAGATATGTGCCCTTGGATTGGGGATCTCATCTTGGTGAAAAGGGTGAGGCGCTATTGCCTTTGGAGCATGTGGCAGGCAAGTTTGCCAGAGGGTGAGCATGATGCAGGACATTCCCTCTCTGCCACCCGGCACCTGTGGTCTGGGTTCACAAGATCCGAGTCATGCCAGGACTCTGCATTGGCATGGGGCTTCAGACAGGTGGTCATGACCGTGGCAAAGACATCCAGTGTACCTGACATAGAGTGGAGCATGGAGAGGGCCCTGTCAGGATGGGAGTGAGCCTAAGGGGGAGCTGGATGGGGGGGAGATTTTGGCAGCATGAGCCTCGACTGACACACACTTCATGGGTTGGAATACCAAGAAGGTGTGTGACAGTGGTGAGGGTGGCTTTGCCTGTGGGGTGGTGAGGGTGAGCTGGGAGGAGAGGAGAATGTGATCACTCCAGGAGAGAGGAGTGCAGAGATGGACGGAGAGGGGAAAGTCAGATGAGATCAGAGCATCAAGAGTGTGCCCTGCAGAATGAGTAGGGACAGACGGGAGTCTAGAGGGTGAGAGGGAGTTGCTGAGGTCACAGAAAGGTCACGTGGGGGGGTCAACAAGCATGCAGGTGGATGCGTACAGCAACAAGGAAGAGGATTTCTGTGTCTGGGGACATGAGTGAGGAGGAGAGGTGAGGACACTCAGAAAGGAAGTAGTACATTTGACCAGTTTTCCCAGACACAGTACGCACAGTTTGTGAATGTCAAGGTGTGGTAGAGAGAGACGTCACACAAGCCATTCCAGAGTGGAGTAGGTCTAAGTAGGAGTGACAGTGGCAGGAATACCCTCAGGGAAGCCAAGGGCACACCCCCCCTGCACAGTAGTGGCGGGCCAAGGAGAGGGTCTCCTGAACATCAGGTAGGAGTGTGTGAAGGATGCAGACAGAGCTGGCCGTCAGACATGTTTCCATGAGACCAAGGATGTCAAGGTGCATAACCTCATGTAAGTGACAGATATCGGAGGAATGCCTGATGCAGCCGCAGTGAAAGGAGTGTAATTGTGGAGGAGGTTGACAGCCTTGGAGGACTTACGGGGAGTGCTAGAGATCAGAGGTGCAGCATGTGTAGGAGTTGGAGTGGGAGGCGGAGAAGGATCATGGGAGGGTGCAGGGAGGCAGTGCAGGATTGATGAGGAGAGAGGAGGGGGGACAGCAGGAGAGGAAAGGAAGTTGATGAGATGTGGCTAGCATTTCTCAAGGAGAATGAGGTTGGCCTAAGGGCCTTGGACTGAGATGCTCCCATTACCATGCACATCAATTGTGGCCTCTGAGGATTGGAAGGAGGCCAGGAGTACACCCCAACGGGTCCCACCATTGATGGTGGAAGAGGAGCAAGGAGAGAGGACAGGGACCATGTGAAGGGTCTATGGGACAGGCAAAGGCATGTATGAGCAGATGTCAGTGAGAGTTGGCTTTGAGTAGGCTCAGATGCACTTGTCAGCAATAGGGTGGGTCGCATTGGAGGGCAGGGTGCCCTCATTTGACTGTTAGCAAGCAGGTGTCGTGAGTAGGGCACGATGGTCTGAACTGTAGAAGTCAGGGAAGATAGACCATGAAGAGCAGCATGGAGTGTGAGGGAATGGGGCTCGAAACCAGACGGTACCAAAGCACACAGGTAGGAGGTGGATGTCAAGGCAACATCCACAGTATGACAGCATGTTGGTTGGCATTTATATACAGAGGACGCATTAGCATGTGGTATCATTGCATGTCAGGCATGTGAAGATGAAACTTGATTGGCTGGGGGAAAGTATAGGAATGGTATGTAAGACATCAGATGAATAGACAGGGGAGTATGAGCAACAATGTAGTGACAAAATGACAATTCAAGGGCAACTTCCATGGTGTAGGGACATATGTGCACTGTTGCCAGTTGGGATAGTGCTGTGGGCAGATGGTGTTGCACTGAACATACTGGATGAGGCACATGGGTGCCACTATCAACTCTGCCACACACCCCCTTGACAGGCACCCAACATGAATGCTTCACACACACACCATGCACATGGATAATACACACATGCATGTGCACTCACCGGATGATGCCTCGTAATCAGGGAGATCTCCCACACCTTGGAGTTGTCCCTCGGTGACGTAGGATCCAGCTACGGACTCGTGTGGTGTGAGTTCTATTTCCTGTGCTGGGGACCCACCTCCAGTCACCAAGGTTGCGGCATGACTTGAGGCCAGCTTATCCTTTGCCCTGCGCTTAAGGTCATTCCAGCGCTTCTGGCAATCACTAGCTGTGCGCCTCACTACTCCAAGGGCACTTATTCTGTCAGCAATGGTCTGCCAGTGTGCCTGGCGTCTGGCATGTGTGGTCTTGGACCCTGCAACGATGACCATTTCCCTATCATGATCTGACACATACTGAACAAGTGCATTCAGTTCGGCGTCTGTGAAGCTTGGCTTCCTTGATGGGCCGGACTGTGCAGCCGTGCCTGGGGAATCAGCCTGTGCCGGACGTGCACTCTTCCTCTTGCTCTTGGAAGGGGGTGGGGATCCAGAGTGTCCTACGCCGCTGTGGACACTAGGGGCAGGAGCCGTGGTGGACTCAGTACTGGGTGTGTGGGATTGCACACTCAGCATGGGAGTAGGTGCAGGCATTGGGGGTAGTGGGATGGGGTCAGGCCTGATCTGAGGTGCATGAACTAGGACCGACACAGTCTTGGCAGGGTGTATGAGAGGTGGGGTGGATGGAGCCACAACCTGGCTACGGGGGCCAGCAGATGACCTATCTGGCATAGATGCGTGTGCCCTGATGACACCAATGTGCACCGGTGCACGTGCAGTGGACCTGCTGACCTGGATGTCAGCGATGGGATCACCCTCGGACAGGTCTGCTGCCACAATGGGCTGGTCCGACAAGGGCTGATCAGGGTTGGTATCAGCCACATGACCCTCAACTGGGGGGGGGGGGCATGGGTGTCCCTGACTGGTCCTCCAGACTGGGGGGGACAGGGGCACCCTGCAAGTCACAACCACGTCCCCTAGTGGATCCTCCACGGCCACCACGTGTGGCTCGGCCACCTTTGCCACCCTTACGGCTTGCACGCCTCCCAACCATGGCACTGATGTTATTGTGCGTATGGGAGTCGGTGTGCACAATTGTCCTGGGCAATTGGGTGTCAAAGGGGTTGGGTACCAGATGGTATTCGTACCCTAGTGCAGTGGCAAGGCTATATGACACCCCTGGGGAAAGATGACGGGTCACGCAACGCACAGGCACCCCAGAAAAGTTAAGGGACGTGCACAATACCCCTCCTAGACCACGTGTGCTGATGGAAAACCCTGCACTACGCTGTGGCATCCAGTAACACAATGAACGTATGCGTGTCACACGCAGCCTAGAATGACCTCTGAAGGGGTAGGCTACACACGGGGCAAGCACAGAAGTTAGATACGTGCGTGACTCACCGTCTGCCAGGTAAAAGAGCGTGAAAAATGAGCGCGTTTGGTTGGCAACACCCCCGCCAAAAGAAGATGTGTACGCTGTCTGAGGAGACAGGACAACAGTAGAAGGGGACACTGTTTGAGGGAACAGGCCCAGGTAAACCAGTACAAGAGGACAAAGAGAAAAAGCTGTCAGAGGTAACAGGGAGTACGAACTGGAAACGCCGTGAAGTAAATCGCGTGTGAAACGACAAGAAGTACAGAATTCACCCACTCGCTCTCCACGAAAAGCACGTACAAGGAAATGGTGTTCTACACTACCTTATATACAGGCCCACACGTACAGCGTCACTTACGGCGTGTACGTGCTTGGCCCATGTTCACCAATCACACGCTTTGTCACTTCTGCGTGTGGATCCTTTTTCACCAATCACACGCTTTGACACTCCTGCGTGTAGCTCACTTTTCACCAATCACACGCTTTGTCACTCCTGCGTGTAGATCCATTTTCACCAATCACACGCTTTGTCACTCCTGCGTGTAGATCCATTTTCACCAATCACACGCTTTGACACTGCACGTGCAGGTAACTATAGACGCACATATGCTGGTGACGGGTTTTCGCGCGATTCGCTGAGTGTGGGGTTTTCACGTGCAAAATCACTCCCTATCAGGCTGTCCACGTGTTCAAACACGAAAGACCACGCTCCTGGCCAGGAGGCCAAATTACAGTCCCCCAGAGCCCTGAGCACGCTCCCACCTGCCATCTGCTGCTGCCTGACTGCCTGCTGGCCACGTGCCCCACAGTGCTGGTGGGTGGGGGTGGTGGGAGACATGGGTGGGGGCCTGGTGGAGGGTGCCCCTGGTGGATGGGGGGTGGGGGTGGTGGGAGACATGGGTGGGGGCCTGATGGCAGGTGCCCCTGCACTGCTGGGGGGTGGGGGTGGTGGGAGACATGGGTGGGGGCCTGGTGGAGGGTGCCCCTGGTGGATGGGGGTGCAGGGGGACATGATCAGGTGTGCAGGGTAGTCCCCTGTTTTGTGGGCTGCATGCAGGGGCTGTGGAGGGTGTACAGGGTACACCTGTGAGGGCCCACCCAGCCTATTCGCGTGTGATAATTCCCACGCACCCCTTTAATACACGTACCCTGGCCAATCGCGTGTTGAACTTCCCGCTACCCCTGTAATACACGCACCCTGGCTGTTCGCGTGTGATAATTCCCGCGTACCCCTGTGATACACGTTCCCTGGCCTATCGCGTGTTCTACTTCACGCGTACCCCTGTAATACACGTTCCCTGGCCAATCGCGTGTTGAACTTCCCGCTACCCCTGTAATACACGCACCCTGGCTGTTCGCGTGTGATAATTCCCGCGTACCCCTGTAATACACGTTCCCTGGCCTATCGCGTGTTCTACTTCACGCGTACCCCTGTAATACACGTACCCTGGCCAATCGCGTGTTGAACTTCCCGCTACCCCTGTAATACACGCACCCTGGCTGTTCGCGTGTGATAATTCCCGCGTACCCCTGTAATACACGTTCCCTGCCCTATCGCGTGTTCTACTTCACGCGTACCCCTGTAATACACGTTCCCTGGCTGTTCGCGTGTGATAATTCCCGCGTACCCCTGTAATTCACGTTCCCTGGCTAATCGCGTGTAGAACTTCCCGCGTACCCCTGTAATACACGTACCCTGGCTAATCGCATGTTAAACTTACCGCATACCCCTGTAATACACGTACCCTGGCTAATCGCATGTTAAACTTCCCGCATACCCCTGTAATACACTTACCCTGGCTAATCGCGTGTATAACTTCACGCGTACCCCTGATATGCACGTTACCCGCTTTGCGTTCCTTGTTTGGCAGCCCTGTAAACTGGTCCAGGGTTAGCGCAGCCCTTTGCGATGATTTAGCGATTTTGATGGCTTTTCCTTGCGCGAGGGCGTTCTTGGGGGCGTTACTGGCGCTGCTGCAGGGTCGCTGCGATACTCTGCGCCACGGCTGGTTTGGGAGCCTAAAATCCATGAATACGCTGTGCGCCGGATTCGGTTTTGGCGCACGCGGCTGGCGCAGACTATCGCACGCGCACGCTGTGCGCCAGCCGCGTGCGCTACTTGTGCGCTGAATTCTATGAATAGTGTAAACTATCATGATGGGGAGGTAGGTAACCAGTGTCTTTGTTGAAAAATATCCCCTGCACACATTTTCAGTGCGGAAAATGAATCTAAAAAAAAATCACTTACATTATATAGCTGAAAGAATATGTACAGATAGGACGTTCGGGAAAGTGTACAGGGGTTTTGTGGGTGTGGGAGGTTGGCGGCAAATGGGAGGCCCCGAGAGGGTGGATGTAGGTTATGCCGCACATGTAGCTGCTACACTGACTTTGCTGAAATTGTTTTAAAAAAATGAAACATTCTGCAATGTAAAAAAAAAACAATGTTAAGAACGCATGGAACCAGTGAGGTAATCAAGAATATCACAGCTTTAAATATATATGTATATATCTCCAAGTGTGAGGACAAAACATTTCACGCCAAGGGGCCAGTGTAATAAGATGCACCTTTTCTGCTGTAACTTGCAAAGTCTTTGGAGCAAAGGACTGCCATGTTGTTTTCAGTTCTCCCCAAAAATAATACAAAGCGTGGAGCCTTTGTCAAGTTGTTTTATTTATTTTTAATCGCAGGGCGCCTTGGTGAAATCAGCTAGGATTGCTTCACAGTTAGTGATCGATTCTGCCACTTCAGGCGCCATCTTACTGGCGCTGATTGATCGAGCAGGGTTACAGCGAGTCACGCTATCAGCCGGTGCAGATGATGTTTTCCTCTTATCTTCGAAAATCAGGTTTCAGTGTTTATGGGGAAAGGAAGATGCGTTTGAAGTTATTCTGGTTGCATTCCGTATACAATCAATTGACCTCACATTTCAAATGTAAATGCATGCTGGAGTGCACACCACCAGGACCCTGTTCATCAAGTGCTTTTGAATCTCTGTAATTAAAGAAGAGTGTTGCTTGGAGATTCAGTCCACTTACCCCGTCTTTTAAGTGGTTTCCAGTACCCTATGGAGGGAAGCTTCATCTGGCAGGTGGCATTTGCTTATGGCAGCCAGAAAACAGAAATAATTTCTCCATCAGGGTGTTAACATTTGGCATGAGCTTAAGGAATTAAAGACGCTTTGTTTGCTCAACGTTCAACTCGTTTTAAGGCTCTCATTTGTGTCGTCCTGAGAAGGATGCCAGTAAGCACCGGGACCAATGAGGAGGCAATCTGCACGCATGCACTCGTTTTCGGCAGATGACTTTCGATGTAATCCCATTCGCAGGAAAATCGCTAAACACTAAAATATATATTTGAAAGCATGTGCTGTTGAGGGGTATATTTCACTACGAACCCGAAGATGCATGTTCACTTAAAGTCTAGACATATAGTGCCCGGTTCCTGAATTATCCGTGTGGAAAATAGGGACTTTGTGTGCCAAACTGCGTCCGAAATCCTGTTTGTCGAATGTACAGCACTTTTTGTACTATGCGTGGACTTCGCAGCAGGCGCGGCATGTCACTGTGAAAGGCAGAGTGCCTTGCCTGAGACACCACGCAGAGCATGGGTGCGGCTTGTCTAGAGGGCAGGCTAGGGGGCGGAACACAGAAAATGAGGACGAACAATGGAAAATGTGGGCATTACGAGGGACGGCCCACAGGCAGTCCATCGCACGCCCACTATTGTCTGGAATGATACGTATTCATGGATGTGAGCACACAATCTCTCTGTGGTGAAGTGGCCACGCACATCCCTCATTCAATCCCCCGCCCAAAGGTAGGAATCACAACATAGCCGTGGTTCTGATCTGACTTACGGGTGCATGTACGCATTGTAGTGGGGTGCAGGTAGGGTTTACGGTTCAGCCAGATTTTCCAAGTTTTACCTGAGTTATGAATTATCATACGCATGTGGTAATAATTATGGGGAACTCCACGCAGGGTGCCCGAGATGCAGGCCTGCTTGCCGGGGACCCCACGCACTGTTCAAAGTGTGCATCAATTTGTGCCCGGGGGAGCAGGCAAAGGTGGCTGTTTTGGCTGTTTTTGCTTCGCGTGGAGGCGTGTCAGGGGCATTTCGGCCGCAACTTGCATATACAGTTACTTTGCGCAAACATATCCATGAATACGCAGAGCGCACAGAATGTATTCTGCGAGCAGGTTTGTACAGTGTCATTCTCGGTGCATGGCTTTTGTGGGATGAATGCACACTTTTCCTTGAATCAAGCCCATAATGTATGTTATTAGAGTGTGTGCTGATAATTTATGCCTTAATTCTATGTTTTGTTTTGTCTTCATTGCCGAATATATCATCCCACACTCATCTCAGAAAATGATGTTAAAAATTAAACAGCACCATTAACAACTAAAGTTGAGTCTGCAACCTGGCGTAAGCGTAAACTGGAATTACTCTTGCAATGGATGCGTGCACTGAGTAAGGACATTAGAGCTTGTGTCCACTTCATAAACACATTGCAGCTTACTTCCAGAAGAGCAAATTATGTTACTGTGCATACTCATTGATAAAATGTACACTGAAGAGCAGGGTACCATGCACCACTAAGGACCTGGCTGATGTGTGATTGACGGGTGTTTCCAACGACATTACGTAAAGATCGGACATTCCTGGTAGCAGCCTAATAGGGGTGCGCCTGTTATTATCAGGAGGACCCTGGCTCTCCAAAGCTTTGATGAAATATTTCAAGGAACTTTGGATGTCTCCCTGATTCTACCTGCAGTCAACAGAGCACTTAGTAAGTTTGGTTTGCACTGCTCATGCTCGCCTTTGAATATCAACTTAATTGGTTTTGTAGCCTTGATATCCAATTTGGATCACACTTGGATGCTTCATTCAATTGGGATGCATGGGCAGCAGACTATAACCAATGATCCCAACTTGTGTTCCAAGTAATCAGATATCTGGCCTAGATCGGCTCCTTGCTCTTGAACTAACTTCTGCCTACCTCCCACTAGCCCCTCTTTCTCAAGTTACCTCCCATGACATTTCGCTGACTGCCTTTTACTCACGCAATGCAGAAGTAAAGGGAAAAGGGGCTGTTTTTTTAATCTCCCTTTTCTTTTTTCGAATCGAAATCTTTAGTTTTGGGCTCATTCCTATTCCTTTTTTTAAAGGTGCTCTGAATAAGGTAGTTTTTCGTTAAACATAGTTTCAGCAACCATCACAGATAAAGGGGGTAACTCATGGAATGAAGCGCAGAAGTGGCGCATGGGGCTGGCGCACAGAGGGAGCGTGCGCCAGCTTGCGCGAAAACCCATTTTGACACACATCGTATTCATGGATTTAAACATCCATAACCAGCCGTGGTGCAGCATGGCTCAGGACCCTGCAGCTGTGCCAGATACATCGCTAACCCCGCCCCTAGCACCAAAAACATGCACACAAATCCCCTACATGGTGCAAAGGCCAGTGGACCAGCATACAGCCCCCAACAACGAAATTGTGCTAAAAACACCACTCACCCCTCACGTGACAACCCAATCGCGTGCAAAACTCCTTGCGCACCCCTACGAATACGCGTACCCCGCTCGCGCCAACCCAATTGCATGTAAAACTCCTGGCGCACCCCTACAAATATGCGTACTCCTCTCGCGCCAGCCCAATCACGTGTAAAACTCCCCCCGCACCCTTCGGAATCCACGTACCCCGCTCATGCCAGCCCAATCGTGTGTAAAACTCCTCACGCACCCCTCGGAATATGTGTACCCCGCTCGCGCCAGGCAAATTGCAGGGAAAAAGTCCCCCCTGTGGTGTGGGCTGGCTGCAGGGAATGGCCAGGGGCTGTAGGGGTGTCCCCTGTGATGTGGGCTGCCTGCGGGGCATGGTCAGGGTGGATGGGCTGCCTGTGGGGCATGGCCAGGGGTCATAGGGGTGTCCCCTGTGGTGTGGGCTGCCTGCAGGGCATGGGGAGGGTGGATGGGCTGCCTGCGGGACATGTTCAGGTGGATAAGCTGCCGGCAGGGCATGGCGGAGGGGTGTCGCCTGTGGTGTGGGCTGCCTGCGGGTAATGGGGAGGGTGGATGGGCTGCCTGCAGGCATGGCCAGGGGTTGCAGGGGTGTCCCCTAATGAGAGTAGACCACACCAATAATGAAGATTATTATAAAAAGAAAACAAAATGACAAATTCAAAACCACACATGCAAATGAACACATTTTCAAAGCAATACCAAAAAGAAATGTAAATCCAAGGAAAAATAAAAATCAAAGACATGAAAACTGAAAAGTGGTCCATTGCCAAACTCCACAGAAATAAAAACAAAAGTGGAAAAATAAAAAAAAACATTACTCCACGGGATGAAAAAAAAAAGAATGTATGCACATGTCCGGAACTATCCACAATGTAAGTCACAAGGGTCCATGATCCCAAAAACATAGGAAACCTATCAAAAATCTAATCAAAAACAGAACTATATACAAAAAGGAGGAGCTAAGTCCGTGGACTCCAAATCATAAATTAAACAAAAGGAAACCTATGCCTAAATAACTATGTACAATGTCGATGGACTAATCCGACGGCTCACTCCTTGATGTTCCGGGTCAGAGCATCATTGAACACCATGTCGATGTCCCGGAGGCGGGCCTGTTCCCTGGCCTTGAGGGCTTGCAGGGATCTTGCCATCGACTCATCCAAGTCCCTGCGAGTGATTTAGCATGTGAAAAAAGAGCACGTCAGCGTGTAAATCGAGGAAAGGGCCTTAGCGCGTAAGCACGTAAGTAGCGTGATGCGCGCAAGTGTTTCCCTCGGCACGGGTTAAAGGTGAGCGCGGGCCAGCAGTTCACTCTATGTGCTTTTCATGGAGACCAACACGTGTGTTTTGCTGCTTCTTGTGTTTTGCTGCTTCTTGTTGTTTCACACGCCATCACTTCACAGCGGATCGAGGACGTACCTCTTCTTTTGGCGGGGGGTTTGCCTGCGCATGTTTTTCTTTACCATGCTAGTCAAACGGTGAGTCGCGCATGCTACTTTTCCCACTGCGGGTCCCCTTGTGTATCGCATAGCCGTTTTAGAGGTCATAGTAGCCTGTGTGTCCCACACGTACATGTTTTTTGTATCCCTCAGTGCCACCACATACTGCGGGAGGTTAATTCCACACACATGGGCTTCCGGGGGTTGAGTGCACGGTTTTATTGTATATTTGGGGTGCCTGAGCATTGCATGACCTGTCTTTTTCCCCCATGGGTCACATACAGCCTTGCAGGAGCACAGGGGTGCTGTTTACATCACGTGCCCCGTCCCTTCACCCCAATTGCCCACGACAATTGTCGTGTGCACCTCCCATTGGTACTAGTACATCCGTGCCAGGGTTGGGAGGCCCCCGAAATGTGAGGGGCCCCTCAGTTGGGCGTCCTCGACGTGGTGGGCGTGGTCAGGGACCTGACTGGGGTGACCAGGGAGTAGGGGGAGTCCAGGGTGGCCATGGTGGCTGCAGAGGGGGAAGAGGCAGGGGTGCGCCACTTGGGCAGGATGTTCTGCCATGTGTTAGTGCAGTCATGCCACCACCCCCTTGCGGCTCCGGGAGATGCAGCTCTTGCATCCGACACTGGCGCCCATGTGACCCGGCAGTCAGTTTCATCTACTGTCACAGGCCCGACGGTAGTGGTAGCTGCAGGTGTAGCTGTGACGACCACCACCCAGGCTCAGGGTCGGCCAGTGCATGATGAGTGGGTGTCATGATCTCTGCTTCCAAAAGGTCAGGGTTTTCCCAACTCCCTTGGAAGCAGATCCATAACCCAGGTTCCGAGTGCCAACCAGTCCCAATTGGGACCTTTTGGACCCAGTCCTGGCGCCAGTGGCACCAGGCTCATAAATATGCCCAGTCCCAGCGCTGGAAGCGCCAGGCTCATAATGCTTGGGTGGACTTACCTTCAGCAGACCATGCTGCTTACTTGCCTGCCAGTTGAGCCTCTGATCCTCTTCTGTTTGGAACTACTTTTCCTGTTGGGTGGGGCTGGAGCCACTCCCTAGATTCAGAACACTGGAACTCTTCTGGAAGGCAGGAACTCTTTTCTTACCAGGAACTCTTTTCTTACTTAGGCGTGGCTGTGGAAGGAGACACCTAAGCACTACAGGAGGCTATTTAAACCACACCCGGTGGATGAATCTTGCTTTGCGTTATTCTGCAACCTCTGCAGCAGAACGCTCATCGTGTCTTCTGCATCCGGTCCTGGGCCTAAGGAAAAAGGCTTACCATCCTGAATCCAGTCTTCAGCAACACCTATAAAGACAAGAAAGAACAGGTTAGCATTCCGGCATCTGAAAGGCAAAGGCTTACCTACTCTTTGTGCGCTCCGGAGGTCTTCACACTGCATTCCGGCATCTGAAAGACAAAAGTTTACCAACTCTTCGCACGCTCCGGAGGCCTTCGGCGCTGCATCCCGCATCTGAAAGACAAAACAAGGTGCGTTTAAAGACATTGGGGAACTTTAATACTCACGTGCCATTACTCCTTTCCACATCTAATCCAGTGGGTATTCCGGCACCCTGCAGCCACTCCGAACTCGTACCTGCAAAATAAAAAGACAGAGCGCATAGTGAAGCAGGCAACAAGCGCTTACTTACGTGCTTCCAGGCGCTTCTATTCATCACACGGGCTCCATCTTCAACTCACTTCAGCCCGTCATCCGCCATCGCCGGAACCCTGCAAAACAAGAGACATCATTACTAAAGACTTTAAAGACATTTGAATGACTCGAAACTTACAGTTCGTGCAGTAAACGACGGACAGCAGTCCTCTGAAGTCAAGAGGCCTGCGCTACCTATCCAGTGAAGAAACTGGTTACAGCACCCTGCCCCGAGGCAGATGGAGAGCTCGGCATTCACTTACCTAAGGTGAGAGCGTTAACCTTTGGGGGTCTACAGGAGAGGAGAAGAGGAAAGAGATAGGGACACCCCAATAACCCCAGTTCATTAACCCCATATTTTCTATCTGCAGACATCTTACTCTACACGTCAGGCATACAGTGCACAGAGGTCCAGCCCAAAGAGCCAACCGGGTGCTACACATCACCTTTGAAGATACGGTAGTCGCCCAGTCAAGACCGGCGCCTCTGCGAGAATCAGGTGAGCGTTACAGAACGCAAAGCCTACCGCAAAACTCTCGCCCAGGCGCTATGGAAACCTCGGATACTGACCCCCTAGCCCGGTTACTTGGGGAACTAAGGGCAGAAGTGCATGCAGCTCGTCAGGAAACGAATGCTCTAAGAAGGGAACTAATTATTTCCAAGGAGAGAACAGACAATCTTGCTAGACAAGTGCTACAGTCACAAGCCGGACAGACCCCGTTACCCGCATCAGGGGCAAATCTTCCTTCAACATCCTCTATGAATCCAGTGCAGATCAACCTACCTGGGAATGTACCTCTGGCTCCGCCCGAACGATTTTCTGGTGACCCAAAGAGGTTTGCAGTATTTATCAATCAGTGCCGGTTGCACTTCTTATGCCGGCCAGCAGCCTTTCCAACTGATCAAGCAAAAGTAGCTTTTGTACTTTCGTACCTTAGTGGCAATGCGGCAGACTGGTCGATCCCTCTAGTTAATCAAGATGATCCGGTTCTCCATGATTTTCAAGCCTTTCAGCTTAGTATGGAAAAACTGTTCGCAAGACACTCACAGGGGCAGGCCTTGGACAATGAGCTTCTTTCGTTGCGACAGGGTAATCAAGACCTTTTGGCTTATATTGCATCTTTCAATAGACTAATAGTGGAAACTCAATGGCCTGAGGACAAAAGGATAACGCTGTTTTATAGAGGTCTACGTGGAGAGCTCAAAGACGTTTTAGCCCAAGTAGTGAATCCCCCACAAGACTGTTCGGATTATATAGACTTGGTCGTTCAAATAGATCACAGGCTGCAGAACAGGAAGGCCGATCGTTCCAAGTTTGATGCTCGAGTATTTTCCAAACCGCCAACTCCTTCCAAAGGAGTAGACTCCGGGGAACCCATGCAAATAGGGGGTCTGAAAGGTCCTCTAACACAAAGGGAGCGGGAAAGGAGGAAACAGTTGCAATTATGCCTATATTGCGGAAACTCAGGGCACTTTCTTCGAGACTGTCCGGTGAAACCTGCCAAGAAGGCAGTAGGAGCTGCAGTTACCAAAGTTACAAACTCTGAGCAGGGAAACGACCTCGCCCGACAAGAATAGAGGTCCTCTTGCCGAGCGTGAAAACCAGTTCCGTGACCTCGCATTTCGTGATACCTTTGGTCCTCATTAGCCCTGATAATCCGGATCGATTACATGCAATTGAAGCTTACGTCGACAGCGGTGCCATCGGCAATTATGTGGATCATGAAATGGTTTTGAGGATGAATCTAACTCTTTGTCCCAAGGCTGTAAAGGGCGTCATTACTACGGTGGATGGTACGGAGATAGCCTCCGGGCCAGTAACGCATACCACTCAAGAGGTGACGCTAGTAAGTCAAGATGGACACCATGAGAAGATCGTGTTCGATGTGATCAAGGCCCCTCAGTTTCAGATTATTCTAGGAATACCTTGGTTAGAGAAACACAATCCTCTGATCGATTGGCGAGCAAGAACGGTCCAGTTTCCAGAATGTGTCTCTACTTGTCACCCTCCACCTGGTGTTGCACTGGCCGCAATTTCTTCAGAGACTCCCCAGTTACCTCCCGAATACCTAGAATACCAAGATGTTTTCCGGAAGGATCAGGCTAACTCTCTACCTCCTCATAGGTCTTATGACTGCCAGATAGACCTGATACCTGGATCTACTCCTCCTTGTAGTAGAATTTATGCCCTCACCGAGCCTGAGAACCTTCACCTTCAACAATACCTGGATCAATACCTGGCAAATGGGTTTATTCGTCCTTCCAAGTCCCCTGCTTCTTCAGCTTTGTTCTTCGTTCCAAAAAAGGAAGGAGACCTTAGAACTTGTATCGATTATCGCTCCCTGAACCAGATCACCGTTAAGAATAGATATCCGTTACCTTTGATCCCTGAACTCCTGGACCAAGTCAGAAAAGCATGCATATATACAAAGCTGGATCTTAGAGGAGCTTACCACTTGGTACGAGTAAAAGAGGGCGATGAATGGAAGACGGCCTTCCGCACCAAGTATGGGCTATTTGAATATCAGGTCATGCCCTTCGGACTTTGCAATGCCCCGGCCGCCTTTCAATATTTTATGAACAATGTCCTCAGAGAGCTCATAGATGTATGTGTTGTTGTTTACATTGACAACATCCTCGTTTATTCTTCATCGGAATCTGAACATCGGAAACACGTGAAAATGGTCCTCGAAAGATTGCGTCAACACAAACTTTTCGCTAAGTTGGAAAAATGTGTTTTCAACGTGACTGAAGTTGAATTCTTGGGATTCATATTATCACCTGCCGGAGTGCGTATGGATTCAAAGAAGGTTGATGCAGTTCTCAAATGGCCATCACCATCCTCCGTAAAAGGTGTGCAAAGCATGTTAGGCTTCGCTAACTTTTACCGCAGGTTTATCCCCGAATTCTCTCGAATAGTCCAGCCCATCACTGCCTTGTTAAAGAAAAACAAACGTTTTGAATGGTCTACCGAGGCGGAACAAGCTTTCCAGGATTTGAAGACTAAATTTATCTCTGCACCAATCTTAAAACACCCTCGCCCCGAACTCCCCTACATCGTGGAAACTGATGCTTCAAGCCTTGCCATGGGGGCAGTCCTATCACAAAAGGACCCGGTAACCAATCAGTTGCATCCCGTGGCATTTTGGTCCCGCAAATTCTCGCCTCCTGAAATCAACTACACGATTACTGACAAGGAACTTCTGGCTATCAAGTCTGCCTTTAAGGCTTGGCGGCATTATCTGCTGGGGGCCCGACACACCGTTACTGTGATTACGGATCACCGAAACCTGCAATATTTGAAGACCGCAAAAGCCCAATCCTCTAGACAACTCCGTTGGGCATTATTCTTTGCCGAGTTTGACTTCATAATTACCTATCGACCTGAAACAAAGAACGGTAAAGCCGATGCCCTTTCTCGGATGGGAGTGGAAGAACACTTGGTCAACCCTAAACCTGTACCAATCATTCCCGAACAAAGAATTCTGGGTGTAATCGCCACAGAATCCATAGAGGAAGTTAAGGATAAAGCCAGGCAACTTGTAACTCCAGCAGACATACAGAATTGGCATCTGCAGGGAAAGGACTTTGCAGTAAAGGACAACTTATTGTATTTCCAAGAACGATTATACCTACCCAGCACAGATTTACAGAAAAAAGTAATCTCTTGTTATCACGACTCTTTAATGGAAGGTCATCCCGGTATAGCCAAGACCTCAGAAAAGATCAAGCGCTACTTCTGGTGGCCGTCTTGGAAAAAATATATCAGAGACTTTATAATGTCCTGTGGAGTATGCACCCAAAACAAGAGTCAAAAGGAAAGACCAGCAGGCCTCTTACGCCCTATTGACATCCCACCTCGCCCTTGGCATACGCTTTCTATGGACTTCATCACCGATCTACCTCCATGCTCCGGATACAATACGATTCTAGTAATCGTGGACTTATTCTCCAACATGGCGCATTTCATTCCGCTCAAAGGCTTGCCAACAGCAGCAACTCTGGCCCGAGAATTTCTCGAAAACATCGTCCGACTGCACGGTTTTCCTTCGGTTCTAATTTCGGATCGAGGTAGTCAATTTATTTCTCATTTTTGGCGAAGTTGCTGTCGGTCGGCTCAAATTGATGTGAGACTATCGACCAGACACCACCCTCAGACCGACGGACAAACCGAGAGGACCAATCAAACTCTGGAACAGTATTTACGCTGCATGCTGCAACAAACTGAAAAAACTTGGAAAGATATCCTTTGGATAGCCGAGTATGCCTACAATAACTCTGTCCATTCGGGAACTGGGAAAACCCCATTTTTTCTTTTGTACGGCAGTCACCCTCGAACCTCGGAGTTGGATCCCCTCCAAGATCTTGAAACACCAGCAGTAGACTACCTGCATTCTACCATCACCCAAGCCTTTAAGGAAGCTGTTTCTCACCTTCAAAGGGCTAAAGAACAATACAAGAAAGGAGCAGATCAACATCGGAAGGAAGCCCCTCACTATCAAGTAGGGGATCAAGTCTGGTTATCCACCAAATATCTATCTCTAAAAGGGCCACGCACATTCAACCCAAGATACCTTGGTCCCTATTCCATCACTACCATAGTAAACCCAGTAGCGGTCAAGTTGGACTTGCCCCCGCACATGAAGATACATCCAGTCTTCCACGTCTCTCTATTAAAACCCGTGCAACCTCAAACCCGACTAACCAAATCTCCAAAACCTATCCTAGTGGATGGAGAACTCGAGTTTGAAGTCAAAAGCATTCTGGACTCCAAGATCTCTAAATCTAAACTATTCTACCTAATTGACTGGAAAGGCTACGGCCCCCAAGAGAGATCCTGGGAACCTGCTGAATATGTCCACGCTCCTCGCCTAATCGAAAGATTTCACCGAACATTTCCTGACAAGCCAAAACCCCCGGAGAAGCCCGGTTTGGGAGGGGCCTTGAGGGGGGGTACTGTCATGATCTCTGCTTCCAAAAGGTCAGGGTTTTCCCAACTCCCTTGGAAGCAGATCCATAACCCAGGTTCCGAGTGCCAACCAGTCCCAATTGGGACCTTTTGGACCCAGTCCTGGTGCCAGTGGCACCAGGCTCATAAATATGCCCAGTCCCAGCGCTGGAAGCGCCGGGCTCATAATGCTTGGGTGGACTTACCTTCAGCAGACCATGCTGCTTACTTGCCTGCCAGTTGAGCCTCTGATCCTCTTCTGTTTGGAACTACTTTTCCTGTTGGGTGGGGCTGGAGCCACTCCCTAGATTCAGAACACTGGAACTCTTCTGGAAGGCAGGAACTCTTTTCTTACCAGGAACTCTTTTCTTACTTAGGCGTGGCTGTGGAAGGAGACACCTAAGCACTACAGGAGGCTATTTAAACCACACCCGGTGGATGAATCTTGCTTTGCGTTATTCTGCAACCTCTGCAGCAGAACGCTCATCGTGTCTTCTGCATCCGGTCCTGGGCCTAAGGAAAAAGGCTTACCATCCTGAATCCAGTCTTCAGCAACACCTATAAAGACAAGAAAGAACAGGTTAGCATTCCGGCATCTGAAAGGCAAAGGCTTACCATCCTGAATCCAGTCTTCAGCAACACCTATAAAGACAAGAAAGAACAGGTTAGCAGTCCGGCATCTGAAAGGCAAAGGCTTACCTACTCTTCGTGCGCTCCGGAGGTCTTCACACTGCATTCCGGCATCTGAAAGACAAAAGTTTACCAACTCTTCGCACGCTCCGGAGGCCTTCGGCGCTGCATCCCGCATCTGAAAGACAAAACAAGGTGCGTTTAAAGACATTGGGGAACTTTAATACTCACGTGCCATTACTCCTTTCCACATCTAATCCAGTGGGTATTCCGGCACCCTGCAGTCGCTCCGAACTCGTACCTGCAAAATAAAAAGACAGTTAGAGCGCATAGTGAAGCAGTCAACAAGCGCTTACTTACGTGCTTCCAGGCGCTTTTATTCATCACACGGGCTCCATCTTCAACTCACTTCAGCCCGTCATCCGCCATCGCCGGAACCCTGCAAAACAAGAGACATCATTACTAAAGACTTTAAAGACATTTGAATGACTCGAAACTTACCGTTCGTGCAGTAAACGACGGACAGCAGTCCTCTGAAGTCAAGAGGCCTGCGCTACCTATCCAGTGAAGAAACTGGTTACAGCACCCTGCCCCGAGGCAGATGGAGAGCTCGGCATTCACTTACCTAAGGTGAGAGCGTTAACCTTTGGGGGTCTACAGGAGAGGAGAAGAGGAAAGAGATAGGGACACCCCAATAACCCCAGTTCATTAACCCCATATTTTCTATCTGCAGACATCTTACTCTACACGTCAGGCATACAGTGCACAGAGGTCCAGCCCAAAGAGCCAACCGGGTGCTACACATCACCTTTGAAGATACGGTAGTCGCCCAGTCAAGACCGGCGCCTCTGCGAGAATCAGGTGAGCGTTACAGTGGGCACCTGAGGACTCCCAGGCTGAATTCCAGGTGGTCAAGAGGCACAAGCAATGTGCACCCAGGGATGCTCTGACCGAGGCACATGTCCCTGGGGCAGTGTTGTCATCTGCTGCCCCAAGTATACGGGTGTTGCCAACTGCATGGGCTGATGCAGCCAACACCACCCCGGCTGAGAGTCTGCCAGCCAGGACTGTTTTGGTCATAGACCTTGCCACAGCGGCTGTTGCTGCGCTGGGTCCTGTCAAGAGCACCCAGCAGCCACTGACGCAAGTCAGGCCTCCGTCCCGGTTCCACCTGCCACTCCCTTGGTTCAGTTCACCAGCGCCACTGCCCCTACTGATCAGGGCAGCATTTGCCAGTCAGGGTCCGGACCACTGCCCAAGAGGAGGAAGTTTGCTCCTGTGCAAGAGGCTGGGACTCCAGACACTGCTCTGGCCTCCGGCCTCCAGCACGTCGAGGAAGAAGCCTTTTCAACAGGCAGGAACTGGACTTCCTTGTGGGCAACGTGTCGGAAGACGAACGCAATATACTAGTGGACCCAAATTTCCATACTATGCCTGCCCAGCATTGGGCACACTGGCAGCATGTTGCAGATGGTGTTAGTGCATTCGGATATCAAGTGCACACAGCTCAGGACTGCAAAAAGCATTTGGATGACCTCCGACACTGTGCTAAGCAAAAGCGTGCCTCCAATTATGCCATGACTCAGGTTACTGGCAGTGGGACACCACCTGAGGAGGAAGAACTCATTCCGCACGAGGAGATCGCTGCAGAGTTCAGCCTGGCAGAATTGATCGAAGGAGTAGGAGAGATGCAGGATTATGATACCCCGTCCGGTCAGTGTTGTTGCGTGTTTGTCCAGCCCATGTGTTGTTTGCTTGTGTGATGTGTTGTGCTTGACTGCCACTACATGCTATGTGAACATGGTTCTCATGTGCGAGTCATTCAATGCTTCACAAATGCGTGCCTGTTGTGATGCATGCTGGACATGTGAAGCAGACGGGGACTGTCCTCATCACCACACATGCATCCTACTCATATGCTAGTCCCTCGGCTGTCCCTCCAGTCCATGTTCCAGCTCACTGACCTGTCTGCATGTAGCCTTGGGTGTCTTTCCTCTCAGCACTCGGACTATGTCATTGCATGACTGACTTGCATGTGTGTTCAGCCAGCATGCGGGTACTCCACATGGGCATGCTTCCTTCCCCCTCCACCTCCTGCAGCTCAATTTCACCATGGTGGGTAACATGTTGGACTACTGCAATGGCCTGTTCCACGCTCCTGTGTACATGCACAGTTCCCCCTATGAACCTGCCAGACACATACTGTGGGGTACATCCTTTGTCCTTGATGCAGAGTGTCTCACTCAGACTGTGCATATGGCAGATGCTCCCTGGGGACATGAGTGCCCATTCATGCTCCATGTGCATTCCATGCACATCCCTATGTGTCCTTGGCCGGATGATCATTGTAGTACGTGTCCGGGATTACATACATATCATGGCATTTGTTCATCCATTCGATGCTCACACATGTTTAGGGTGCCATTTCCTGTGTGGGGCACAGGCCTCCCCCTGTTGCAGGCCCCCTGACTCTGTTCAACTGGTGTAGTGCCTTCTGCATGAATGGGTGTACTACTGACGGTTCATCATGTGTCCTGCATACTGTCCCATTCTCATCTGCTGTGGTGTCAGTTGACTGAGATGATGCAATTGATGCTAGCCAACACTGTCTGCCAATACACAGTCCTCTGGCCAACCTTTCATTGCCATGCAATGCCTCCCTGCATTTTCGCTAATGGGGGCAGGGGGAGCAGGGGTTAACTGTAGCCATGCAACTCAATGCATGCACATTGCACATGATGGCTGAACTTGCCCTTCCATTGCTGTCATGTTAAGTGATTGACATCAAAACGTACTTGTTGATGTAGATTGTTGGTAAAGTACACATGTACTGCACTGCACCCACCCACTTCTGAGCCATGTTACACCGTTCTACATGCCTACTCACTGCTGCAATGTCAAAGTGACCTGGCATGTATGTTCAGATTTTCATCCCTTCACTGTTATAAAACGCACCAGTGGGTGTTTAGCAAAGTTGATTGGTCACTCTGTGGGCTATACTAACTGGTATAGCCCACAGATTGATTATAGCCTGCAAATCGGGTTGCAATTACCGTGGAGCTGCCTGCACGTGTGTATGTGTGTATGTGTACACTTGCACATACATCAAAGCAAGCAACGTACACCTTACAGTGTATTTGAACACTTTTACATATACATATGAAAGCAGCTTCAACGTTGTGTAGTGCAACATTGCATCTACTTACTTAGGTGTGTGTGAAAGTGTTTCTTTACACATGTGTTCTCAGCAGCATTTTTGTTAAATCACTAATATGTCGTTATTTTACGAAAATGCTGCTGAGATTTCAGCATTGCGCCCGTTATGTTCAACCGGCACAACCGTGAAGGTGCACTGTCGTGCACTACGAGTACGCCTAGGCCCACTTACCAATACTGGTGGAGCCTGGGCATGGTGATTTGACACACTGAATCATGTTTTTTGGCACATTCAATGCTCTAAGTGCTGACTCAGGCACTGAAGGGTGTGCTAGAAGCTTCATGTACTGGCCGCTCGGACCGTACTGGGCGTTATGGTCCCTTGCTTTGCTTGGGGCATTCACTATGTCTTCAGGGCCCATGATGCCCGGTATGGGCCAAGCTGCAGATCGATGAAGCTATATTGGTGATGATGATTTAGTGATGCATGTATACATGCATATTACATGTGTCATGGTGTGTTTTGATTCACTTGCAGCTTTGGCCATTTGGCTGTTCAAACATGCTTATGCTACATGCCATCTCTTTGTTGCCATCTGTCATTTCTGCCTGTGATATGTGCCTGCCATAGTTGGTGTGTGAATGAGGTTATGTACTACATTCAGTACATGTGTAGGCTTCGCAATTTACACGCATCCATTTCTGCTTTCGGGATGCCATTGCATATCAATGCCACTGGATGCATGCCGGAATTTGAGTTGTGTGTGACATATCTGCTTCATGTGTTGGCTGTCGATGTAGTGATGTCTATGTGTGTTTGGGTTTGGTTCTGCTGACATGTGTAGTCATGTTTGTTTTGTTCACGTTACAGGTGATGACGCAATGGAGCCAGAGGATGGTGATGTCATTCCAGACACAGGGTTGCTTTTACATCAGCAACCCGGCACAAGTGGGGGTAGTGGGGTGGTAGATCACGAGAACCCATTTGTGCTCCAGACCGTCATGTCCAGGGCTGGCAATCAGTCAAGCTCTGATGAACACTCTGAGCACAATGTTGAGTTGGATGCGATCATGACGATTCGTCGCGGGTGAGTGATCCTGATGTGGATGATCTTCTGTCCGCGACACCTGCACTGAGGGGCCAGACAGTGTTGGAATGTCTGCCTGTGCTGGTTCTGGATGCGCGGTCACACTCCACACCGACGGAGGGATGCAGTCCTGAAGCCATGGGCAGTGCCAATCCAGCGAGGACCACAGCTCCTTGGGTCCCGCAGGTAAAATGTCAGGCAACAGGTGGCCGTGCGCCACCGGGGAATACTGAGTGGGAGCATGCCATGTATGCAGGTTCAGAGCAACAAGGGGCAGCTATTGAGAATATTGTTCAAGGCATGGAAAGTGTGGACCAATCTATGCTCCCCCCTGATAGGCAGGTGGAGCTCCAGCAGCAGGCAACGCAGTCCACGTACCGTTCACTCAGGTTGGGCATGGCGGCCTTAGACAGGGCACGCTGGGCTGAAATGGTGTGTCTGCACAAAGCAATTTATGCTCAGGCAGAGGCACACAGGGAGGCCCTGAGGGAAGAACACCGATCCCTCAGATCTACTCTTGGTGTGCTCAACATGTCCCGTAGGCAGCAGTCAGAAGTGAGGATGGAGCAGCTTGAGAACACCATCTCGGCTGAGCTACGCTCATGCCGGGAGGTGCTCCAGATGTCATGTGAGGCCATGCAGGCAGAACTCTGCGTTACACATGCTACCTTGCAAGAGGAAGCATGCGTATCACGTGAGGTGCTGCATGCTGACCTACGTGCCAGTGCCACACAGGACCAGGCTTACCAGACCCGCATGCTTGCTGCCATGGAGGGGCAAGCTGCGGATAGGCGTGGTCAGGCAACTGTGCCACATCCTTATTCTGATTGTCATCCAGAGGGTGAGTAGGACAACGACTTATCTTCCACACAGGTCGGGCCGTGCAGGCTTTGAGCCCATGGAGTTTTTTTTTTAATCTCAACATCATCACATGTGGGTGTTGAGGTGCACCCTGTACCTTCCCCCTCCTGGGTGTCCCGCCACACTACACCCCCCCCCACCCCCGGGTCGTATGTGGCCATTTTTTTATTTTTTATTATATTGTTTGTCTATTGTGCATTCATGTGACAGTGTTTTGCTTTGTGGCTTTTGAAAGCAACCACTGTGTGTTCCAGCTGGGCCCATACAAGCTTGTCTCATGTATGTGTTTGTGGCTTGGGGTCCTGACACATATGACACTCCTGCTTCCCCTTTCCATGGGCTTGCAAGGATGGTTCGGTGTGACAGCAAATTACACAGGGGCATTGGACATTCGTCATATCTGTGGCCAGTCTGCAGTCCTACTTGTGTATACACCCCTAGTGGGGATTAAGGAGTTTTTCTCCACAGCATGTCTGCAATCAATTTTGGTGAGTATATTTTTGAACTGTGCTTTTTTTTTTTAAAGTTGATAGTGATGTTTTTCATTACTTGCCTGTCTATGTGCTTGATGCACTTCATGCTGTAGACGGTAGCCTGCACCCTTTAGCTGTCAAAGCCACACTGATGGTGGGAGCGTTCCGGGTGGTGACAATGTCAAGTTGGTACGTGTTAGGTTCATCCCCTGGAAATTGTGGCAAAGGTGGAAGCTTTAGGAATGTGATCCAACAACCACAACTCATGGTCCAGTCCTCACCTGAGATGGCCGCCTAGACTACTTCTATGCTCCGTTCTATTTGTACAGCATGTTGTATCTGTCTTTCCACTTGGACTTCGCTGCTGCGTTATGGCACAGTTTTCCTACTGGATTCTAGCTCTTTTACTCATTTTGCAGACTCTGGTGCCTTTGGTCCCTGTTTTTCTTCCTGCTACTGTTCTTGTTGCAGATCTGTCCGCCCGTCTCTCGGCCAGTTTTTTCCGCTTACTCGACCGCTGCCTTGGTTAGCCTCGGTACACTTATGTACCACAGAATCTTTCTCACTCTCTCTCTGTCTCACTCCTTCAATCGGTACACTTCTATACCACTGCATCTTTCTCTCTCTCCCTCCTATCTTTCATCTATTACATACATACCTTTATGTTGACTTCGGCCTTTTACCAAAGCTATTCAACTGTTCTGGCTCTTAAATTGCTGTCAGCTGTTTCCGGCGATCGCGCGTTCACTCTGCCTTTCCGGACTTGTGCTGTCTCTGCCTTTCTCTGTTCACACTATCAAGGATTGATTTGGTTTCAGGACTACCATCCAGTTGTGCCAGCCTCCTTGGTTATTTTCTACTCAAGTTTCAGCTCTACCCATCAGTTGTGGCATCCTCATTGATTATTGCCTACTCAAGTTCCTACCCATCCTGTTGAACCATTCTACAACTGTGCAACCTTGGAGGTTATTCTATAATTCAGCTTGGACATTTACTTGCCCATATTCTACAACTTCAAGTCATCTACTGGAGACTCTTCCAGTGTTTTTTGGTGCCTTGAGGCTTTTTCCCTGGTTTGGGGGTTTGGCTCCTTGGAGTTCTCTGCACTTTGGTTTTTTTACCGGTCAAGGTGGCCTCTGAGGGAGCTAGCCCCTATTTACACAAAAGGAAGAATAAGAAAACCAAGGAGAAGGGGGACCCTGAAGCCAGGTAGGTCAAGGTGAGGAGGAAATGAGGGAGGGGCTTTCATTGTCTGACAGTACGCTTGGGCTGCAGTAATTGGTCACTGTCTGATATTGTCAATGTGGGGTACTATGTACATGATGTGTTCTGCTGGTCAATGGATGTTCGTGTGTTGGGTTTACTTTTCAGGTGTCAAAGGATTGGTGTGGTTTGACACACTGGGGTGTCCACATGGGCAATGTTCACATGTGATGTGTACAGGACACTGAGGGTCACTTCATTTCACATGCATGTATTGAGTGCATGTCCCTACTGACACACACACTTACACAACGCACCACCACACATACAACCACCAATCCATGCCCACACGTGCACACAGATTATCTTCTCTGCCATGCTGTGTCCCTGCAGCGCATGATCACTTACAATTTTCGGATTGTGTACATGCGTCTCTGGGTAATTTTTGTTGCTTGTCCTTTTTATATGATCCTCAAGGTGTATCCCCAACACAATGGACACTCACTGTGCTGTCTGCTGAGCGGTGTGTTGCAGGGGACACACACAGCACACGGTTTTGGGATTTGCGGATTTGGTTTGCCCAATGTGCATGCCAACAGGCATTCTGTCTTTTGTTGATGGTACCGCTGGTGGCTTGCATTTGTGTATGACTTTGTAGGTGTGGGAGGTTGTTGGTCAGTCATTTCATCTGATTCCATGTCCGGTGTGATTGTCTCAGGACTGTTTCCATTTATCACGTGGCACTTTGTGACTAATTTGTCATGTCTTGTGCATTTGGTTTGCTCTTTTGCTGTTGCATGCCATGTCATGGTGTGGCCGACGAGGGTCATGGGGGTTGGGTGGGTTTGGGTGTCATACCAGTGATTTTCATGGCCTCTTTTGCAGGGGGTGGTGGGATATGCACCTAGCATGTGTTCCTTTTGGTCACACTGAATTGGTTATGTTTAAGTAGCTAGGGATGTACACAATGTAGCACTTCTGTGGAAACATTCTCAGGGTGTTAAGGTTGTGACAGTTGACTGTCTCTTTGTCATCATTGATTGTCACCTGGTATGTGCCAGGCCTGTGTGCACTCCGCAGGGGTGGGAGTTTATGTGAAAAATGTGGCCACAAACTGGGTCCGGGCTGCCTCGCCATGTGCCCTTTTCCCTCCCATGCGCAGTGCCTGTGCGTGTGGTTGGGGATGTTGGGACACCACCATGTCCACCGCATGTCGTGTTTTTTGTTTTTCATGTGTAGTAACATTGTGCAGGACACATGCTGCCACAATGATCCTGCACACTACTGGGGGTGCATATAGTAGCTGCCCGCCAGAGCGGTCAAGGGAGCGGAAGCGTGACTTGAGCACTCCGAATGTGCGCTTCACTATGGCCCTGGTTGCAATATGGGCTGCGTTGTATTTTACCTGGGGTGGTGTTGTGGGGTTCCGTATGGGCGTCATCATGTGGGTGCTCAGAGGGTAGGCACTGTCCCCTGGGGAGGTGATGATGGTTGTCATTAGTTGGGTTTGTGTATTTGTCTGTGTGTGACATGCATGCATGTGCACAGACATTTCTACTCACTAATGAGACATGTGTTGCCATGCTTCTCAGCTTCCAGGGCCCGGCTCAGGGCGGACATTCTGTACATGAAACTGTCATGGGTAGACCCAGGATAGTTTGCATAGACAGAGGTGATGATTCCATGGGCATCGCATGCAACCTGTACGTTCATGGAATGCCAGTTCTTGCGGTTGTGGTAAATGTTCTCAGTGGCCCTAGGTGGGTGTAAGGCCACATGGGTGCAATCTATGGCACCAAGCAATTTGGGGAAGTGTGCCACCCTGTAAAAGTCCTGGACCACAGCCTGCCTTTCTGCGGGTGTTCTTGGCATGTATATGTGCCTGCGGACTGAGGGATGCGCAGTCATGATTGGCAACACCTGGTGTAGGCTGTGAGACGCCCCTAACTATGGCAGTTGTCCTCTGAAATGACCCAGTCGCCAAAAAATGCAGGACATTGAGCATCTTTTCCAAGGGGCTCAGTGCTTGAGAGCACAAGGTGGGTGATGTGAGGTCATCCTCCCACTCAGTGACCAGGTCTAGGATAATATGAGGTGGAAACCTATACCTGCCATAGACCTCCTCATCAGGCATCCCAAAAAGGCTGGACCTGGGCAAAGAAATGTGGGGCCTGGCTATTCTCCTCTGCTGTGTCCCACGATCACTGCTGCGAGAAATGGGACATTCATCGTAGCTGTATATGCTTGTTTGTTGTTTGCGCGCAATTTTAAACTGCGCGGGGGCGCTTCCACTTGCCTCGTGTGGCAGACGTGTTTACGCCTGTGCATGTATTTTGGTGTGCGTGGGTTTTCCCTATTCGAATCCATGAATACGTGTTGTTTGCATGCGTGTGGGCATTCCATGTATTTCCCAGCAGTGCTTCCCCAGTTACGCCCTCATTTTCATGCGTTGTTCCCCATTCCGCGTGTTCCGCCCCCTTTTTGGTGTGTGCGCTACACGTTTTGTGCTTTCACTGTGCGCGTCGCGCACATCGTTTGGGATGTCGCAGTGACGTGTAAGGTAGGCACGGATTTGGCGCAGCTCCCAGGAAAAACACGCACACATACTTCCATGAATAGCTTGAGCTGGATTTTTCTTGCTTGCGCCACCGATTTTGGCGCACAATTATTCCATGAATCGGCCCCAAAGTATCCTAAGCACTTGAAAAGGTCGAATTAGCAAACAAGAAGCAGAATTCCTGATAGGGGACAAAACTCAAGACTCCACTTTCTACACATTGCCCTAAATCCACAAATCTGTGACTGATCCCCAAGGGCGACTCATCGTCTCAGGGATATCATCTATACTGGAGCCTCTTTTCAAAATGTTCTAATTACTTCTTAAACCCCTTGGTCCAGAAAATGATTCCAGAGGTTTACTGCAGAAGGTACTGCTGTTTGTATGCACAGGTCATGACCTGATATTTATTTTTTATAAAGCGCAAAGATCCAGGCCCAGGGGCAACCGGGCGCATACTCTTGAAAACATGTTACAGCAAGTAATTACATTAAGTACATTACTTGCAGAATTAATTAATTACAAAGAAATTACACACAATATACGGTAATATACCGAGATGTACAGAACGAGTACCATAGCAGATTGTAGTGTAAGTACAGTGAGGTGTATAAGCATGACCTAAAACACACAAGATGGACGAGATGATGTGTGTAGTGTGAGGCGGGCAGACAGGTAAGGTGGGGCATTGTTGTTAAGACATTTGTGAGTCAAGGCTAGCGTTTTCAGGGAAATTCTTTGTTTTACCGGGAGCCAACGTGGGTCCGATCTGACAGAGGAGATATGGGAACGTCTCTGGATGTTTAAGGCTGCCCTTAAGGCATTGTTTTGTACAGTTTGCAGTTTATTGAGGTTAGACTGGCTAGTCCCTAGCTAAAGAGCACTGCGTCAATTTTGGCCATGACGAGAGTTCTGGTGAGGGCGATGCAATTGGTCGAGTTAAGGAAGGGTCTACAAGCGGTGATAAGTTTGCAAGTATAGGCAGATGCTGACCTAACTGCGTTTGTTTGTCTGTTCAAGGAAAGCGTGGAGTCAAGATAGGCGCCTAGGGTCTTGGTGTCTTTGGAGACCTTAATATCATTGCCGTCGATGGTGAATGAATTGTAGGTCTGATCTAGTTTAAGCCGATGGTTGGAACCTAGAAGTAGGAGCTCGGTTTTATCATCATTAAGGCAGAGTTCATGATGTGCCATCCAAGCCTGAATGACCGAGTAGACATCATTGAGGACTTTGGTGTCAGCTGTGTAGTCTCCCGTGATAGGGATGAGTATCTGGGTGTCATCCGCGTAGTTGGTGTTGGAGACACCCAGATAGTCAAGCACGTCGAAGAGGGGCTTAGTGAATACGTTATACAACGTAGGGGATACACATGATCCTTGAGGAACGCCACAGTGAATGGGGGAGGGGTCAGCTGATGCCGTAGGAGAGACGACTCTCACAGATCTATTGCTCAGGAATGAGTGGATCCATGCATTGGCAAAGTCAGTGAAATGGGCTGCGGATTTAAGATGTTGGCATAGTATTTGGTGGTTGACCAAATCAAAAGCCGCAGAAATATCGAGGAGAAGGAGAAGGGCTAACTTCCCATTGTCCTTTAGTGTATCCATCTGCGTTTTTAAATCAATCAAAGCTGATTCTGTGCCGTGTTTAGGGCGGAATCCTGATTGTCTCAAGCCCAGAAGATTGTTTAGTTCGAGGTAATCCTGAATCTGCAGGTAAGCTGCACGGTCCAAGATCTTAAGCAAGAATGGGACTGTTGTGATTGGTCTGAAGTTAGTTGGGATGTTAGGGTCAAGGGTAGGTTTTTTGAGGAGTGGGATAACCCAGGCATCCTTTAGGTTATCCGGGACAATCCCTGTCTTGAAAGAAGCATGTATGAAGGCTGTAATGAAAGGGGCTAATTCATGAGATGCTTCCTTGATAATGGGTGCTGGGCTATTATCTCCGTTGGTTGCTTAATTACTTTTATTGCATTTTGGAAGTTGCTATTCTTTGAGGCTTTTGCCTGACAGGTGACTGGGGACCATTAATTTGACTTGCACACATTTTGATTACGTTATATTTTTGTTTGCCTTATATTTTATTTTGTATTACTATTCATTCCCTGTATCCCGATCTGTCAGACGGGGGGTCCCTGGCCTCCCATGACTTTGGGGGCTCGTCCCCGAATGTCAGTCTATTTATTTCTGACCCGCATGCAGGTCTTTCTTCTCTGCCGAATGGCAGTTCCTTTGGGATTGGCCCACAGCGATAGCATGTGTCATAACATGTATACCTTCTGCTGGCAACGCAGTGGACGAGGGCAGCAGGCTTACCTTGTACGCACCAAAGTCTAGCCTTACAGTGCTCGTCCGTGTGCAGGAAGGGCACATTATTATGCCTCTAAATTCTCTCAATACACCAAAGCTGATCAGTGAGGGGATACTCCATACCGCAGCTCCCGAGACAGTGTTTCCCATTGGGTTTAAGCTGTCTCGTCAGGTGAGTGCCTCCAAAATGGGATGCATAGTTGCGTTCTAATTAATACCTCTTGCATTGATCGTCTATCTGATCATGATTTTGACATTCTTTGCGAAACCGAGATCTGGTTCAGAGATTCCTCTGGCCGTCGATGGTCCTGGCCCTTCCTGACATCTGACATCCTACATCTAGATCATAGTTCGGGCCACCCAGGTGGTGGGGTCGCAGTCATCTTTAAATCAATTATTTCCATTTTGATGGTCCCTCTATCCCATAACATTAAAATTGAGGCCCTACTTGTTCAATCTAATATGTCAACCACATGCACTGTGGACATAGTCATAGAATATCGCCCTCTGGGCAATGACTCAAAATCCTTTGAGCAGTTTTCTGATCTTAAATGTAGCCTCTATAATAATTATTCTAACCTGATCATTGTGGGTGATTTTAAGATTAAGTGTAATGCCTCGATCTCGCCCACAGCTGCTCAATTCTTTGAGAGCTTGTTGGATTTGGGGTTGAAGCAACACGTTATGGAACACACCCATCAATAAGGCAACACTTTAAACCTCAACTGATTCATTCATTTTTATCACCACTGCCTTTCAAATTGTATGGTCCGACCACTTAATGGTGCCATTCCATATATTGTATGTGGATGATAAAGGATTTGAAGCCCCCCAAATATATCTCTCTTTGTTGTTGCAGGTATTTTGATCTGTGGCTGATACTTTAGCTTCACTTAAAGGCATCAGAACCCACATTCGACCATCTGAGCCATGGTTAATGCATGATCTCGGGGCCTTCTGAATCTAAAGGAGACAAGAGGAATACACATGGTGCACCACCTATGAGCAGTGCAACGAGGCATTGCTGACTCTGCTCTCTAAGCAATATCATCAGGGTATCCATACTGCCAAATGTACCTTTTATACTCATAAGGTTGAAACAGTCTTAAATCATTCCAGGGAAACTTTTCCCTGGTGAGGTTGCTTTCTTAAAAGAATACACATACTGCAGGGGCAGCCCCAACGTCATTGTTCTGTAACAACATATCTAATTTCTTCATCACCAAGATTGAGGACATACAAAACATTATTCAGCCCACATGCTCTAGTATCAACTGTGCTACTTTGACTACACAGGAGATCATTTCCCCTCACTCCTGGTAATCTTTTCCTGCTTTTACTCCGGAGGCAATACGATCTACCACCAGTGGCCTGAAATTGGTGCCCCCCACCTTACCGCTTCCTCCTTCGGGTATTCAAGGCCATTATGTCACAGATTTTACATGGGCGTCACAAAGCTGTGAATGCCTCCTGCTCGTCTGGTACTATTCCAGTGGAACTAAAACAGGCACTTGTTATTTCCCTCCGTAAGAAGTCTGCACGTGACCCCACAATCCCGGCCGACTTCTATCCTATCTCACTTCTTCCTTTCCTCATGAAACATCTTGAATCTCTGATCTCACCTATTCTTAGCTCCTTCTTCGAAACTACTATTTTGCTCCCTATTAGTCATGCTGTTGGGTAGGTCGAGGCACAGAGAGTGTGAAGGAGTCAGTAATGGATGACCTAACCAGTGTGGTGGATCAGGGAGTAGTGATTTTATTAGATCTATCGGAAGCTTTCAACCACTCCCTCCTGTTGCACTGCTTGGCTTTGGCAGGATATAGCTGGCCCAGTTCTATCTTGGTTTGCCTCCTTTCTAATCGACAGGTCTCAGTCTCTTTTTCATCCCCTTTCCGCTGTGCATCTTGTTCTCTCTCTTGCGGGGTCCCCCAGGGATCTGCCTTGTCTCCCATATTATTCGATGTCTATGTGCATCCAGTTGTTCATCTCATCCACTCCCACGGCCTCTGCTGTTAGTCGTATGCCAACAACACCCAGATTAATGTCTGGCTGGATTTGAAAGAATCTGGGAGTGTCTGGAGGCTGTGGGTTTTTGGATGGGTGAGAATTGGCTAAAGCTCAATGTACACAAGGGGGTGCTCCTGGTTGTTGCCACTGCTTCTATTCCCTCTGTTTCTTCCCTGTGGACCGCCACTTGTTTGCCTCCTGTGCGGGGGGTTTCTCCTGTGAGAGTTGCAGTAGCCAAAAACCTTGGTGTCAAGATGTCTGTGTCTCTTTCTATGGGGACACAGGTTAGCTACATTTGTCAGACAGGGCAATGCCACCTGAGGATTCTTCAAATAGTCCTTGGCTACCTTCCGCTCACCTGTGGATACAGGTGTAGACGTACAGTCAGACATCCTCTCTCCAAGCTCCGCCCCTATGTTGCCTATATTTTAGGAACCAGAGATGACAACATGTGTAGTTCCAGTCAGTGTACCAATACTGCAGAGAACCTTCGAGACAAGATATCCATTGAGGAAACCCTATCTAAATGGACGGAGACATAGCACTCTTTTGGATGAAGTGCCGGAGGAAATTTGTATTTGAATACAGAAAGGAGCTTGATGACATCACATTAAAGGGAGTTGACGAATCAGAAAGCTGGATGGAGAGAAGAAACATAACAAGTATTCTCTAAAGACTTAAAGGATAGACGGTACAGATGAGCAACATTTCGTGCTCAAGATGAAGATGCTCAGTCTATAGAAACACTGATGAATATGCAAATCAGTTTACACGTGTACAGTTGGAAACGCAAGTAGGAAAAAGTATTCTCAAGGCTGGCTACATAGTGAATTAGATTGCGGCGATGTGCCAATGTATATACATAGGAATGAATATTACCTGGATGTTCCACACGCACTTTAGCAGGCCTGAAAATCCATGAACAAGAAAAAGACTTTCAAATGAGTGGTGCAGTTGGAAATAACTGATGGCATGGCAAGTTCCAGAGACGATTTGCCTGGCAAAAAAAGACCACAGTGTAACTGATGCCTGTCAAGAAAGTTACAACGAATTTGAGAAAGGAACACGCTCTTGTTTGAAGTAGTATGAAAAAACAGTTAAGTTTTCTACAGGTCATCATTTAAAAGGATTAAATACTGCAAAAAGAGTGGTATTTAAGACACATTGGATGCAATCAGAATAGCTTGGGCAAGCTGTACCGAAACAAAAAGACACAGTGAAGCTGTCCTCCCTTTATTTCCCAGACAAAGTCCACAGCTACAAGGCCAAGTTCAAAAGCTAATTGGTAACAAACTGAAGGAGTGTTGACAGAGAGTGGGTTAATTTGAGGGGAGGCATGATCACGCCGAGCTTCCATGCACCCGGGATGGTAGCCTGCATACTGCTAGCGTGAGGAATATTCCAGAAGGCTACAAGGCTGCCAAACCAATCATAGTGGGCCCTATAATGAAGAGGCCTATAGTATGAAGACCCAATTAATGATTGTGTATTTAGTGACGCCAATAGTGACCAGTTGTTGGGGGTGGGTTCAGAGCCCACCTGACTTAAGTACCCAATCATAACCAGTGGCTATATAGAACCTATACTTAGATGTTAACGGAGAGCCAACTATGGGTGCCCATAGGTTTTGTAGTTTGCCACATAATATGATGTCAGCAGTGACACATGTTTGTTATAAAAGAACAGTTTTTTGTTAAATGCTTTGAGATTGAGCTGTGAACCATTGGATGATGCCCGTTGTACTCCCTGTTTTAGATAATTGATATTGAAACAGAAACGCACTTTGCCAACTTCCTGAGTCGTTTTAATTATTGATGTTTGAGTAACTTCTGCATCCCCATCCACCTCTGAGTATTGCTACCTCGTCTTAAAGGGCTCTTGGGAATAAGAGTTCACAGGTGGTGGCCTCCTTAGTACTCAGTCGTATTGACTACTGCAATGCTCTTTTTCTGGCTCAGCCTTTTTTTTCTCATACAGCGGCTGAAACTGCTTCAAGCAGCACAAGTGGCTACCGGGTCTCCTGATGGTGCTCTCAACTCCGCCAATATTATGGTCCCTCCATTGGCCTCCAGTCACTAAGAGGGTTGTGTTCAAATCTTTGTGTATCGTTCACTGGGCATTTTATGGGCCCCCACTTTTCCCCTTCCCCCTCCCCTGCACTTGCGCAATCTCAATGTCACCTGGCCTAGTAAGATCGCTGTCTCTGTCTTCCCTCTGTTCCCCCTTCCTTGCCTCGTCGTGCCTTGAAACACTTTGTATAGGTGCGTAATAAATGCCATATCATATCGTATCACTTCATATCATCTGTCTCTCTGTTCTCCTGCTCTGGTTTAGCGCCAAGATGTCTTTGGGCAAACATGCACTGTATAAATACTCATAACATAACATAATACACATTTAGAAAAAGAACCTTTGAACTACAGCATCACAATTATTATTTGTCTTGTCATAGAGTCCCTGTACACAAAAATAACACAACAGGCCGAGCTCAAAATGATAGAACAATGTCTAAATAGGCAAGATTTGTTACCAGTCCCTAAATCTTTTCTGCTGTGTTACATTAAAACAGCCCTAAACTAAAACTACTTTCAATGTCTTAATGTTTTCTATAAACATATAGAGGGACCAGCCATGGGGTTAGCCGTGGCCGTAGTTCAGCTAATCTTTACATTGAGGTGTCTGATGTTTTAGTTATTTATGCTGAACACAATCCCTTTCGTATCCAAATTCAGCAATGGCTTTGTTACATTGATGATATTTTCATCATTTGGACTGGGGTTTTAAAATTTGCCAAAGACTTTTTAGAATGGATACATTAACAAAACTGCTTCCCCAGATGTACACATACAAGGAGCAATGCAGAAGTTAATTTCCTAGCTCTTACGATGTATGTAAACAACTGGAAACTGAAGGTCAGACCATACCACAAACCTATTGATATGGACCTACCAAAAAGAGGCACACAACTTAAAAAATGAACTCTAGTCAAGAGGCTAGCCTAAAAAATGGGTTAAAGATTCATCCAGAAGAGCTCTTTATTATGATAGGTATGTACTGTTAAACCCAGCACCTAAAACAACTTCAGATGATACACTAGTAAGGGTAACTAAGTTTTCGAATATGTCCAGTAAAATCAAGGGTATCATCAAAAATATCTGGAAAAAGTGTTATAAGAAATCCACATTTGAATTCCATTCTCCAATTTTTGCATTCAAGAAAAGTATCACTACAGGTTTGTTGATCACGAAATATGACATCAAAGATAAACCCCTGTCCACTAAATCAATCACAGAGGTGTGGGGTTTGAATCCCTTGAAATATTATCACCCCTATAGTAAATGTACTATTTGCAGACAAAAAATTGTGCATTGATAGACATTGGTTTACCACAATTATGGAACAAAGATGATCTAATTGTGACATAACAACTGTAAAGTATATGATTCAGTGTCCTTGTGGATTGAGATACTTTTGCAAAACTAAACTCAAAGTGAAAACTTGCACGATAGAGCACAGGAGATGTCTGACAAATAACATTGAAACTACCCGCATGGCAAAACATTTTTTACCAGCAGGACATAAATTAAATTAATTCTTCTGGACTGTTGTCCCTAAAGTAAAAGGAAGGAAACACACGCATATAGATTTGAAATTACAAAAACTGGAACAAAAATGTATTTTCCAGTCTAAAAGCCATACATATGGACCGAATGAGCAACTTGAAAGGCAGAAGGGACTCTAATTATGTTCTGAAACCTTGTACTTTGTTTGTTTGTTTATTTGTAGGGCGCACCAAACCCTTAGGTAACTGGGCACACAGCATGGCGAGAATACTTAGAGCTTAGTTACAGGTATAGACAGATACAGAGAATACTTGAAAGCTTAGTTACACATGTTGACAGGTACAGGTAGAAGGCAAACAAGTAATCATACAGTTGCAGTCATTGGTCTAGTGGTCATTGAGGCGTAACCAAGTGTGGGTGTTGTGTCTGAAGTTGTAGTAAGACTGATCCCTTCTTTAAAGATAAACTTTCCCTGTTCATCTTTGAATGAGATGTCTCTGTCCTGCTTGTGCGAATTCTATGTGTAGTACATACAAGAAGAAGTTCTCCATCTTGGATGACTCTCCCTTTTAACAGTAAAATTGTATTTATGTGAACCATAGGTTTTTATAAAAACATTGTTTTACTTCAGACATGGAGGTTATATTTATCACAATGTGATTTCATGACCAAGAAGCAGGACAGCCAGGCACTTGCCTATTTCCAATTCTGTAGGCTGTTAATACACATACATGGACATCTACTCTTCTTCCACAAGGAATACATACATTTTTTAACACCCCAGTTAAATTGTTATTTTTTTCTCCCATCTGTTATGGGTGATGATGTCCACCTCTGATGTTGTTCAATTACACATATGATACAACATCATGAGATAATCACGCATGTATACAGGATTACCTCATCACATAGGCACTCATGCTGTATTTAATTGTGGTGAACCATGCACCCTGTTCAGCTTGTTTGAGTTAAGACCACACTACAAAGAAGGTCTGTGGAAGTGGGAGGCAGGCCAAAATGGGAGGCCGTGAGGGAGACCACAGGCAGGACCACAGTTTTGGGCAAGGAAGTTAAAAGACCCCGGCGAGGGTGCCTTGTCTATGTGGACTGGGTCCCCCCTTCGCAATAACAGGCAGGCTACACAGAAAAGTGGGAAAAGAAAAGAAGGCACAACAGTCTTTGCATAAATCAGGAACTGATTTTTTACAGGCAGGCACACTGGACACAGGTGATTGTCTGTACTTGGCTATGGACTCACGGTAGGGCATTGATATCAGGCATGCTAGCTAGGCACACCCACTGGCATAGATCCTGGGGGCCTGGGAGTATCTTTGGATGCAGGGGGTGAAGGGAACCCAAGGGAAGAAAGGAAGGGTTCCAAAGGGAGTGGGAATGGGAGCAGGGGGGCTGGTCGAGACAGTGAGGGCTGTGCTTAGAGCAGCCAATCACCTCACGCTGCTACCATCCATAGTCCTCGAAAATTACATTTCCCAGCATGTGCTGTTGTTTTTTTCTATTCATTGCCGGGAAACTAACGCCGGCGCATTTGGGCTGGTCTGTGTTGGTCCGCGTCAGTTGCACATCGGCTAAGCATTTCCTCATTTCACCCGTGGTTTTGGCAGACACACAGTAAACTCTTTTTGACTACAGCTTTGACACTTTTGTTTCCAAGGGCCTCCAGGAGAATCCATGGATTTCCCTAGACATCACTAGCCGTGGCACAAGGAACATCAAGCAGTGCCAGTAACGCCCCCAACACACCCCCACGTACAGTAAAAAGCAAGTAAAATGCCAAACACAGTGCAAGCCCCCACACCATCCCAGGACCAGTTTACAGCCCCCCCAGCCAAATCGTGTGAAAACTTCATGCAAACGGGGTATGTGCTTAGTTTCCATGTGATTTGGCTGGGATGCGTACGGGGTACGCAGTGATTTCGACATGATTTTCTGGGGTGCGGATGAGGTATGCACTGAGTTCCCATGCGATTTGACTGGTGTGCGGAAGGGTACACGCTGAGTTTTCACGCAATTTGGCTGGGGTGCGGACGGGGTAGGCACTGAGTTTCCATGTGATTTGGCTGGTGTGCGGACGGGGTAGGCACTGAGTTTCCACGTGATTTGGCTGGGGCACTCGGCACGTACCCCGTCCGCACCACAGAAAATCGTGTGAAAAATCACTGCGTACCCCGTCCGCACCCCAGAAAATCATGTGCAAAATCACTGCGTACCCTGAACGCACCCCAGCCAAATCACATTTCTCCAAAACACGCGACACCCACACAAATCCACAGGAAGCAAACCCCCCCTAATGGGACACCCACACCCGAGCCCCCATCACCCCTCCCACCACCCTGCAGGCAGCCCCCACTACATGGCACACCCCCAGCCTCCATCACCACAGCCCGCAGGCATCCTCTCCACATGTG